>NC_134418.1:87032290-87339868 GCF_030867145.1 Opisthocomus hoazin
GGTGACCCCGAGTCACAGAGTCAGGTTCTGGCAAAAACGTGACTACAGAAATGTCACTCTCCTGTTACCCTCCCAAAATGATTAGGTTATTAGCATAAATCATACCAGAGGCAACTGTAGCTGCAGCACCCTCAACAGTAGAGTTCAGGATCCTGAAAGGAAGGGGCGAGGCAAAAAACAGGATCACAGCTGTGGACTTCAGGAGAGCAGACTTGGGGCACTTCAGGCGTCTGCTCAGAAGAATCCCATGGGAGACCATCCTGGAGAGCAGAGGAGACCAGGAGCACCGGTTGATTTTCAAGTATCACCTCCCCGCCAAGCTCAAGAGTGGCCCATCCCAGCAAGCAGGATATCAATCAAAGGCAGCAAGAGGCCTGTGTGGATGAACAAGGAGCTCCTGACAAAACTCCAGCATAAACCGAAAGCATACAGTGGTTGTGAAGTCTCCATCCTTAGAGATCTTAAAAACCCAACTCGGCAAGGTCCTGAGCAATGTGCTGTAGTTGATCCCTCTTTGAACAGGCAGGATGTGTGTGTGTGTGTGCACGTACAAGCATGGACTGGGTGTTCTCCAGAGGGCTCTTCCAACCTTATTCTCTCCTGTCTGTCTGTGAAACTGTGATTCTTCATCTGGCTCAGGAAGAGGTAATGTTGTCTGGTTAGATGATACCTGCAGTGCCATTGGACATCAGTATTTCCAACCCAGAGTGTTCATGCAAAGATTTGGTGAGGAGATTGTCTGAAATAGAGAGTGAGCAATCTCTGAAATCAGACATGGGACATCTGAATCCAAATAAACCTGACAGATAGATTTGGGGATACAGGGAAGTAAGGATCTTTTTCCAAAACAAAATGAAGCCTACAGACAGTTGAAGGGCTACATTTTTGAGATGGCAGACAGCGAACCTTGAAGTAACACAGTTTTTTTCATGTCAGCTTCAGAGAAAGGGAAAACTTTTTTAGTTGTGATGATAGATTTGATGCTAGTACCAGAAAAAGTGAACTGGGGAAGTTCTTGCTCTCAGGGCTGTGTTACAAATCAGAAAGCTTACAATGTGGCTCTGCATATTTCCTACCAGCTCTGAGGAATACCTAGTCTCTAAGGCTGGCTCCATCAGACCTCCAGGGTAGTGGGAAAGTCAGAGTTGCTTTTGAACTATCTCCAAGATTCCTAGGAAGAACACAGTAAGCATGAAGGAGAAAAAAAATTGTCTCAAAGTATCTCAAGTCCTTTAAGACTGGCAAATCCATAGTGGATTTGGTGGAACAGAAGGTGGCCAAATGCTCAAGTAGAACAGTAAAACTAGAATACGTGAGGACAATCTTTTCAGGAGAGAACCTTGTAAACCTCATCAAAGCCAAAAAGTAGATGCAAACACGAAGTCTAACCAAGAAGAAGGGGTCCTAGTTCTCTTGCATTTCTCCTTTACTCTCTGACAGTCTATGAGAAACTCTTCTGGAGGACATCTTACTATCCAAGGAGTTATTGTCCTCCGAAACTGCAGAAATCATGGAGATTTTTCAGAACCAATGGAAATCTTTTCCCGAGAATACGTGTGATTTACAGGATGAACCTTATGAAAGACGGCCAGCCAGTGTGCAGTCATGCATGCCACTTCAGAAATGAAAATGATAAAAGATTTGTTAGAATCAAAGCTTGTAATGACTCTTAACAGTTCCAAAGCTCTCCAGTGGTTATTACACTTAAGAAGAATGGGGAAGGGATATGGGTTTGTGTAGGCGGTTAAACGTTCGGCTCAGTGACTACCCCCAGTGTATGCCTTATGCTCACAATGGATGGTTTCCTGGTTAACTGTACTGGGATTAGATACCTCAACAGGTTGGACTCAACAAACAGGTATTGGCAGATCTTCAGGGAAGAAGTGCTGGGGAAAATTGAACTCCTTGGTGTAGGTTTATATCCTTGATTTCCATTAAATATTCAGACGTTTGGGTTTGGCATGGACCCCTAATGGTCTGTATCAACACAGCTGTTGATGCTAAACTGAAGTAGGGAAATTCCTGTATTCTAATTACATTACTTTTTATAAGAGTAAATTAGCTCTAGAAGTGGGAGAAACAGTGACCAGAAGAGTAATTTTCACATCTTTCACTGAAGTACAATAACAAACACTTTTCCAACAATAAATAGGAGATGATGCCTTTTATCCAAATAGAATCCAATCCTAGAAAGGACAAACACTGAAGCATAATACTGAAGAGAGGGTAGGGTGGGAATGGCAGAGGGAGACTAGAGCTTTCAGAAGTTCAGGACACACCTTAGGAATTGCTAAAGCTGTAAAACCACTTGCGATTCTAACCATGACAGCTCAAGCTAGCTCAGATCTTGGTTGATGGTGGTTTGGTAAACATCAGACCCACAGTCATACTGCACGCAGATCAGTCATACAGAGATAGGATCTACCTCCGATTAAGAAGACGTATCTGGGTCAGAAGCGTCTAGGTCAGATAACAAATGACTACTTCCAACTGTCATGTCACTTTCTTTTGAAGAATTAAAGCATAGCTTCATCACTTTCCTCAAAGCTCCAGGGTGAATTGCAAATGCACTAGAAACTTAGCATGTGAGGAGATATGATTCAGAGTATAACTACCACGATGGTTAGAGATAGATTTACACTGCTAAACAACGGTATTTTTAATTTCAAGTTCACAAGATCTGAGAAAGTTTACACACAGAGTTGCTTTCCAGAATTGCTACAATACTGCAGGCAATCTATGGAGGCTTGAAAAATATGAATGCTGTCTTTGTATCACTGGGTCTTTAAAAATCTAGAGACGTACTTGAGAGTGCTTGGAAGAAAACAAGGTGCAAATTCAGACTCTCCCAGTCACACAAGTATTCTGGTTTGCTATTACATATCTATGAGGAGTGGGAGAAGGCAAAACAGGTCATACCTAAAGCATTTGCTTGACCTGCTGCTGACTGTTGATCAGTGTTACAAAATCCACTGGAGTTAAAGGAAGTTCTCCATAGCAGGAATTGCCAAGAAGTCAGAATAATGTAAATTGCTCCCTGGGGTTTTCAATTTGATATAGGAACAAAATTAAAGCATGAAATGAAAGAAAGAAGAGGGAAAGCCAGTGACAAGAAAAATTAGTTTGGTTGCCCTGAAACCCATTACCTCCCAGCACAGTGTCACCAGTCAGAAGTATATGCTGGAGCTGCCTTTGCTCTTTTTTCTTGAGGAGCAGCACTGGGTGGGAAGAAACAGGACCTGGGGTCTGTTCCCATCTCAGCTGACTTTCCCGACTGCTGCCCAGCATCTGTAACAACTGCAGGAGGAAGCAGAATGCCCAGGTGCAACTGCAACAGAACTCCTTCTTTGTACCTTCTAATAGGGGAAACAGAGCTCTTCCACAGCATCTTTTCAAAATCAACATACCACAGAGCAGAAAAAACACAAATTACTAATAATCTGCAAAAATAGATGCCATGCACTCACCACGGCATATATTTAACCTGCAAATAAACCAGCAGAAATGAATTCCCAGAAAGAGCTACCTGCTTGGAGTCAGCTTGTGTTCCCGCAGTGTCCGCCCAGCAGGACTGCACCAGAAGCAGCGTCCTTAGGACGTGTTTGTTCCATTTTGGCCTCCCGTTTGGCACCTACTCAGGAGCATTTCCCCTCAGCTCCAGCGTCAGACGTCTTTGTGTAAGGAGCTAAAAACTGTCTGGTTTCATGTGATGTAAACATACACGCAGTCTGCTCAGCGAGGATCCGTCCCACACGGAGCCAGCTTCCCACACAACGGGGATGGGCACTCGTGGATAAGATGCAGACTGCAGTTCCCTTCCTCTCCAGGTTCTTCTGGCTTCACCCTTCATTCTCCCAGGTGCAGTCAAGAAGCATACACAAAAGCTCCCTATCTCCAGTTCAAGCTGATTTTTCCTCCTCACAGCTGAAACTCTGGAAACAAAAAATGCCTTGATGGTTTACGCACAGGAATTTGAGGCCAATGCGCTCTCTTCCGTCTCCTAGTAGCTGTCGTGCTACACATCATCTCACCGCCTCAGGACCTCGTTCTCTGCAAATTTAGATCCAATGCCAAAGCATGACTCCATTAATTGTCATTTATTCCTCATTTACAGGTGGATGATTAGAATTGCAGTACCCGTGTAGCACAGGGTTGTTGATTCTGCTTTGCTTTGCAACAGGCTTGAAAATACAATTGCTTTGGAAAAACTGTCACTCTTTTATCCTCCTCCCCCAAGTAGATAAAGGGTACCTAGAAAACAGACTTCTAGTTTTGGCACAGTCGAGGGGATAAAAACTTGCAAAGGGGAGGCCAGGGAGTAGGGGAAGGAGTGTGAGCAAGTGCTACTCCCAAGGATCTTCTCCAGTCCTTTCCTTATTCTCAACTGCTGTTTCTGCCCAGTCCTGGAAGTCTTGGCTTTGTCACATTAAATAAAGTGTTTGTTTGAGTAACTCTTTGGTTCATGTATTGTAATTGATTTTCAGTCACTTAGGATGATTAATGAAAACAGGTATTTATTTAATATGAAAGACAACACATGGTGATACCAGCTGAAATACTGGAAAGTCCCTGAGTAATCCTACCGCATTTTTTTTTCCTTAAAGATGTAACTAATGCAATTAAACCACTTTTTGTTTTGAGAAGTTGCTGCATGTTGAGTAGCATGAACATCCTGGTCATGCTTCAGGCAGCACTCTGTCCGTTTTCTTTCTTTTCTACTCCCCCCCCCCCCCCCCCTACTACTTCCTTCTCTAGAGATTACTTCACTTCCTATGCAGTTACTACACACACAGGGAAAACCCAGGAACATACAAAGGCAGATATTTTCCATGAAACCTGGTCAGGAAATGGCTTTTAATTGTATTGTGAATAGGCCAAAGGGCACAGAAAGGAAGGACCTCGCTTTTGGGTTCCTTCAGACTGCTGAAAACTGTGAATAAAGTTCTGAGTCAACCACAAATGTTCTGCTTGAGGCGCAGGGACTTTGCTGAAGCAGTGCTCAGCGTTGCCATAAATGAATTTTAGAAGTCCGGCTGCAAGGGTAGAGCATTAAATGCATAGCGCTAGGATCCAGAGCAGCTAGCAAGATGAACAAAGGGAAATTAAGCCAGCTAACAGAAGAAACAGAAGAGAGAGAAAGAAGTGATAGCGATGGTTTTAGATGTGTTGTATAACTCTGTACTGCTGGAGAACTTGCTTGTGCTGCTGGGAGATCCACGTGCCAGGTCCTCTCGAGACAGAACTCGAAGGTGCTTCTCCTGCCTCTAAGCCAGAGGTTTCATCAGCACTGCAGGCAGAAAAAAATATTCAGCAGCATCGGTGTTGCAACTGTACTTCTCTGCAGCAAGAATCACGGGCCGCACGGAAAACACAGGCACAGGGATCATCATCTCCTGCGCTGCTCATCCTTGTTCTCAGAAGACTTTGTGCAACCTTATGACTAATTAAGGCTCCTTTGTCACCGCACTCACACGGTGACCTTTGTAACACCTGCCCAGTAGAGGACTGATTCAGAAAATATTCTTCACCCCATGGCCAGCACTCCTAGAAACAAATGAATGCAATTTCTGTTCTTGTTAACAGTGGTAAATATCAAGCATAAGCAGCCTCAGGAAGCGGGGCAGAGACAACCACACGAATTTCTGTGAGCCTTTCCTGAGAAAAAGGGCTCATCAAAATGAGTTAGGCTTTCAGAATATTAACTAAACAAAAGAGAATGAGTATCTTTGTCAAGGGCTGACCCATACAATCCTGAAGCTCATCAGGAAGATAGGTACTAAACATATTGCATCTCTATTTACAGCTGTTTCTTCCATATCTTTCACATCAAAGTCATTCAGTGTGACAGCTGGCAAACTTAAAATCTTGGGGTTGTGTTGCTATCTAATTAAGAAATAGTTAGGGGGAAAAGACAAATATTTATGGTATTTAAAACTGTAAGTAAGTTCTCTGTTTGGCCCTCTCAAGTCAGTCAAGTTGCCACAGGTCAGGTTCACAGTAGAGACTGTCTCACCACCCAAATACAGATGACACTAAAGACCCAGACTGCCAGACAAAGACACAAAGAAGCCAAGGTATTTTCCCTTTGCAGACCTGCACACAGGGTCACAGAAGTGTAAGAAAATAAGAGGAAGAATTTGCCTGAAGGAAATGCAAAGCTCAAGCAGAACCACCCTTTCCTGCTGAACCTAATATTCTTAAAAAAAATAAAAACACAACAGGAGTTGTCACATTCACTGACTCAGCTGTCCAGCTATTCCTAAGTTATCTTCTACATGTGTGGATCCAAAATTCCAGGCATGAGGCAAGATTTCTAAAGATACCACTGAGCAATCATTGAGGGAGATGTGGACAAAAGAAATTCCCCACTGCTCCTGGGAGCATAAGGAAATGTAAAGTTCCAGGTCACGAGTCAGGGAAAGCTGGGGAGAAGCATGCAGAAAATGATCTGAGAAACTCCAATTTTTTCACTCAGGTACCTCAAGCTCTCTCTTGCCCTTTGCTCTGTCATGGCATAACTGCTGCGGAAGCCTCAGTTAGTGGAATTAGCGAATTTTATGCCTGCAGTAACAGCTACAGATCAATAGCAGATCTAGCATGTACTAGTTTGCTGTGTGATTTGGACTGGGACTTCTGTACCACACATCACTGTCGAAAGTTGGACGCAGGATAGTCTGCATTCCAGTGCATCATGTATCACTGACAAGCCCATCATTTCTCAGAAAGCTTATCACTTGGTAGTGACAAGAAAGAAGAAATTCACGAAAATTGAAGCTTCTCAATAACTCTATTGATGACCCTTATAACAAAGGAAGTGTTTATTCAGCTGGAGGCTACCAGATATTGTTTATGATACTCATATTTAAGGCTTAGGAATTATTCTGTTCATTCAGAGACTGTATGCATTAAAAATTCTGCAGCTTTTAATTCACCTGCCTCGTGTCTCCAAAACTAGGTCCTTGTAAATAAACTGAAACAGCAGCTCCTCTCTTTCATCCAAATCACCAGAGTTTACAGTAAAACATGTGACCTTTTCATTTGTGGTTCATCTTTTCTGACTTCTCTCTGTAACCACAGAAGGAATTTTATCTTTGTTGACTGTAGGTTTTTTGCAGGCCAAGTCTTCCACTCACCACCACTTGAATTACAAGTCAAAACATGGGCTCCAGAACTCTGTTCAGTTGTTCCCACTGCTCCAGATCAAGATATGTTATGCTGTAATCATTACGGCCTCTGTGATAGACATAAGACAACCAAACCCTTTCTTTATGTTGGAGAAGTAACACACAAGAGCCACAAACATCTCATCTGTCTAGAACAAGAAAGCAGAAATAACGCTTCCTTAAAACACAACAGGCAGTAGGTTTTATGCAAAGCAGACAAAGGATAACACCTTAATTGCATCTACAGTACAGAAGCAGTAATTTTATCTTTGAGTTAATGAAAATCATTAATGAAATTAAAGACAAAGAACAGTTTCTTGGGTTTATTTGGAAAAGAGGTCTACGCTCCTCAAGCAATGGAATTCATACTTCTGTATTTTCCTTGCATGCTTGTTCAGAAGACACTTCCATTGATACTCTAGTTTGCACTTCTGTGAATGGTTTGCTGGGCATGGAAATAGTGTGTTAGGGGGAAATAAAAAGTCCAGAGATAGGAATGAACAACCCAGTCTACGCTGCTGTCAGGCAACAGGACACCATTTTGTAAAAAGAGATCACCTGGAGATGTGATAAAGGTCTATAGAATTATGAAGGAGATGGAAATTTGGGATAAGGATCAATATCTAACACTTGTCTTCCCATAAAAGAATCAGGAGACATCAAATGAAACCAGGCTCAGAGAGGGAGACTACCAGGGTTAAGTCTCAAACACACCTGACCTTTTCTTACGCATCCCTCGACATCTGCTGATGGCCGTGGTTGCAGAGAGGACCCTCACTGGGCAGACCTCGGGTTGGACGTCGCAGGGCTGTGAACAGGTGCTTGTGTTCTCACGTTAGCTAATCCAGCCATGTTCACCACAAGCTGAAAGCTTACAGGAAAAGCAGGTGCTTAATTCCAGCTCTACCCATCTTACGAGGCTACTGTTCCAAACACATCCTCTGCAGCTGTTTGTAAACTTGATTGTGTGCAGCTACGGACACGGATACAGACACTCGTATGGAGTGGGATCCAGTCTGGCATACATAATCTGTGTCCTTCATGCCGGGTCAGAGAACAACAAACCTGTGTTCAGTCATATCAGGTTCTGTGCTTTGTTCCTTTGATCGCCCCCATTACCTGGCAGAAGAACAATAATGGGATTCCTTAATGTTTAACCCCAAAAAAGCCCACTTATGTCATAGTATTATTTTCTGTTGTTAATAAAACTGGCAGTGCCTTTCTGACTTTATCTGAATAATCCTACTTCATGAACCCATCTTCACTTTTTCTTTAATTTTATCATAATCAGAAGAAATCTTTTCTTTACAGGGTCAAATTAAAATTTGCAAAAGCGCCTCAATTAATTTCAGAAGCAGAATCCTGCAACAGCTTTAGAATTTCCTCTGCCCAGATTCAAAGCAACAAACAGTTACGAAGTTTTTGCTTCAGAAGAATCAGTCATCATCAAAAAAATCCACCTGATTAAGCAAAGCAATTCATCATATCATAATAAAATATTCCGTATGTTCTCAATAGTACGACAAAGGCAGTCTGGATTCTGTTGCTTATTTCAGTGATGCTAGGTTTTAATATATTAAAAAGTACTGTAAGTCTTTCTGCTGAGGTTATCTCAGCATATAAAGAAAGACTGTTGAAAATGTAATTGCCTATTAGGGCAAGGGGAGCTCATTAAATTCCAGTTCTCATACCTATCATTTCTACAAAGTATTAATTCCTACTTCTATGATGTCTTAAATGAAAAAAATCAAAGCCCAAAGACACACAGATGCAAAATCACAGATCATATATATGGCTTTCACCAGAATTGGAAAGTCATGGAGAGTAACGTAATGATAAAAGCAAAAGTATGAAGGTACAGAAGAAAATAGCCACAAGAAATAGAGTATTTCAAAAAGCCTACAGATTCCACAAAGCGAAGTACACAGCAATTTTGTACATATTCTCTGCCTTTATATTTTTTTAATTAACAAAGTGTTTTCTGTTCATGAAAAGCGATTTCCTGGTGACCTAGGGAAAGGGGCTTACCCGCTCACCTGTGACTCATCTCACAGCAGCATCTCACGGGTTCGGAGTTTCCACTGGTGTGATGCCGGAGCGCGCCGGGGGCCAGGGCAGTATATAAGCACGGCAGGTCCCCAGCACGGGCACAGGCCACCCTTGGGGCTGCCGGGGCTCACCGCACCACAGAGCCAGACCCAGGAGACAGGAGGAACAAACACTCTCGCATCATGACGGGCAAGGCTGTGGCTGCTGTCCTGACTCTTCTCCTCATCTCAGCGCTTGGAACAAAAGGTAAAGAAATCCTTCCTACAGCTCGCCTAACTAATTGCTAGTGTAAAGGTTGAAGGGGGAGACACTACGCTGTCTTACAAGCACAGCAGATAACTCTTCTGATACTGTCAGCAAAACACATGTTCTGCTCCCTGTGGAAACCCTGAAACAGCCCACCTTTTTACTGTCTTCTTGTTTTACAGGTAAAGCCCTGCCACGCTCAGCAATTGAACTCCGGTGCCAGTGCGTCGGCACCCATTCCAAGTTCATCCATCCCAAGTTCATTCAAAACGTCAACCTCATCCCCAGTGGACCTCACTGCGAGAACGTTGAAGTCATGTAAGTGCTTTCGCAAAACCCTCCCGATTGCGTAACAAGAGGGAAACAGCTTTTACATGAAGGCTGATGTAAGCGTTCTCCTTACGATGTACCGAGCCAGCAGGCATGGCTGCTCGGAACGCAGATCAGCAACGCTCGCTGCTCTGACAAACTACACGCTGCGTGTTATAAATTGCGTATTGTCGTCACCAACCTCTATTTTTCAAACACCCTGTGCAGTATTTCGACCTAAACTCTCACTCATCAGACAGCAAATAGCTTTCTCAAGCTCTGAATTCCACCAGCGTATGAGCAGATAATTAAATGCACGGAGCCACGCTGAGCAAGTGATCGAAACGTTTGTCTTAATGGCTAGTCAAAAGAACGATCACACTCAAGCAGAAATTAAAAACTACCGTTAGCATACAAATCATATAATTCAGTCACAACTCCAGAACTTTTACGGTAACAAATTTCCTGCGGGCTGGGCAGTGCGGTTTCTGAATCAAGATGGAAAGATTTAACCCTTCAGCGAGACACCATCACAAATTTAAAGCAAGCCGGGGGAAAAAAAAGAAGCAATTTTCACAAGAGTGAGAGTCCTGCACATGATGTAATGCATTCAAACAGATACGAGAAGATATGAAACCATTTAAAAAAACCCAAACCTTTATGTTAGGCTACAGCCTCAACTGATACAGCTTAAAGTAAAGGAGAACCTGTCCGTGTACGCCTAGAACAGTGTTACGAGAGAAAAGGGAAACTGCCTCGGAATTCACTAAGCAGACCTTTTCCCTTCCTTCTTCCCCCGCTGCAGAGCTACCCTGACCGACGGCAGAGAGGTGTGCCTGGAGCCCACTGCTCCCTGGGTGAAGCTGATCATCAAGGCCATCCTGGACAAGTGAGTCGCCCGCTCCCAGCGAGCACAGCTTCCCCAGACGGCCTCTGAAACCAGCCAGCCATCCTGCACAGCACAAAGGGCGCAAAAACTCCGTCTCCTCAGGCGACCGCTGCCGCTGGTGTTCACTAACTGGGGCAGACACTGTGATTGCTTTGAGCTTTAATTGTGGCATTAGGTTCAGCCCTTTACTGTGCCACACCCCCACGTGACTCCTCGCTACACCTCTCGTCAGGCAGGAGCACGCCGGAAACCTGCAGCCCAAGAGCTCGGCGAATCCAGGCTTCCACCGAGGGGTTTGCTCTTGCCTGCGGTGCTAGAAAGCAGCACTCAGTTCTTCAGAACTGATGGCATTTAGATGATGGGGGGAAAAGTCAGGCCCAAGAGGTGCTGAGGGACGCCGGAGCGATGGAAGCCCACAGTGGCTGAGTACCTGGGGAAAGGCACCAGTGTCCCTCGGGTGCAGCGACAGCTCTTCAGGAGCGTGGACACGGAAGCACAAACCCTCAGTGGTGGCCTTCATCTGATGCCAGCGAGCGACACCTGTTCCACGCACGAGTTCTCATTGTCTCCTTTTGCATTTTCTTTCTTTTTAGGGCAAACGCCAAGCCTGAGGCAGTGTCCTAAGATGAAGAAGAACAAAGTCCTAACTCTTCCAGCAAGGCAACAATGGGAGAGATGCTCATCCGGCTTACGGCAGCTCTCCTCCTCTTGCCACCTGCATTCACACTTTTGCTAGCTTCTAGAGAGTATGGATTCCCTGGTTTTGTAGTTAGTTGACAACAGCACTTTAAGTCTTTTAAAGAGGTCTAATCATGTAAGAGAGAAACCACTGACACCAGAAAAAGCAGGCAGAAGAATGGCTTGTGCAAGGATACGGAGACGGCTCTGCCATGATTTCTGCTGAGCCCAGCTGGATCAGTGCAGGGCACTCTCAGCAGAGCTTTCACTAAACGACACCTTCCCTTTTGGCTAGCAGTTTAGGAAAAGACCACTGACTGCTTCTCTCCAGGAAAGCGTGGATAGGTAGCATCAGTGGTACCTGGGTCACTGCTACTCAGGGTGGGCTTGCAGGATTAGGATACCAAAATTCTGAGACATCAGGTTTTGTACCATCATTTTCAAGATATTATTTATTGTGAATTAGTGTTGTGAAGGTATAAACACATATTTTAATGTCATCTCTTGGTTAGAAAAAAGCACTTTATTTATTTATATATTTATTTTTATTTACTTACTTTTGCATAAGAATGTAGTTGGTCTTCAATATTTATTTATTTAATTAATTATTTATGGGAAATATTTATGTTTGTGTACCTAATAAATGCTTGTTGAAATGTTTTCGCTTTGATATTGTGTGTTATTCATTTCCTTATTGAAATACAGAACTGAAAAAGAGGATGTATTTTCTTTCATTTTGTATCACATAATGGGTTCTCAGAAGGACGAGTGGTGGCTGAGTTGTGGGGACAGGCAATTACAACATCAAATTCTTGCCGCTGGTGAGTGGAGATGGTTTCCAATAGGAGGAATGATGAAAATTATCTGCTTTCTTCCTCTTTGCTTGGCAGACTCGGTGTTTTCAGAGGTCTGGGTTATCAAATTCACAGATAGAAAGTAACGACCAAATAATGGCTAGTCACAGAAATTCCAAAGCCATAGCAGTGGTGCTGCTCAGAGAGCACGTCAGCTGAGAGTCTGGCACCGAACAAGGTTTTTCGTTAACTCAAATGAGCAGGGAAACTTGATGAACATTAAGGAAGTCACTGAGCACCCTCCTTTATTCCAGCGAGGAGGGAGGACTATATCAGGAGAAATCCTAAGAAACAGAGCTATAAGGAAGAAATTCTTTACAATGAGGGTGGTGAAACACTGGAACGGGTTGCCCAGAGAGGTGGTGGAGGCCCCATCCCTGGAAACATTCAAGACCAGGCTGGACAGGGCTCTGAGCAACCTGATCTCGTTAGTGGTGTCCCTGCTCGCTGTGGGGGGGTTGGACTAGATGACCTCTAGGGGTCCCTTCCGACCCAAAACTTTCTATGATTCTATGATACGGCCACACGTCTGCCCGAGCCACAGCGATTTCCAGGGGAATGGCTGCACGACCAGCAGCGAACACCTGAGGAAACGGGAAAGCTGAGCAGATGTTTCGACAGTTGGTTTGCTTCGGTCTTTTTCCAGTAAGGAGCCACTCCGTATTCTGCACAAACAGCTCATGTTTGCTCATGGTGCAAGATGAAAAGGGAGTTTCTGGTACTGTTTGAGCAAGCTCTTGTGCAAGATGACAACCATTCCAGCCACACTTTGCTCCCTGTCCCCATCTCTGCCCCTGTCCCACAGCACTGCATCGTGCAGCCTGCTCGAGCCGCAGCATGTGAAGGAGACGAAGTTTCTCAAGGGCACAGGTGTTGTTCAGACTTGTCTTACGACACTAAGCCCTCTTGTCTTCTTAGTGATTTGTACAAGCCGGCTTCTTTCAGCAAGCTAATTTGGAGGCAAGCATGTCAGAAATACCAGCCAAGAACGGGGAAAGGTGGGGAAGAGCCGCTTTATATGCGTGCCCATAAAAGTCTGCGTGTATCCTAAAGGACTGGCACCAGTTTCAGTGCTGTACAGGTACTTACAGTAAGCGTGTAACCTTTGTCACCAGCAAAATCCCAGTCAAGTTACTGGGAGCTGAATCACGGCCAAGGAAGGGCTCTTCTCATAAATTCTCCTGCCCAAAACATCAACAACGGCTGTGCTCTCAGGAGCCCAGGCAGGGCATCTGCACAGCGGCTGAACCGCATCCCTGCTTTCTCCACAGGTTATCGCTCAGCGGTGAGACATGATTCAGAGGCTGGCTAGAAATGATAAAATAATGCGTTTCTGTTCTGTGTGCACGCACAGGATACCTTTCTTAGGAACGCTACAACAACCTCATGCTTCCAAAAAGGCGTTTCGGTGCTCTCAGGGGCTGCTGAGAGAAGCACCGCAGCTCTGCTGGCTGGATGCCTCCCTTTGCCAAGCACGGGCTGTTCTTCCGTGTTGTTTCTGCTTTGCTAACACTGTCTCTACAAAGCTGAACTCAGACTCCATGAAATTCCTGATTCTCCTGGCAAAATATTTCTACATGGAGACATTTAACAATTAAAGCAGTCACAAACTAGTTAACAATCTTAGCTAACATGTGCAAAGTGTTGTCTGCTCCCCGCTGAGCAAAAGCCAGACACTGCGTAAGTCCAGGATAAACTGCCATCTCCCCTACATACCAAGGCTCTCATTTGGCAGGCTCCTTCTTTTCAAAGCCCAATTGCTTTCTTAATTTCAGTAATTAATTTCTTAATTTCAGTACTGAAATTCACATGGACAATGTATTTTATCAGATCACAATTTGGTCCGGTTTCTCTCCTTGACACCACTTTTTTTCACCTCACAAAAACAGGAATATCCAATATCCCAATGAGCAAACAACATACACCCTAGAAATGGATTGCTGAGGAATACTCACGAGATTTCACCTATGATATGTGTCTATCTTCTGCTTTAAACACCTGTGATTACTCTAGATGCACGAGGTTAGAGAGAAAACCAAGTAACTTCCTAAGCGCCTATTGTAATCACGTTATTACAGCTTTCGTTGTCAGATACTTTCTCTTGTCATATTCTGAACAAATGACATTTTCAGAAGAGCTGAAGTGACTTCGGTGGCAATGCCCCGGTCATTTTAAGCTCATCGTTTCCTGTTCAATGGCTAGACAAGCCTTTCCGTACAGAATTGAGCATCTAAATCGCTTTAGCCAAACTGAAAATGGCAAACTCCATTCAGAGAACAACAGGAGCTGCTTATGTCTCGCCTTCATAAGACACTGGTGAAATAACTTCATTGAAGTCATACCAAAATATAGACTGGGATGAAAAGTTCCTGTAATTATATTGGGTAAAAGTTTCTGCACAAGGCATTTAAACTCAGTGCAAAGAGCTGAACAGAAACTCCACATTCAGAGGGGGGGGAACAAAAGTCTCTTTGTCTTGGGTTGTGGGGATGCCTGGGAACGCTGTACTGACCTCCAAGTGCGAGCTCAGCGTTGTTGCTTAAAACTAATATCCCACGAAGAAGCACAAACAGAAAGTGATGGATAATAATCACAACTTACAGAAATCATTTAAACCGTACAGCAGCAGAAGTACGTTTGGGAATTGTGAAGCGCCACGGAATGGACTGCGCAGGGATTCGGAGTTCTCAGGCAGCCCTCTCCCGCCTTCGGAACCCCGCGTGGGCAGCGCGCCGACACCGCGCCGGAGCACGCTTGCTCGGCAGGCAGGCTGGGGGACAGCACCTCCCGACACAAACCCGACGACAAAAACAGAGCCAGCGCAGGGCGGCTGCAGGAAGGAACCTTCCGCACAGCGACGGACGGCAAATCTGCTGCTGGTGATCTGGTTCTCTGCCTGGTCTAATGGCGGGGTCAGAAGGTGAGAAAACCATCTCTCAAAACTCACATAACCAGAGAATAAATACACATATGCAAATGCAAGTGGGCTTATGCTATGTTAATGTTGACTTTTTGCCAGAGATGTGCATCTTCGATAAACTGTCCTTCAGAAGTAAGAAGTACCACTTGCATTTGCATCTGTTAGGATGCTGTGGCTGTTTCCAGGGGTAAAATGTGCTCCTGTCAGGACACCAGTTTATTCCTGTGCCATAATATATGCCTTCCCCAGATTTTAAAAAATGTTCAAATTAAGACAGGGTGTTTTTTCTAAATGTATCCATACATCTCTTCTTGTACAAATGACAGCTTTCCCCTATTTCTACTCTTATTCTCAGTGAGCAGGTTGATGGTAGTGCTTCTTCAAAGCAAGAATGATGCAATTTGCAGAACAGAATAAAGCATATGAGCACATGCTCGTGGCAGAAACTAGCAAACAGTATGTGCACATAGCTAATGACGTTAACTTACTTTATTCAAGTGATGCAATTTAGATGTAGAATCTGGCCAGGCACAAATGCACTATGAAAACATTGTAAGTATTTTCACTCCGAGATACAAGTTTACCTTTAAATGCATCTGCTGCACACTGGCAGCTCTGAAAACGTAACTGCTGCTGTTGTGCAGATGCCGTTCATTTTATCTGTGAGTCTTCAGCAAATCGAGGGTCTGAGTAAGAAGAATAAGGCTGACAGGAGGGAATACTCTTTGCTTCATCGCAGCAAACAAGGAGATTGTTCATTTACCTGTACATAACTTCTTTTTGTTCAACAGGTTCAACTGGCGAAGACAGAGGAAAAAGGCTTCCAACGCCTGAGCATAAGCCCTCACTCCAAGTTCATCCCTCCCAAGGCTACTCAGAACGTGAGATTACGCCAAAGAGGATCTCGCTGCAAAAATGTGGAAACCATGTGAGCGCTTTTGCAAAATATCATCTTGCTTTCAATAGGAGGAAGTGACTCGGCGTTTCACACCCTAGTTACTTATTTACTTTGGGAGAAATTATACATCGCTGGCAAAGCCTCCTAGACACCAAGTATAATGCATGAGGCCTTCCACCCAAAGGAACGGGCTCGCTTCCGCCCAACGTTACAAGCCACTTCCAGACAGTATTTAAATGTCTCTTAATTATGACCAACATCAGCACAGAGAATTAGATCCCCATAACACATTCCGGGCATCATTAATAATTTAGACAATGAAGAAACAAAGATATAATCTCGATCTCATTGACATGAATGCAAACAATTTCCACTACCTTGGTCTGCATGTGGTAAAGTTTGAAATGCTGTGAATTATTCCCTCTGTCAGAACTGCATATTGAGCATTTTCCTGTGCAAAGAGTGTGGAAATTTAAATTGTGAAATCCATGTTAGTACAACGAGAGGGATATGGCAAGCTTCATTTAAAATCACATCAGGAACTATACGCATGAATTGAATCGATGCATTCATGTAAACAGCAGGGAGCTTCCAGGTTTTTATATTTTCACTATCGTTTCATAAGCAAATAATACTTGTATGCACATACCTTCTGTGCAGCATTGCGTGCCATGCACCTCACTAGGAACTGGTAACTTCAGACAGGTTTGATTTAAAAAAAAAAAAAAGTTTCCAAGATAATTATGTTCCTGAAAGATCTGCTTAACTATGGCCAAATAGAGAACAGAAACCAAATAAAACATTCATCAGGCTCATTAAAAAGATTGCGTCATAAGCACCTATATTGACATCTTTCATTAAAAAAAAAAAACCAAAAAAAAACCCCAAAAACACCAAACTGAAATGCCCAAGTACAGAAAAAGTATAGGAAAATAATTTTTCCCTAGTTCTCTCAGAAATGCTAGCTGGAAAATACCAAACAAGTCTCATAAACAAAAGTTTGTGCCATGCCCTCCAGTTACTCCATTGACAAACAGCCAAGACAAGTTCCCAAACGCTCGGAGAGAGGGAGGGCTCCACCTAGCCTGAACTTCTTTCTTTCCTCCTTGGCAGAGCCACGCTGAAAGGCGGCAGACGAGTCTGTCTGGAACCCCCTGCTCCCTGGGTCCAGCTCACTGTAAGGGCTATTTTGGCCAGGTAAGTTGTTTTCTTTACCAGAACAGTTTCAGCTGAAAGCTGTTTTCAGGAGGCAGATTTTAATTTCTTGCCATGAAAATGTTCACCCTCTTCAGGCATCAGTAATTCTCTCCAATGGTTCTCTGTAAATCTACCCAGCAGGCCACCGGTACGACACACCTAAACACCCGCGGAGAGACAGCACAATCTGGGTCCGTGTTCGACACCTCCAAAAGTCAGCCCTCTTTCTGGGCGTAATTCAGCTGTACAGCTGGCATCTCTAAGCTTGTTAGCCTTCACTGCTGGAAATGGGGACAATCAGGTCCCCGCTTCGCAGCTTTTGGACACAGGCATGTGGAAGCCCTTTCTGCTGGAGAGGTGCTTGTGTGAACACAGGATTTTATTGTCTTTGCACATATGTCAGCTGGTTGGTAAAGATAGGTCGTCAACAACTTGTGAGCACCTGTTGCGCTCCCTGTAGCTTGTATCAATGTTAGCATTAATAAATCTCTGAATTCACTTCATATTTCATCTAATTACAGGACCAGAGACAACACCGAGTCACCAATCAAAGAAAAGTCAAGGAAAAGTATACCTTGGAGTTTTCCAAGGATATGAAATGAGAGGAAACACTTGCTGACGAGAATGGCAAGGAACAGACCCCCCTTCCGCTACATGACTAGATTTGATTATTTTTTTTTCCCCCGAGATGGTTGCTGATTCTACTCTTTTCCTTTGCTGTGTCTGTCACTCAGATCAGTGATGGATGAAGGAGTTCAAGCGCAGTGAATGTGTTCTAGTGCTGTAAGGACAAGAATAAACAAGAGGAAATTAGTTACCCTTAAATGGCCTTACTTGAAGTAGAAATAGAAAAGATACAATTAGCGAACATATGAATAAACATGTAATAAGGAAGAGTCTCTATAGCTTTGGATGAAGTTTGCTACGAGCTGAAGTATCCTGATAGTACTAAAGGAAAGGCAGTAACGACTAGGCTCAGCTATGACAAACTGCAGAAGGACCTTCGGAGACTCATCGAGTAGGTGATACACTACCAGGCAAAATTCACTGCAGGAAGTAGTGAAAATGATTGACATACGAGGAAAAAATTACAAAGCTCATATAAAAATGAGGCATTCTAGGCTGACCATTGGCACACAGGAGAGAGATCTTAGGATTATGCTAAATTGCACGACAGGAATACCAGATCAGGGCTCAGCAGCAAAAAAAATTTCAGAACCAAGCCAAAAAGGCCCCAGAAAGCCAACCCATCCACACATAATGTTAAGAGTTACTAGGGCATGAATAAGAACTAAATACTAAAATTTGCCCTGCCACTGAGTAACTGCGTCGTTCCCCAGCTGCAGAGCACTCTGCAGCCCCTGGCTCCCAACGGCAAGGAGACAGAGTGGAGTTGGGACAGGTTGAAGGCAATGCGGCAAAGCTGAATAAATGCTCCATACAAGAGGTGATGAAGCAAACCAGACCTTTCACCCCAAAGTGAGATACCTGTGGGTGGCCAGGAGAGAAGTGAATTCACACCCAGTTCTCCAGGAAAGAGCCACCTCTCAGAAAGCGGCAGAGATCCTCCACCAGCCGCTCCTGACAGCTGTAGCAATGTCTTCTACAAAGACCAACGACGGCTTCATTTTCTATGAGTACCCAGAAAATCATTTTTTTGGTGGTGTATCTCTAAAACGATCTATGAAACATGCCACTCACTGGAAGGGGAATGCTGATTAAAATGTGACTGACTGAAGGAAACAGAGAGTGTTCATAGGTGACTTTGTCAAACAGAATCTGACTGGGTGTACCTGCAGCAAGCGAGCGTGGACTGACACCCAAGCTACCGCCTGTGAGGCGCTTCGCCGTGTCTCATCGACACAGCCACGTCACTGCCAGCCTCCGGGCAGCCTAATGACCATGAGTTAATGGCTTTCAGAAGGGACCAGCTAAAATGAGAGGCACCAAATTACCTGTGTCCATTCTGAAGCGATATTTATTGTGCTGTAGTTTCCACTTATAGACAGGAGGATGCAGGCAGAGAGACACATCTGTACATAAACAGCAAAAGTTTAGAAGTCATATTTCGGAAGAAAAGAACACATTATTTATTTTAATAGAACAGGAAATTTTTTGCAATTTTTTTTTCTCTCACGTTAGTTCTACCTGATAGTATAATAGGCCACATTTTTTGCTTTGCAAAAGGCTTTTGCATCTTACATATTTATTATGTTAAACATTACTGCTCACGGGTCCAGAGACTGCTTATAAGACTAAACATTGGGTTAATGTGTTAACTCCCATTGCATTTTTTGTTCATTTCTTCCTACAGTCCAAAAGGGTGTTAAAGATGTTTTCTCTCAAGGATCTGCTACACGTCGTTTATGCCTGGCAATACAAATCCAGCTCCTGAGGACAGAAAGCCCTGAAGCACGGGTTCTAGCAGCAAACACCAGACCAGAGACCCGTGGTCAGAGCAGCAGAGCAGTGCAGGCAGAACCGTCACGCCCGCCCCGCGGCGGGTGGTCTCCAGGTCCCGGGAGCGGGGCAGCGGCAGGCGAGGCAGAGCCCCAGCCCGCAGACAGGCAGGTAGGAAGCTCTCGGGACATCTCGGTCTCCATGGGGACTGACCCCACCGGACCCCTAACCACGGCAGCTTGGGATTCAAATCTGAGTTCGTGAGCTGGCTAAAGACATCGATTGCTGCTTCCCACTGCTGCCCCGCAAGTTTTGGTGAGCTGTAGGATTGGACCTATCCCGCAGCTTGACCTCCAAAGCATCAGCAAGTTCATATGTAACAGCTTTTCTGCCAAACAGATCTCCTTCATAATACTGAACGGTACATTTTTATTCAAGATTCAGATGTCTACATTTTTGCACTTCTTTCACAGGCAGGCTACCTACCTATGTTCACCTGAGTGCTGGAGAGAAACTCCGTCTCTACACACAGCCCGCTGCGACGGCGCTGCCAGGGAGAGCTCAGGCTAACTCTGCCCAGCTGCACCGCCTGTCGTTTAAGCAGGCAGGAAGATCACAGAACCACGGCATGGTCGGGGTTGGAAGGGACCTCTGGGGGTCACCCAGCCCAACCCCCTGCCCAAGCAGTGTCACCCAGAGCAGGGGGCACAGCACCGCGGCCAGCCGGGGTTTGAGTATCTCCAGAGAAGGAGACTCCACAGCCCCTCTGTTCCAGGGCTCCGTCACCCTCAGAGGGAAGAAGTAAGATGACAGCAAGCAACATTTGAAGAGTCAGTGATAAATGCATGACGTCTATTATGTCTACTGACCACTTCTAATTTAATCAAGTGTTCCCAGCACGAACTTCTTAAAACACACCACGTGTTTCCTCCCGCCACTTCCATGTCTTGTTTCCACAGTCAGAAAACGCTTCCTGCCAAACTCACGAAAGGGAAATGCAACTAAAGCAATAAACGCAGCCTTCATAGAGCAGGTGAAACCCCAGCTGCGGGGCCCTAACAGCTCTCTAGCTGGACTTGGTATTTCGTCTGTTAATGCCAGGTAGATTGAATTTATTTTTAATAGAAATATTTGTTATTATTTACTAATACTTATGTAATAGTATAATGAATATTAATGTGTCATTTTATAATATTCCTAGATACCTTATATTAATATTGTAAATGACTTCTATTGACTTGGATCAAATGAAACATTTCATTTAACTCACAACAATTATTTAAGTGAAAGCTACAATACAGAATTGACTGTTTTCAAGCAGAGCTGAAACATATGTCATAAATAAATATGCAGTCACATAAATATATGCTTATACTATTGTATTTATAAATACATAAATAAAACCACAAATCAACTAAAGAGCTGCAGTGCTATTTTGTGACTCCAGAGGGATTCAGGAAAGTCCAGCACTCGCCGTGATCTGACTAAGGGTACATAACCATCTATATTTAGACACTTAAGTTTGAAAAAAAAATCACAAACTGACTTAAGCTTTTCTCCTTTCTTTGCTGCCACTTCCTCACATAGCAAGTCAAAAACCAGATGTTTAGGAGACATTCTGCTTTTTATGTATCCGCTCCCTATGCCCTGCCTCACTGTAAACTTCCCCAAGTGTTTGCACAACGTTGTGCCCAGTCTCTGAGCAGCAGAAGCGATTATTTCCCAGCCCCTGTATTTGGCCCTTCTGCTCTCCGCGGGTCAAGTGGAATGGCAGGTGAATGCCAAGCCCTTTGCAGGGAAAGGGAGGTGGTTTCAGAAGACAGAGTGGGATTTTTCCCCTGGGGAACCAGAGGAATGAGGATGAGAGTAGAGAGGATGCACAAGAGCCAGGAGTTGGCAGAGTTCACCTTGCACGGGCTGAGCCCTCATTTCAGAGAAAGCTTTGTCTCCTGGGCCTCTAGACTCTTGTGTGCACAACTTCCCAAGTGAGAGGTCTGAATTTGTCTAAAACAAGGCAGATTCTTCATTTTCTTAGAGAGAGTAACTTTCTCAGCCCAGCGGCCAGAGCATTCCTCTGGAACCGGGGCGACTCAACACAGTAGGGAACTGAAGCCCAGCTCTCCCTATCTCTCATGATGATCTTGGTCACCAGAGCACACACGAATTCCCCCCACTGTGTCCCTTGCGTTTGGGTGTCCTTTGCTACATGCCAAGCCTCTGAGCGATCCCAGCCAGGATCCCAAAAGATTCCCTTTTGACCTTTGTGTTCATTAGACAAGGCAATGAGTCATGAAAAAGAAAACCCACTAGTTTCCATCCTGCAGCACGGAGAACACATCCTATACCCTGCCTTAAAACACGGCAAGGGAGGCTTTTACTTCCCTTTCAGCAGTCTTTCGGTAATTGGACTATTGCATAACTGCTGTTTTGTTCGTTACAGGCGTGCTTTTAACAGGGTTAAGCATGGAAGTTCTCTGCTTGCGGCGGTATCAATGCACCCAGTGATGTTATCCTCCAAAAGGAGCAGCAATTCCAGTTGCACAAGTCATCTCTGGTGGCTGACGGGAAAACACATGCTGCCAAAATCAGATATGGATTTGGAGTTCCCATAGGCAGGGCCCGGGATGAGATCCTGGGCAAAGCGTTGAAGGGATGTAGGGAGAACCTGGGCGAAGCACGGCACTCCCAGGAGCACTGGTTAGGAGTGCCTCGCCTTCGGGCTTCATCTCACCTCTCAACCTCTTCATGCCACTATCGCCTCTATTCCACCCCCTTCATAAAGTCCCCATGAAACTGTGCCACATCAGAGAACAGGTGGAGGTAGAGGAGATGCTTCAGCTCTCAGAAAACACAGCGGATTTTTATTTCAGTACAAACATCCCGCTCTTTTAGACAGATACTTACTCTTAGCTCAGGGGCAGAGTTAATCATAGAGGTGGAGTAGGCTCTTGGCTTCACTTTTGACCTGGGGATTTCTGCAGATCTGTTACTGCCACGCGCAGGAAATAGCTGAGTCTAGTGGTAAGGAGGGCAAGCAGTCCCTTGGTGTTACTCGGGGATTTGAGGGGGAATTTTCTTTTTTTGCCTTGGACATAATTGACATTTCAGCGCACACCAAAATTAGATCATAAAGCTGCAAATAGTAACTAGAAAAAGCAGGATCCATAATCAAATTTTAATCCCCCTGTGTGTGTGCATACATATGCAGGGACACAGAGAACCTGAAAGAAAACAATCAGCAAAACCTGTTCCAAGTAAACCGATTACAGCTCCAACACCTGCAAGGTGACACCACCCTGTTAATTTAACATAACATGTGCAATGTAATACATCATAAACAATAAAGCATACCCTTCAGCACCTGATAACATCCTCTCCTTTTTCACGCCTTCAGAGGACTAAATGTCGTGTTCAGTAACGCTCCCTAAGACACACAGCTAAGGAGAAGCACCACGAGGAGTCAGAATCGGCACCTCAGTGCTCAGCCAGGGGTAGGAGAGACAACTTCACGATGTCTTTTCTCCGGCCAGCTGACACAATGATGGGAAACACAGAAACATTCATCACAAAGTTCCTTTTCTCAAGTAAGTTAATCAATCACAAATGGTACGCAGTGCACCATAATAAATAACGGGCAAACTATTAATCTGTTAGTATAAATAAAATGTAATGCTTGACATGCTAAAGATAATTGGGTTTTTAGGAGCTCCTCGAGCTGGGGACGAGTACCTCTATAAATCCACAGATCACAGAAACATGAAGCCTTGAGGTTGGAGATGACGAGCAGCAGAAGTCATCATGGTCAAAAGAACAACGTTTCCACAGCACCGAACCAGAAAGGCTGCTCCTAATCACATGCACTCCAGAAGCGTTAAAAAACCAACCTTCATTTAAGCAAAGGATCAGCATTTGAGCCCAAGTCTTCCCTTGCACTGGCCTCCCTCACCAGGCAGCATCTCTGCCAGCCCAGCAAACGAACACTCTGCGTTCACGCCGCAAGGTTCCATAGCAGCAATGCCTACAGCAGTGCCGCACGACTGCATGTCGCTTCCCTTTGCTAGGACCGAGGGTTGCGGTCACTGAAAAACATTGCAGAAAAGACTTATTAAAAATGTCTAGGCTTACCAAAGAAACAGAAGCAGCCGCGTTCAGCAGGTCGTGCTATTTAGCTTGCACACAAAGCTTCCTCTGTTTATCCTTCATTAAGATGTGACATGCCAAATGCAGGCATGATTTCCAAAGCCCAGAGGAAGCTTTGACTACTGCAGCCTCAATTCCTTTACTGAACAGACAGTAATAGAGATTAATTTGCTTTGTAAGATGCCACTTGAACAGAAAAAAAGAAAACAGCAAAAAATTAAAATCATTAACATCAGAATAATGTTGAGGTAAAATTCTGACCCCAGTGAAAAAGCTTTTCAGCGATTTCAGCACTGCCCGACTGCCGCTCCAGTGGCTTAAAATCAGATAAGTAGAAGCTACCACCATAAATGAAGAAATTAAATATCTCAAGTATAGATCTGGCACCCCTATGAAGAACAGTTATTACCCTGAAGAAAATTATGAAAAGTTATGACATAAATATAACTGAAACCATCTTAAAGTTGTCTTGCCAAATAAGGGTATGTAGTAGAAAAAGCACAACATTTACAAAAGCCTACAAAAGAAATCGGAATGCATGGCTATTATTTACATATTTTTAATAAATTAATACATTATATCATTCTCAGCAGAATAATTCCTCGTCATCTAGGAAGGAGTTTCACAACAGTCATGTGACTCATTTTTACTGCATCTGGGAAATTCCTCTAACGCAATCTCCATGCGAGCCGAGCAGAGGCGCCGGGCACAAAACCCTATATAAGCACGATGGGTCGCCCCGACCAGCATCGGCAATCCTCCGGGACCAGAGAGGCCAGAGCTCCCCCGCACCAGAGCTAAACCACCCCGCTGAAGGCTCCTCTCCAACCATGAACGGCAAGCTCGTGGCTGTCCTGGCTCTGCTCCTGCTCTCAGCGGCCGTGTCTCACGGTAAGCAAACCCCTCCCGAGACCCCCGCGGCCGCAGCGTCGTCTCGGCACCTACCGACCTGCTTCTCCTTGCAGGCAGGTAGCTCTATACCTGCTTCAGCAAATTAGTTTCTTTCGAGAGATTTTCAGCGACTTCTTTTCAGTCAGAAATCTATCACGCAGCCCTTGTGCTGAAGAGTTACTGACATCTTGTGGGAACAATTTCAACCGTGCAACCTAAATTGGCTTTGTTTCTATGCTTCGCTGGCAGTGTACGCAGCCAGAGACAAGTGTTCGAATGTCTCTCTCCCTTCCCACGCAAAGAACAGTTTATGATCTCATATTTGTTGCTTAGTGATCACACTGCCTCAAGCAAGTAATATACAGCTGGGAACGGAGAGCAAACAATATGAACTTATAGCATGGACAAGCTAGGGTTGGACTAGATGACCCACAGAGGCCCAATTAATGAAAAAATCTAGGGCTCTGTCTTCTGCATAGTTGCCAGTTTGTCGATCCAGATATTAAAACGATGCAGCCAACCGTAGAGCGTGGTCAGCACAAGCGACCACGAAATATGGGGGTTTCTTTTACAAGATGTGTTAATTCAGTTTTAAACGTACTTGGGCATCAGATCCTCTGAAACCAATAAGCAATTGATCTTTCCAGCGTGAGGATTTAGGCAGCTCGGACAAATGCAGTATTTTAATTGAGAATGTTGTTAAAACAGAGCAGTCACGCTTTCCGTCCGGCGCAGTGACGGTAGGACCGCCTCTCAAACCTGATCTTCCTTTTCTGCTCACAGGCAGGGCCCTGGCGAGGATGGGAACGGAGCTGCGGTGCCAGTGCATCGCCACTCACTCCAAGTTCATCCCTCCCAAATCCATTCAGGACGTGAAGCTGACGCAGAGCGGCCCGCACTGCAAGAACGTTGAAGTCATGTAAGTAGCTCCGCACGAGCCTCCGCTCCCTCGCCACGCGCCGCTGCTGCGGCAGGGGCTCTCACGCCTCGCCAGCACGATGACATGTAGTCAGATCTGGTCATTCTTTTGCAAGAGACATTTTTAATACACCGTGTTTTCACCGTCTCTATGACCTTACATATTCCTGAACTGATCATTATTTATCTGTCATGGGACATATTAAATATTGCTGGTGGCAGAACATGAGGTTGAGGGAACTGGGCTTGTTCAGCCTGAAGAAGAGAAGGCTGCGAGGGGACCTAATAAATGCTTACAAATATCTGCAGGGTGGGTGTCAGGAGGATGGGGCCAAGCTCTGTTCAGTGGTGCCCAGTGACAGGACAAGGGGCAATGGGCACAAACTGAGGCACAGGAAGTTCCGTCTGAACATGAGGAAGAACTTCTTCCCTCTGAGGGTGATGGAGCACTGGAACAGGCTGCCCAGGGAGGCTGTGGAGTCTCCTTCTCTGGAGATATTCAAGACCCGCCTGGACAAGGTCCTCTACAGCCTACTGTAGGTGACCCTGCTTCGGCAGGAGGGTTGGACTGGGTGACCCACAGAGGTCCCTTCCAACCCCTACTATTCTGTGATTCTGTGATTCTGTGAATTTCAAGGACTGGTCAGTTCTTAATACATGAGGTAATAACGTAGTTTAAATCTTGCATTTATTAGGCATGGAAAACTCCCACTAAAACAATCTGCAGAGAAAAATTAAGTTCCCACAAGCAGATTCAGGGAAACAATTCAACTAATCTGGTCTTGAATAGCATGGAGAAGGGACTAAAATCTTGAAATCCTTCTCCTGCTGAACCACCTTTTCACCGCTGCAGGTTTCAGCCGTTGTGTGAGCAAGCTTTGCCAATGTAAACAACTCCAAACCAAGTGCCACATGTATTGAGAAAGATTTCTGGGAATGTGCGGCCGCTTTGACCGCAGGCACACAGGCTCACACAGCTTCTGCGCGGTTTTAGTCTCCACAGCCATGGAACACATACCAAAACAGACAAGTCTAACCTAGAGAGTTGGGATCAATTTCTACTAACTAATCTAAAAATGTAATATCACTTTCTGTGAATAAAACAAATCCATGCAGCAGTTTCCTGACTTTGCTTTATTCCCCGTTTTGCAGAGCTACCCTGAAGGACGGCAGAGAGGTGTGCCTGGAGCCCACTGCTCCCTGGGTACAGCTGATCATCAAGGCAATCTTGGCCAAGTAAGTCCCTTTCCCTCTCAGTTTGGGCAGTTGAGTGGTGACCCTCCCAAAAGCAGACAGTTTGCAGGATTTCTTAGTGATAATTTCCTTTTTCTCTTAATAAGAGTTAAAGAACAAGGAAACTTACTGCTTAATTATAGAATCAGTCTTAGTGTTTCTCACTGCTGCAGCGTCCTTGCTCAAGCTGATACGCCTCTACTAAACACTGGAGTACCGGCAACTCCGTCTGGAGGGAAAGGAACACAGAAGTGTTTGGCTCCCTTTGAAAAACGATGCTTAAAAAATTCATCGTCCCCTCACTTACAGCAGCATGCCTTAACAATTCCTATTTCAGAGTTAATGAGTTTCTTGATGCGAGTAAATGCAGAAGCTCCTGCTGCAGAAGTTTCCTAGCTAGGCACCCGATCTGCACACGCTGGGATTTCAGTAACCGCTTTCCAAACAGCACCTTTATTCTCTGGATGCCTCAAGGCAGCACATAAAGTTGGAAGCAGACCACTCATCCTTAACTATTTGTGCAATGCTAAGCAATGATGACTGCTCTTGAACCTCCGTTTAAATAACGCTCTTCCCTCGCCTCTTAACAGGGCTCAACTCAACTCTGACTCGCCACTCTAAGAAACACCAGGACAGAAAAACCTGGGAGCTGCTCCTGCTCCTCACTCGAGGGAAGCATTTGGCAGAAGCCTCCGTCAAGCAGCGTGCCACCTTCCACCTCCTGCAGCAGTGTTACTACGTTAATTTATGGATTGTATTTATTTATTTAACTGTATTTATTTAAGAAAGTCTTTCAGAATGGTCGGTGCTGTCTGTGGGACACGCTGTTCATCGACACTGAAGACGCTGAGTAGGAAAAGTGGTTTGCTAGAGGAAATGAAGAACCCTTGGCAGCCACTTCAGCCAAACACAACTAGTTAAGTGCAATGCACTTACAGCACAGCTTGTTTACACTAAGCCTTACTATTTTGCTACTAGACCAGCAAACCGGTAATTCCTCCTGCTCCCCTGGAGTGCACTAGTATGTTGTGTCAACAACAGCCTCCCGAATCACGGTCAGCCTGTGGCTAGGCTGCGAACGGTGATTTCTGACTTTAGAAATGTAGCCTAGAGAATCTGTAAGTCAGGGGGTTAGGTATTTATGTATTGTGATTTTCATGGTATTTATAAATGTATTTATTGAGTAGTTTCTATACAAGAGAGAAAATGATGATAATTTATTTAATTTCTACTGGATTTTCCATTCCTGCTGTTCATTTCTTGAGAAATATTCACAAGCTCATTGCTCTGTACAAGGACTTGGTTGTATGTCTAATTACCTACGGAATCAGCTAATGGAAAAAACTGCATCTTACATACACAGAACGTGCTTCTGAGAGTGTAATTTGTCCTAACAATGTATTATTAAATGTTTTCTATAAAAAAAAAATCTGTTCTTTATCTGTTTATTATTTTACACTTTTGTTTGCCTTATTTGGAAACAGTCTGCTTCATTTTGGCCACCTCAGCCTGGTTTCTGGAACTGAGCTGAAAATTTTTCGTACATGGTACCGTAAGTCGCCCTGTTGGGTAGCCTGACACTACTGAATGCAGTAACAAACTCTTCGGGTAGGGTAAAAGGCTCCCTCTGCTCTCTTCAGGCTGTCCCCATGCCTTGGGGCCTGGCTGGCTGTAGTGCAAGGCTCCTTATTTACGTATCTTGCACACAAAAGAATTTTATCCTCCGATGCCTAAACACTGCCAGCGTCCAGATCAGCCCCAGAGCTGCAAATCTTTGCTACACCAAAAGGCCACTATTTGCCTGTCAAAATGGGAATTTGCGACCTTTGCTTTGGGTATCCAAATATCAGGCATTTCCCTTGTCCAACAACTGCCTCCCGTTCTGACCCCTGACATGGAGAGCGCTGAGTACACGCTGCCTGCCTCTTCTGCAAGGCCCGGCTGCTCCTCCCCATCATGCTCAGCCCCTTTGGGAGAAGCACCCGTACCGCCTATGACCACCGAGGAAGGATTCTGGCAGATAAACCGGGATGCTGCACCTTGTTACCACCCCATCTCCCGTCCCAGGGGGGCTGCTGGGGAGCACAGGGTGGTGTAACGTGGGTGCAACGTGTCTTCCCACAGCAGCCCCAGGGCAGCTCATAAGACAGTAGTATAAAACATTGATGCATAATAATTCTCTGAAATCATCACCTCAAAGTGCAACGGCCGCCAAATGAAAGCTAGCAACATGTTGGGCATCTTCAGGAGGGGAACTGAGAGCAACAGAGATTGCATAGGTTTAAAGCCTCTTGCTTTAGTGTGTACCTGTTTATTTGAGGCACGCACACTTTTATTTCACTTCTTCCTATGATCTAGATAGTCTTCAAACAGCAGAAGGATTTTTGCCAGGCAACTCTGTGATCATAAAATATGTGAGCTGTCTTTGGCTTGCTTCTTCTCGAGGACCCTTCGCAGTAGGACCGATGTCAGTCCTCTCCTCAACCCATATTATTTTGGCACCAGTTTGAGGCGTTTGGCCACTTGAACTCTGAACAATACGCCCTGTGGCCCTCCAGTTATCAGGCCACGCAGAAGCCAGAGGAGAAAGCTGCACCCTTTGGTGCAGACTCTTTAGCAAGCATCTCTGTGTGTGCACGCGTGCATGTCTGTGTAACACACCAGAAAGCTGACCAGGTGGTGAGTAAGAGTCGGGACGTTTGCCCCACAATGAATGGAAGGACCCTTAGATTCCACTGCAGCAAACTACAGGTTCTTGTCCGCCTTCTCCTTTTCCCAACCTCATGTAAACTTCTGCTCCCACCACCACCCAGCCGCCATGTGCATTCATCACCCTCCATCCACATCTCTACTCCCCTCCACACAATTACACGTAGCAGAGGTGTTTACATGTCCTTTCTGTCCTCAGCTCTTTTCTTGGTCTCTTACACCACCTTCCTTCCAAACCACTTTCACTTCCTTCTTCCATCACCACTTGCAGTCTGGGGGCAAAAGGACAGCAGCACCAACCAACCAACCATGCAACCACCTCACACCATTTCCCCATCCTCAAAGTCGCCCTCCCATGCCTGGTGGCTGTAGTTCTGCTCTTCTATCAAGAGCCTTCTCAATCACAAACCTTAATTTGTTCCCTCGAGTTTCAGTGTTACTGTTCTTACAATGCCAGCAGTATATTCTCTCTAATGTACACGTGCTGCAAACCATAGAGGAAGTCATTGGAAGAAATACTGGAAAGTCCCTGAAAATGACTTCTAACTCTTCCTCAGAAGAATAAAGAATAAACACTGGTTTGCTGGCCTCCACTTCACTATCCCTGCTGAACGTTGACTAATACAAACATCCTGGCGGGGTATCAGGTGACAGACACATTATCCATGCTTTACTTGCTTTTGTTTACGGATTGCTTCCCATTCTGAAAATGATTGCATTTCTTATGTTGTTATCACACAACATGGGAAAATCCCAGGAAAGTTACACACAGCACTGCCTTGATATTGTAGACTTGTTCTGAGCATTGCATTTATTCTTGTTTACAACAGGATAATATGAGCGACTCCATAGGAAATGGATCCTCCGGAAATTATACAGACTGCCATGGAATATTCTGGGTCAGCAAATAGGCAGTTTGCTTCTGTGTGCAAAAAGGAAACAAGAATTTTGCCACCTATAAAAATGAGCCTGTGCTGTCTATTGTTGAAAGCTATCATGAAAATTTATTTTTACTATTACCTGCAGTTGATTATTTTTAATAATAACTGTCAGTGCCAGTCAGCGTGCAGATGACTTCATAATTTCTGTGGATTTCTAGAGAGGAAGATACTATGTGTGGAAGAATCTAGAAGGTAGGCTGAGAATCTAAGCGCAATTCAGAAATTACAGACGGAATAAACTCGAATGCTTGGCAAGAGTTCACGTGCAAACTCTGCAGTACCACAGCTCCATAGCGATGGTGCTTACAGTGCATGTTCTTCAAGCTCTCTGTACTTCTGGCCTGCTCAGCCACTTGTGACAATGACTTCTGCCGTTCAGCCACACGCTGTAGAGGTACACGCATCTGGCTGCTTTCAACATGACCTGTTGAAAGCAATTCGATTTTCTCATATTTTCTTTTTTTCCCTGTAATTCCTTTCTAAATGCTTCCTGAAACTCTAACCTTTTTGACTGCCATAAGACGCTGTACACAGTTCTCTAAAATAATCAAGCCTGTGACACCCAGATCTCTCTCCTCAGTGACAACAGCTCACTTGCAATTCCTCCTGTGCAGGTACAGCTGGGTTACAGGCGTAACTGGGCTCACTGATACTGGGCTTCTCCTGCCCTGCCATGAAACAGGCAGCATCGTGACATCTTTCTACAACCCTGTGCAGGCAGATTTCAATATAGCTATGCTCAAGAATTTTGCATCATTAACAAATACAATTTATTTTAAACAACTGTCAACCTCTGACAAGTCCAATTGTCTTATTCCATGAAAATTAAAATTCGCAAGGAATATGATCAAAAGTTTTGGAAAAAAAAGTTGTACTAGGTTGACCAGATCCCACCTGCCTGTATCTCCACGGACTCAGCCAATGACTCTAGTGGATATGTGAAGTAAGATTTTTTTCCCTCCAAAGGGCGCATTGGCAACTCCATTATCAGTCTATCAGTTCCTCCTATTCCTTACTGGAAGACAGGAAAACTGGGCAAAACCTAATATTTTTTTCTTTTGCAGATAACTGTTTTTCATATATACACACCTTATGAAAATCTGCAGAAAGAAGAAGTCATTAGACAAGATGCTTGTCTTGAGAGCGCACCTGGACCTAGTTAATGACCTTCCCTCCAGACGAGCCCTCCGTGCTTGAGGAGGCAGCAGCAAGAGCAGAGTTAAGCAGCTTTTCTGACTCAGTTACTACAAAATGCCAGAAGGCCAAAACCAACTTTCAGGCACTGAAGCAACACTGACCCTGAGCTCCTGAGATTAATGACTTCTAGCTTCTCCTTGCAACTGTTTTCCAGAATGTTGAAAGCTCCATAGCTCATAAGCGGGCCAAATGAGTAAGTCCACTCTCTGAGCCTGGCTTTTTTACAAAAGAGATATATCACACGCTTCCACAGAAATAATGAAACTTCACAAATACTGACAGTTCTTCGTTGCCGCTTCTTTTCTTGAGGTCGCATTTTTTTCAAGATTGCAAGCAAACAAGAGAATCAGAATTCACCTGTCCATGCTAAAACTAAAATGTCAATAAAATTGTAAATCTTGACATACTCACCATTTCTATTTATCTTTAGGGAGCTCCTCTGTAAATGTTTCTGTCGTATTTGTTGACCTTTTTATTACATAAGGATATCAGGGAGAAGGGAGCCTTCTCTCATATCCAGGGGCATGGATATGCATTCACTTTTTTCTCTGCCACCAAGTCAGGGCAATAAGTGTATTTATGGTTCTTGGATTCATATCTGTTCTTTCTTGACAGATTTGGTTGGCTATGAAAGCGGGATCAAGACGTAAGTGTGAAAACGCCTGAGGGTCTTGCATGAACTACTAGCATTCCCAGGATTAAGCAAGAGAAACGCCAGGCCCCCGGGCTCCTGCTCACCCCTCCGCCCTCTGAACGACGCTGATGCCTGTGACAGCCTGTTCAGGTTACCTTGACGGGACAAACAAGATGCGAAGGCTGCACGCGCTGCGCGGGGGATGCAAGCCCAGAGTCTCAGGCACTGGCTTGAGGATGCTCCCTGGGATAGGGCTGAGGGTGCTTGGCCTTTGGGTTTGTGCTCAAGCCTCTGCCACCTAAGCTACTCTGTCACTTATTTCATCTCACTTCTCCTGTCTTGTTGTCACGGGACACTTGGCAAATTGAAGGAATTGGGTGGTGCCAGGGAGAATTTCCCTCCGGGAAATAACGAATGACTTAAGAGAAACTAAAACATAGGCAGATGACAGGAAGACAAACCTTAAATCCAAGAAATGTAAACATTTTTTTTAAACCATTTGCGGTGTATTCTTTCCTTCTTTACCGTTTTAGGAAGTGTAGGACACATACAAGGCACACATTTGCCTGTCCTCTAGACTATCATCTCAAAGTTCTGCTAGTGTATATTCAAACTATAGCAATCTTCAGCAGTGATTACTACTAACTTTTGACAGGACATTTTCATGTCTCACTTTGTCATGATTTTTTAAAATCCAAAAAAGAAGGAACACACACTCTTTGAAAACCAACTTTGTCCTCTTCCATTCATTTAAAGAAAGCTCTGTTTCTGGCTACGAAGCATCACCACCACCAAAGCACTGACCGAAGACGTTCTTGCCCCGTTAGCTGAATGCTGACGCATTCAGTGGCAGATTGCATGAACGGTAAGACTGGGCAGGCTAGCGAAAGCCTGGATCACATGTGCTCCTTTTTACTCCGTGCAGAACTTCTGGAAGGAATAAGGCTGCAGCAGAATGAGCAGCTGCATGGTGGCAAAGCGCAAGCACCAAGGAAGCAATCAATGCCATGGTCAAAAGGAAAGGTCTTCTGACTGAAAGCAAGTACCTATCTACCAGTGCTGAGGAAAGCAAGGCCACCTGCTGTAATGGGAGATAATCAATCACTACACATGCAAAGATGAGTGCCGTATTTTCTCTCTTCGGTCAGGCTGTCACAGAAATAAAGCAGAAGCAACATATACCGAGCACAGGAAAGGACCAAAGAGCAGAACTTGAAGCGTCACCTACCACCACCCAGTCTTGGACACGGGACAGAAGTGTAGCAGTACGCCTTCCCACACAGAGACACCGGGCAGAAATCCTCCTCAGCATCTGCAGCACTTCTGATTTCAGCCTCCACTGATGTCCAGCATGGGTTTTTCCACTAACTAAAACTACACAAAATTTATGTGAATTAAAACTAAAAAAATCCCAAAACTCATTGAGACAACGAAGTATCTAAATCCTTAGGCAGTTTCAAAGAGAACAGCCAAAATCCATTTGCAAACAGAGACATCTGAGATGCTTATCTTCATTCATATCTCCTGGGCTGACAAGAAGTGACTCTTGATCAGGAAGGGAAAGCAGTCAAAACGGAGAGAGGACTCATTTCTCGGTTTGTTTCGGTAGGCCACCCTTCCCTTGCAATGTGCTTGAAAAAAAGTGGCCCAATGTAGTTGCTTTTTCTCATAGGTAGAAAGAAAAAATAGAAATTGGCTTTATAGAAAAATCTACAACACTGGGTTTGAAACACAGTTCTGGCATTTCCACTAAAACTACATGTTCCACAAAAAGTAAAATTGTGAAGTCTTATGGCACGTGAACTGTTAACACGCTGACAATACAAAATGGCAAGCAAGGATATGGCAACACCGTGCCCGAGAAACCAAGCTACAGAAATCAGTAACTGAAACTATACTGCTGACGCAACGTAAATGGATTTTTTCCTACAAATTTGGGCCTCTCTTACGCCTGGTTACACTTCTGAGCTTAGCAAGGTTTCTGGTGCTAACAGCAAGTTCACTGCAGTCCAGTGAGACAGGCCACTCACAGGGAATGCTATCTTTTGCAACATTTAGGAATTTTTTTATGACATAACCATCACCAAACACGAAACACACATTCTGAGGGTGTGATATGTAAAGAGGATGAATTACACTCCCCAGATGTCCACAACGCCCTGGAACCAGCGATACCCGCATAGACTGAAATCTCCTCTTTGACCACGAACGGCACTGCGGCTCCCCGGCTCTTCCTGGTATCAGGAGCTGTGTTTGAAAGCCAGCAAATTTTTCCAGTCCTTATGACTAAACCCAGAGTAGCTTTTCAAAACTACCCAGGCACCTACCTGTTAAAACCCAAGTGTGTGTTTGCACACATAGGCAGTGACGAAAAACCTGACAAATTAGTTTCAGCGTCAACAGCCCATACTCCCTGAGGAAGCTGCCCACCCCGCTCAGTACTCACTCTGACCTCCTGGCATACATTCAAAGAAACAGTCCACTCACATTTGAAAATTATTTGGGCCTATTTTCTACTTGTCTGACCTCATTCTGCCTCAGATGATAATATCTTCCCTTATGCAGTATTCATTGTTCTTAACTTTGTACGACAGAGCCACAGAATTTGGTTTGTGTTTGTTTTCCCACTGTGACAATTATTCTATATGAAAAAGGATTGTACAAATGGAAGAAGGACCTATATACACGCTTCAAAGCAATAACAAATAAATATTTGGGAAGGCATTAATGCATATTTAATATTACATAATTAACAACTAACTGTGGTTATATCAGGTTCCGGGTGCTTGAGAACAAACCTTTAGATTTTTTTAATATTTAAGCAGTTTAGAACCAGGATCAGAGGCAATCACTTATTCAAGTTTTGTCAGTATGAGAATATTCTTCTAATATGAGAAGCAGGGCCATCATGTAAAGCTAAAGGAAGCAACGTTCAAACAATAAGACGTGGTTCTTCATGCAACAAATACTGGACCTGGGGAACTTCTTGCCATGGGATTTTGTGCACTTCAAAAGTGCACAGAGACTGAAGACAAGATTCAGCAAGAACATAGAAGAAAATCCACTGAGGACACCTAGACGCACAGAAATGTCATCCAAGTTGGGCAATGCCTGCTGAAAAATTGGCGAGAGTGTGAGAATGTTCTGGACAAGTAGCCCCAAATGCTTGTCCTCTTCCTTTCCTCTTCTCCAAGGTATTTGTTCTTTTTCAAGGCACCCCCAGCTCAGGAATAAAATACCAACGTCAGTGGACCTTTACTTTGATCCTCAATGGCCATGCCTGCGTTGTCTGTTGTACATCAGTATCCAATGCGATTTATAAAGGAAAATTAAAGTCATGTTGGAGACACAAGAACTAGGCAACCTGCCTGAATCAGTTTGTATAGGATTACTTACAGTGCTAGTGTCTGACAGCCTCTGCTTAACGATGCTTTCTCAGATAACAAAATATTTACAAGTTCCTGTCCAGCCAAACAGAACGATTGTTAAGTGTCAAGAAATCAGACCAAGCATGATACATGTAATAGTATTTGGTCAAAATTTCTGGAGATGCTCAAAAATAATCAAAATTAATTCCTGTGACATTAACCCAGTTTCACCTGAAACACTACAGGGCTGACAGCAGTGCCACTAACGCCAGCGCTGACCTCCACTTAGGCTTTTGCAGACTGCCCCTTTGTCTGTAGGGACACAGGCACCAGCAAACACCTCTCAGGCCAATCCACACGTCCTGCTGCTAGCAAACTGCTAGTCTGGCTCCTGCCCGTCCGGCTCCTGCCAGTCCTACCTGTTGCTCACAAACAGCAGTTTCCATCTATAACGAAAAGCAGGAAGTCATCTCAGATCAGCATTCCAGCCTTGCTGATGATGGGAACCTGGAGCCCAGCAATGTTCTTCTGGGAAATGTAGTGACTGATTTTCAGCACACAGGCTTAGTCTCTAAAACAATGTGATTCAGCAGCTCGGTTTGCTTCCTTTTACAGTATCAACAATCAGATATGACTGATACGAATCATACTTTGTGACACTGCAATCAAAAATATCCTCACAACTGCAGTGTTGGAAATCCTGCATTTTCTACTTTTAAAAAAGCCACAAATTAAGCAGCCACATTCCAAATATTTCTGAATGCCAAGTATTTGATCTGAATGGGGAAACATGTTTGAGTACATGAATTCTCTCCTGTTTCACACTAATCTTTAGGGTCTCTGACAGCTTAAGACCACAGATACTCTTCAGGTAAGTCCCCATGAAGCAGAAATTCTTATAATGCCATCAAATTCCAACATAGTTGCCCCCTGATATTAAAGATGCAGCTACATATTTAGGGGAACATTTTCCCCAGCACTTAAAGGGCAACTGAATTTAATCAAGGCACATGCTTAATTCCAACTGAGTTCAACCACTGCACTGCAGGAGGTTTCTGATTCTCACCCAAAACAGCCTGCAGACAACACCAGACCCACAAGACAGGCCACAAGGTACAATGTTCCTCATGTGCTCAAAAAAGCAGATAAGCTGCTTTGCCCCTGCTACCTCAGGAGGCCATTTACCTTCTCTTCACCACTCTCATATTTGCATTCCAGACCACTGAGGCTTGTTAGGATAAGGAGGATAGCGGCAGCAAACACACTAACCTCTTCTGCTCACCTCACCTCCTCTTTCTGGCCTGCCTCAGCTCTGCTGCATGGTGAAGTGCCTCTGCAGCTCCACACTCACTGGGGCATTTCCTTCTGAGTGAGATTTAAAAATAATTTTTGACATCACTGCTGCCTTCAGCAGAAGTTGCTATCCCCCTCCTTCTCCTATCTTGTCTCCATGTTTGCTCGTTTCTCCCAACACCTCAGCAGTCTTACATGCAGACACAAGCGTTTGTGCAGCTGCATGGTGCAACACATTAAGAACTGGTAACTAAAAAATAATGCAGTGCAAAATAAGAGTTAGCTCCTTTCTCTCGACTCGTTTATTCTACAAAAAACTGTGTTGGTGTAAGCAACAAGAGGGAACAAAGGCTAGGAGTGAATGTTTGCTGTGGGATGGGACCATTCAGATCAACCCAAAGACCATTGCCACCAACTGTCAAACAGGGGCCCAGGACTGTAGCTCCCTGGTTTCATCATGTAAGGGAAACACATTTGTTTGTCCACGTTTCGAAGCAGAGGGAAGTGAGAACAGGATTGGAGCTACAGCATCTAACTACAGCATCTAATAGCTTGAGTTTGGGCCATGAAGCCCTGTGACGATCTGAACTGGTACCAGTCAATGCAAAGGCTTTATGCAATCCTTGTACGTTTACAGTTAGCTTTATTTTATTCTTACTCCTGATAGCCATATATTAACAGATTCTAGACTCCTTACAAGACATCCTGCATGTTTCTATGAGAACAAGGACTTTCAACCCCATAGCACCCTACAGTAACTGGCTTTGAAAGAAACAGAAATATAGATTCTACCACAGCAGAAATTTCCTTCCCGTAGGACAGCAAATAAAAGGTTTAGAAATAGCAGCTATTTGAACCCCACCCCATTTCTGGGTAAACCATAGAAGCTGAGCCATTTATTTGCTCAAGGTAACTGAGACATCACTCAGTAAACACCCTCACCATACTGAGCAGGGCATATATGCTGAACACAGGCAACTGCGCTGTTCCATTCGACTCTAATCTGCGCCATCGGGCACTTGGTGTATTGCATGCACGCTTGTGGCTGATGTTTTCACAGTAAATGTGGTGGTTTGCGTGCTGAAAAGCACTCTTCCTTCCTCCTGCTCTGAATGCTCGTGGCATTTTGGAGACAGTGTGCGAGTCCTTTCCAACCCACATGCCACGTGCCCTGCCCTTCACAGATCCACAGAGCGGAAAAGGAACAAGACCTTCATTATCAGTTGGATTTTTCTTTCTTTTTTTGTCCCTCCTTCAGCACTATTACTGTGTCAGGCATCTGGAACTGCTTTTTCAAGCTTTGCTGTGAGTTCACAGGTCTTGTAAGCACAGAGTAATGAGCGGCTCCTAGGTGGTCACAAGATGCTGGTGCATCTGAGTCATTTTCTTATTCCCCAGAGGCACTTTCCCTTCTCCGAGCAGCACTACTTTATTGCAGTGATTACAGAAGCCAAAGGGTGCTGCTGTCTCCCTCAGCACCATCACCTTCCCTAGGTTCCTAGTCTGTACTCGCTCTCATCCTGCTCAGCATCACAGCTGCATTCACTGCAGAGAAGCTGGGGTGAGTACAACCCCAGTGCCTCTACTCCATTACCTGTTGGCAGCATACAGACAGAAGCTCGTGCCCAAGGATCCCGGGAGGAGTTTGCATATTATGGGTGCTATAAGCAATGACTTTTTGCTTTCCCGTTGCCTAGGCTAAGATATAACTGAAAAAGTGAAAACCTAAGAGCCAGTACGGCGTGTTCACCCCTAATTTGTCCAGAGATTGCTGCACCCCAAAACACACCGAAAATACCTTCCTAGTACCCCGGGGATAGGCGTTTCTGACTGACCAGCCTGATAATCAGCAGCTCGTTTACAAGGCAGCAATTTCCCCTCCACCTCCCTGGTTTCACACCATCTCACAGCCATTTGTTGAGCACAGGTATGACGGGGCAGCTCTGCTTCTTCTGAGCTCTCCTGCACTGTGTTACACACTCTCACATGAAATAAGGCGACTCTGGGCCCTTGGGCAAAAGGACCATGGTACAAAAACTTGGTAACAGCTATCCACCACTGTGGGGGTGCAGCCTCCCCCCGCCCTGGCAACCCCAGAACCAGCCAACCTTGTGTTCTCGCTTGCACTGCCAGAATAGCGAGCTGGTGTGCCTTGAATCGGGACGGCCTGGCCTTTCCTTGTCGTTGTCCAAGAGCAGTGAGTCGGGCCGAGGAGGTGCTCCCTGACCGCACCGGAAACTCCCGATACCTGGAGTCGCACCCGCCTGGTAAATGTCAGAACTGTACCTTCTGGGCAGTACTAGAATGGGATAGTTTCTGTCTAAATAACAGGATTGCATCGCGTGGATTGTGAGCAGGAAGGAAAATTACTGATGCCTAAAGTCAAGCATCTTGAGACCCAACACACTGTGGTAGCGAGGAAGGCCCTTTAAGCAATTCTGGTCCGCAGCGGGCTGCGCCCAGTAGCTCCCTCAGAGTGGGATGCCGCTCAGAGTAACTCGTGAACTGCCTAGGCTGATCTCCTCGAGACTCAACCTTCGCCCGTTGAGAAATCATTCGATTTGAAGTGAGTATTCCACTGAACTCGAGGGGAATTTTTATGATTACATGTATGTGTGTGCATGAATCAATTTAAAACAGAATATTCTATTACTGTGATCGAAATAGCAAATTCTTTCTAATCACTCTGTAAATGCTAAGTTAACCAGTGATTAATAGCTGCTAAATTCCTGTGAGTCTCTTTCTCTCTTTAAACTGTGAGCACACCCTGAACTGCCACTCAGCACATTCCTTAGACATAAACCGCTGTGGTCCAAGGCCGGTTCTGGATCCAGCCGCACCTAGGGTCCTCTCTGAGGAGTTTACAAAGTAAGAGGGTCCAGTCCAAACCTGGCGACTCAACGGGAGGGTCTCCCTTACCCCTTACGCTTTTCTTTTACTCTGTGTGAATCATTTTCCACTCAAAACCTCCTTTGAGTTTGTATTGCAGTTATTTAATAATAGAGTGAACCTTGCCAATGAACTTTGTCAGATCCCATTTTCTAAATTTTCAGTACAATCTTTTCTTGCAAAACCTCTGAGCGATCATTTAAGTGACCTAACCTCTCATTCGCGGCAACTACTTTTTCGTACAAATGGATATTTCTGCTACTCTGAGGCTCCTACCATCTGCAGCCATCTACACAGCTATAGATGGGATAATTGCTTTCTGCATTAGGAATCCTGACAGCTCATCATATTACCATAAACCAGAAATAAAGTATCTCATACCAACATGTCAGGCTGAAAAATGCACTGCCTGAGGAGGAGCCAGACAAGTGGATCCAGCGTCCATACTTTGCGGGCGAGAACCGTTGTCACAGTGTCAGGCTAGACTGCTGAACAGACCCAGCAGCTCAGTTCTGACTCCCTGTCCAACGCCTACCAAGACACCTAGCCGCCTTATGGAGATGGGAAGCAGATATCGAAGTACCTTGGATGATATGTGTTTCTGGAAAATTTATTTTCAAACAATGAAACTTGCTTTATGAGCCAGACTTGCTTGATTTCTTTAATCCACAGACACCTCACTTCCAAGCAGAACTAGCCTCCAAGTATGTACTTACCTATCTGAAACAAGTGTGTTCTGGGATATTTCCACCCTTAGTGCTTCTTAAGGCTGGAACTGGATTCCTCTTTCTACCTGCTGCGTCAATGGCTCTCACAGCTGCTGTGGTTACCCCTGCAAACACCACAGAAACAACACATGAGAACCGGCTCCTGAAAAACTTAAAGTAATCTGCAGAGAGCTCCAGATGAGCATGAGGATTTCTTCAGCACACGTGGCTTTACATCACTGGGTGCCTCACGCTGCACAGGCTTGCGATATCAACATTAAAGCTAGTTTGAACAGAGAATGAAGGGGAATGTCCAGGTGTGGATGCACCAGGAGGAACGGCAGAAGGACTAGAAGAATTGGATGGATGGATGGCATCAAGATCCCAGCACACCTCCACGTGGCTTCTGAGTTACTGTCGCAAATGAGTGGTTTGGGCGCTTAAAAAATCACTGTCAAAGGTGTGCGCAAAAAGTGGTTTTAGCAGGAATTTATAAAACTGCGACTTAGTTCGATGGCAAGGTTCACTCTGTTACTTACCACACGGGTGGAACATGCAAAGGAAAACCTAGTTAGCAGCGAGTTAGAATGATTTATACAAATACTAAAGACAGAAAAGGGTAAGGGAGACCCTCCTGTTGAGTCACCAGGTTCGGAATGGACCCCGTTGCTTCCAAACTCCTTCTCAGAGCTTGGCTGGATCCAGACTTAGCTCTGAGAGGTATCCCACTCGAAGGGAGATCCTGGTCACAGCCCACTGCAGTCCAGGAGAGCCCAAAGGGCCTCACTTAGGCACGCTGTTTATAGGTCACAAGATCATTGAATTTGGTCGGGTTTTTATTCTGTTCTGCCCACAGTATGTGTTAGGTGATTCTGGCATCTTAGCAGCAACCGTACAATTCCAGCACTTTCCAGACTGCACAGTCCTGGCATCTACCCACCAGAGCTACGACCCAGGCAGCAGGAGTTCAGGTACGGTGAAGCAGTGCCCAATCGTCCCAACTCACTGCTCTTGTAACCAAGACAAGGAAAGCTCCAAGTCACCCCAACTCACTACTGCTGTAACCAAGCCAAGTCACCACGTTGGCGTATGCCAAGGTCGCCAGGTGGCCCGGCGGGGGGGCTGCACCACCACAGACGCTGATTCAGAGGACAACGACAGTGAGTAAATACAGCATATACAGCATCATGGGTTAAGATTAAATCCTACTGAAACTAATAGATACAATCACTGTCCTTCATTAGTAAAATTTTTATGCACAACTAATACCTTTTCCAGATGAAAAAAATAGCAGCACAACAAAAGCCCATTTCACCGGGCAAAACCAAGACCTGTGCAAAGCAGACACAAGTAAAGGGATGCCACCGACCGCCGTAAGCCAGACTGGGTAATACCCACAGCCAACAGCTCCACCTAAAATGACGGTTTTGAGAGCACTCCCCAACTCTTGGAGCTGCACAAATGGTCCGGCTCCATCCCAGCTCCCTGTCAGGACACCTGGATTTTCATCATCCCCTGCCATATCCTCCTCGTCTCCATGGGAAAGAAACCTGGACATGCAGGGAACAGGATCAGGCACCAAGCTGGAAAACATCTCTTTCCCACATACTGGGAAGACAAGGTTGGAGACGGAAATGGAGCAGAATATAAACAAACATGTACACTCAGCCAAGAAAAGCACTGAGAATATGTTCCTCAGAAAACACTAGGGACACTCTGGGCAAATTGCTTCTGGAAAAAGCAGTGTAAACAAATTTTTTGCTACTAGCATCCAGGCAAAAATGACTTTGTACTTTCTTTGTAAGCAAAAACAATTTCATCAAAGTAATATCTGACTTCACTGCAACTTTCTCCCGTTTCCTAAATTCACCTCCCTGAACCCTGAATTTAGGTCTCTCACTTGGCACAAAAAGTGATGAGGTTATCTGCAGGTCTCACTAGGTTAACTACAGGTTCTACAATGAACTATGGAGGGAAACTGGTCTTTTGAGGGCAGGAATACAAATAAGAACTTGTTCCCTTGGTGCTGGAAAGAAGCCTGAGCATGTGAACTTGGTGTCTGTGAAAGGGGACAGTTGGGCACCTCAAAATGAGGCCTAAAATCTGGGACATTGTGAAAATCCTGCTTTTAGATCTGACTAAACGAGACGGGTCCTAGAAACCCCTCAGACCTGGCCCATCTATTTGATTAAAAAAAAAACCCCAAACAAATGTAAAAGCAGTTTTATAAGTAACCACGTAAGATTAGAACTCCAGAAGAAGGCATTCTGAAAACAGAAGAAAACTTCTTAAAAACTGATCTTTTGTTTTTCTGAGGTCCTATGGGGTGAAAAGATTGTAAGTGACACAGAACTGGCAGCATTGCTAGAGATCAAAAATGATACAAGGAAACACAGATTCTGTGTACTTACTCCAAAGTGGAATATTTGAGATCACTAAAGATCTCATGATTGCACTCAGTTACGTTTTGCATCTGGAAGAGAGAAGATAAACCAATTTTTTTTTAGTACTCTGCAACAGAGAGCTTTTAGTCCATGTTCATATCATCTGCATCTAATTTCTATCTGCTGAGACAGGAACATCTAAAACATCTGTTCATCGCGTTGGTTAGAAAATGCAATTGGCTGCAGTTGTCACTGTCCTCCTGAAACTCCCTGAGCCACGTCGGGTTTGCTGTCACCCCTCCTCAGGTCACTGCTGCAGACACCATGCTACTGAGGGTTTGGCAGCCGTGTCTGTTAGTGTGCATCCAGGACTCGTTTCAGTAGCACCCACAGTTCTCCAGCTATGAACTCCGCAGTTCAAAAAAAGAGCGTAGCCCAACTCTTCCTGGCAAGACACCGTTCACTGGAAGCTGCCAGCATCTTGGAGATACAAATTTTGAGGGAATACAGCTGTTTGCCTCAGGCTTCACAGGTGCTTCAGGATCTACCCAGCACGCAGCACGAAAAACTGCGAAGATCTTGCAGCTGAGAAGTTCAAGTTTCTGGGCCGTTCCCCACACTGGAACTAAGCAGGGAAGCTGACCGCTTCTTGCTCTTACTTCTGCAGAGGCAGGCAGCTTCTTATTTTCCATATGTTATGGGAACCTTTTATTAGTATGTCCCTGAGAAATGAAATCTGGAAAACTTCCCATTTTTGGAAGTTCATTCTCAAAGTCCCCCTGTGTCATCCAGGAAAAAGATGGAATCTGACTTTCAAGGAAAATACAGGCGAAATAGAGAGAGAATAAACAGAAGTGACACAGGAAAGAGCCCTCACTCGCACTTACTTACCTTTCTCTGAATAATTATGCAAGAGAGACTGCCTGGAACAAGTGGTTGGTATTCTCAAAATGGTGCATAACAAAAAATGACCTGTACAACTGAAGAGAGGACAGCCTGTAGAATACATGACAATGTGCCACCATAGCTTAAACAGCACATAGCCCTTCCACCCAGCAGCCTGCCACTCCACCCCGTGCACTGACCGCTCTGCTGACGATCCCCTGCCAAGCCCTGCGCACCCCAACTGCTCTGCTGTTGCTGTTTCTCTGATGGAGAGCAGGAAACCCCTCGGAGATTGCCCGCTCCAGTGCAGGGTGCTGGTAAGCCACTGTTCGGCTGGAGACGTTCAGGGGGTTTGGTTTGGTGTAATGGCTTCTCCTCACTGGCAGGAAACTCGTGCCTGCTGAAGCAAACGCACAGACCAGAGGCAGTGGCAGGTGGTGACAGCAAGATGTTGTCCATCCTCTCTCAGAGGCAAACCACTTGGAGTTCAGCAGTCACATCTCCAGGCTCAGGGTGGGAAGTGCCAACACCTCCAGACTACGCAGGGCTCAGGGCGTAACTACGTAGGTAATCGGGTGATCTCTGCCTCTCACATTGTGCAGTCCGAATACAGGACACCAGAACACAGAAACACCCAGAAAACACCATCAAAAAGAAAGGCTCAAAGACAGGCCTCAGAGAACGGGTCTGTGGCTCAGATTAAGGTCAGACCACTAAGACAACAAAACAAAAAGTTGGTTTAGGCGCGTACAATCCTCCCGTGACTCAGCAAGAGCCTTGCCAGTGTCCAGTTGAAGCTGCACAACGGGCCCATGCAGGTCACTCCACCATGCCCCAGGCAGGACAGGCTGCCGCAGCCCCCGGGCTGAGCTCGGCTGCGGGGACAACGGCCATGGGAGCCACCCAGCACCCGGCTTTGCACGAACACTTGCTGCCTGGCCACCCAGCACCCAGCTTTGCAGGAACACTTGCTGCCTGGCCACCCAGCACCCAGCTTTGCAGGAACACTTACTGCCTGGCCACCCAGCACCCAGCTTTGCACGAACACTTGCTGCCTGGACACCCAGCACCCGGCTTTGCAGGAACACTTGCTGCCTGGCCACCCAGCACCCGGCTTTGCACGAACACTTGCTGCCTGGCCGGACATCGGTGGGAGAACGGGAGCCCGTGCGGAAACTGGGCAGGCACAGCAGGCGGGCAAGCACACAAGAACCTCGCAAACACGAGAGCCTGGTGCAGGTGCAGTTACTGCAGCAGAAAAACCACCAAGACAAGGCTTTTGCCAGACGCTGGACAAAAGGAATTGAAGCGGGGAAACTGCAGCTAGGGCATGGCTGCTTAAGAAAGGAATGCTTTGTCCATTATAATAAATACATGGGGTTACATGAAAAACATCTAATTCCATCAACAAATCTTTTCTTCTGGCTGAAGCACACTGAACCCCCAAATTTTGATTAACCACCAATAAAAAGAAAGGATGACAGCAGTACAACAAGTAGCATCAGCTTGCAAAGAAGCTAACGGCATTGCTGGTGGAACAAGATGAAGTGAGTGAAGGAGATGGTGGGGGTGGGTGGGGGTGGAGAGGGGCTGGGAGAAAACAGATGAAAGGAATTAAAGTCAAAAGAAAGTGAGACTATGAAATCCAAGAGACGGAGAAGGTTCAAAATAAGCTATGATGTTCTAAAACAGGGGCTGGAAGTCTTCCAAAGAAAACTGCAAGATGTGTGTGGTTAGAGGCAAAAATATTTCTTTTATTGAACAGCAAACATTACAATTCTGCTGTGAGGGGAAGGCTAGCTGCAGGCTTGCCGGTTCCAGAAGGGAGCAGAAATCAAAGAGGAGATGGGCAAACTGACCTCCCCCTCAAAACTGTGGGGGACAGTAAATTTTCATTTGGCCTAGAAATTACCAGATCTAAATCGCTGGTGAGAGACACCACAACTAGGGAAAAAAAATAAGTAATTTACCCCAGAAGAATAATCAGTGAGATGGGGATTTCCAACCACAAGAAGGAATTTGAAGCTATATAGGATAGGCCAAGTCTCCACAGAAGTCCAGAGGTGCAGTTTTTTGGTTTCTCATCCTGTTATGCAAGAATTCTTTTGGAATTGCTTTTATTGCAAAACTATTACACTGGTTGAGTGAAAAAGTAAAGTGGCAACAGTATATTTATTCAGCGGTTTTATTGGCAAAAAGAGCTCCTAACCTGAATTGCCCATGTTTCCAAATTTCTGTCACATCTGATGTAGATGCTACTGCCTACAGTTACGAACAGTATTGATTGAACAACCTAAAGCCCAAGTCTGAGGTTCCTCCACAAAATAATTTCACCCACCAGAAGCTTCTAGAAGTTATTAACGTTTTTGTCACTCTTTGCATAGAAAAAAACCCCTCGTGGTCAGGATACATCATACCTCCTCCCACCAAAATCTTGGGACAACATCTCGATAAGTTGTAAACTACAATGCTGTGGTCCCAGTATTATTCACAAACCCAAGCATGATGGCGGTGGCGCCTGCACCTTGCCTAACCAGCACTGCTGTGCTGACTGCTTCACAAACCAGTCCGGCATTGACCCTCCAAAACGTCATCTTGCCGGGACAGTAGCAGATGGCCCTGTAAAGAAGTTATTGGTCAGACCTGGAGATCTAGGTAGCTAAACAAGTGTCAAGAGTATTTCAGCAAGTGAAAGGATTCTAGTTTCATAAAACACATCCCATGCCTGCATGTCAACACTTGAAGCAGCTGCTGGAAAAGCTCAACTGATCTTGGGGAGGGTGAAGCACCTCCCTCTGCAGAATGAAACACAGGTGCAGGAACCAGCATATGTCTTTGCTTCTAAGAACAATAATTTACTGAACATCAGACAGTAAGGACAGAAACCATGCCTTGGGACAGCTTGCATTTGGGCTTCACCCAGCACCAAAACATAACAATACAAGCATAAAATGGGTGCAAATAAAATCAGAATACACTCTATACACTTTTACTTCCTTCTTCCTGCCAAATCAGAACAAATGTTCACTATATTTGCAAGCAGAACACCAGAGTCAAAATTTAATTTGCACCTCACTGTGCCACGTGGGGTCTGGCAGAAGTTTGTCAACAGCATAGTGTACCTGGAAGCAGAAGGGCATGCTGAACATCAAGCACAGTCCACTGTGAGCACACGGGCTCTGTTCTCTTTCACTGAAAGGGTCTGAACTGTAGCCTGTACCTCCCCCAGAACTGCTGCACCATCAGCCTCCACAGTGCTAACTGGTAGGTAACGCAGCTCAGCTGCTCTCACTGAAAAGGAGGGGTTGTCCACGCAGGTGTCCTGTCTTTGTGTGAAAGGCACCTAGTCACCCAACACGAATAACGAAGAGCCAGTGATTTGTGAAGAAGTCTCATGCTCTGAAAGCTGTATGTTTGAGTTATCAATAACTGAGACACAAACAATCCAGGCTGGTTCCTGGCTGACTAATCCAGACATCGCCAGCAGCAGACCACTGCTCACGCCAATAAAGATGTGTTTGCTGACTCACTGAATTCCTGTTGTCAAAATTCTGTCAGCTCCTCACTATCTGCTAATTCCTTTTCCAGAAAGCTAGGACAGGTGGGGGCCCTGTGTCCTCAGGCTCCTGCCGTGAGAGGGAGAGTGCACAAGGCTGCCCTAACTCCTGCTTCTCTCTTGGTCCCCTCTGGGCTTTCTCTGCTTGGTACTTCAGCTCTGACAGCAAGGCCCGTCATTCTACAAAAAAAAGGAATTTACGTAAGCACTGTTCCCCATGAACACCATTTTAATAAAAGGAGAGCCAAAGAAAACAGGCATTGTTGCAGCTGGTTCATACTGAAGACTCTAGCTTCACCCACTCCTAGTTAACACCTAAAAAAAAAAAAAAAAAGTGTTTTTTGCATACCCAAATCTTTCACCACAGTCAGCAGGAGATCAGATTGAGTAAGAAACACGGCAAAGAGATGTAAATTTATCTGCATACGCTTGACCTGTTGGCAGGCCGAATGCTATACAATAATTTCCTTGTTGAAAAATTCTCGCAACGCTGTTCCTGCTTGGGGGAAAAGCAGCAGGAGAGCATGCAAATATCTTCTGATAGTAAAATCACTATGCAAATAGGTCATGCTGCGTCGATAAGGCCTGCAAGAGTGAGTTCTCAGTGAGAAGCAGGGAGTACAGTTTGCTTCAGATGATGCGCACCAGGAACACAAGGCAGGGCTGTCCAGCTGGAACGTGCGCTGGTGGAACAGTGCTCCACCAGAAAAACGAGGATTCAGACAAACAGAAACACTTCGCTGGAAAGCAATTATTTTGTTAAATTCAAGCATATGTTCAAATGCTGATGGCAAACTGTTCATCCAAATTAAACTACTCTGATCTCACAGCAAACCAGTATTTGGAGAGAAGCGAAATGATTCTTTTCAGTCAATGTCCAAATCAATTTAATTTTATGGGAATTTCGACTATTTAGAAGAAAACCAAGGGTACAAATGCTGCATTTCAAGCAAATCAGAAGTTGCTTTTTTCAGTAGCCTGTTTTCTAAAGAATCTGTCTAGCTTGCTTACTCTTCTGCTCTCTGTGTATTCCTGACACCAGCACTCACTAGCAATTTTAAGAAAGAAAAAAGGGTGTGCTCGCATTTGTTGGTGTAATTTTTAGCACGGTCTCCTTGCATATTCCTGCACCCTGTGTGTATTTAGGCTATCTGAAGTCAAGCAATCTGAAAATTTTAAAAAGGAGAAGAAAAAAAAGAGATAAATACAAGATAATGATGAAGATAACCACTGACAGTAACCTCAGTGGTGATTACATTTATCAAAAAAGTTATCTATCTTTTTCCTCTAAACACCTCCTTCTCTAAACACCTCACTTCAACAAGCTGCAACACAGACATGTCCCTCCTGCTGTTTTGTATGCTGTTTTGGATTATCCCCTGAGAATTAAGCAAACCTATCAATATTATTTTTTCCTTCCTTCCTTTCAACTAAATAGCAGGCTCTTTTTGTTGCCAGGAACAATATAATCAATTTTACTACAGAGTCCAGATGTGCTGAAGAATGAACCTGCACGTAGCACAGGAAGTGCTTTAAGGGGGTATTCCCTGAGACAGCAGCTATGTTATCTCCTAGGGTGTAAACCAAGTATGACTTCTTCATTTTTCCTCCATTGCAACACAACCAATGAAAGTAACATAGAAGATTAAAGTGCGGGTGTCATACGAGAAGACTTCAAAGATTTTGTGATGATTGCAACGAGTGTTCCCATTTTCATGTGGTCACCAGTCTCGTGTCACTGCTGTCTCAACTGATGTCATCACTTCAACCAAAAGACCACAACTATCCAAAGCACACCCTCAAAAGTTACTCAGCTCCACTGAACCTGAAAACTTAGTTGGATTGAAATGGGCTTAACCCAGGTTTGGGACGGTTTTTTCTTGGCTGAGTTTTTTTATTGGGTGAACAGTTCATTTTTTAAGAGACTCGTATTTGCCTTACTTCCAGCTATTTGCCAATGTAACAACTTTTTATGTATTTATTTTGAAACAGCTTGTTTCCCAGTCAAGGGAAATCTTTGCTATCAGGCTTAAAGTATAATGATGGGAGGACTTTGTTTTTACAGCTTCTTTGAGGGGTCCCCTTGGGAAGCAAAAACCTTGGTTTAGTTAACAATGCCCTGAAATGAAACATGCATTTTACTACTCACGAGCTGTTCAGCTTGAACTGAAAATACTGTTTTAAGCTTCTACACTTAGAAAACCCCACACTTATTATTAGTGTTTTGATCATGCTCCTTGGGGAGCCCTGCGTATCTCTACCCACCACTGAAAAATATTACTACCTAAAAAGTATCAGCACAAGGGCAGCACATTGCTGGCTCTGCACCCTTTCTCCCACGCTTAGGTAACACCGCTGGGACAACCACCAGCTCTCACAGGGTACACTGCATCATGCCTGGACAAGGCCCTGGCAAAGCACAAGTCCTGCTGTCAGCTGCGAGAGCCAGGCAGACAAGCAGCAGCAGCCAGCTGCACGGTCAGTACGGTTATATCACAGGACCAAGACCTGCCCCAGCAATCAGAAAACCTACCCACTTCCAGCAGACAAGGACCTAACAGTCCACAGCAAGAAATCCACTCCACCTTCTGCATAAAGAGCTGCTCCTGATGCTTTTACAGATCCAAGGGCAAAAACCTGCGGGACATCATAAAACACAGAGCATTTTCAGCTGCTGATAATGCCAAGAAGAGCTCTTTATGCCTTCCAGGAGTTCTGATGACCTCAAAGGCTTATCAGCTGAAGAGCTATGTGGGGGTGGAAGGAGTCAGCCAATGGTAACCTTTATCCAGGATCACAGCTGCCACGAGAAAGCCTAGGGATTCCTCCCCCTCAGTGGGGGTAAGAACAAGTTGCTCGAACAATTTACTCCTGTCCTCAAAATGAAGCTTCTCTTGCCCTTATATGTCAGGTACAGAATACCAGAACCAGTCAGCCCACCACCAGCCAGTTAATTTATGTGCTTTTTTGAAATTTTTGTATGTCCAGGAGTCCCACGAAGTGAGGTCACAGTGTGGCAGTAACTCCAATCCCATTCGGAATTGCAGGAAAGGTAAGCTGGCCCTTGAAACTGAAAAATGGAGAAATGATTAACAAACAAACTGATGTCAAAGCCACCCTTTACATTTGCTAAGGTAATGCTTAATGCAAACACATTCCTTTCCAGCTATTAACAGTGTGTTTGTTCATGCTCTTATTGTCACCAGTGAGCACAGGTAAAGGAGAACCTCTAACTCTGTTGAGGGGAAAAAGAGAGACCTAATGACTCCAGAATGTTAAAACTCGGTGATGATCCAGGAAGACAGATAAGAAAACCCTGACCATCGTTTGCTACAGAACATCATTTTAAATGCAAACGGTAACATCTCAAAAGGTATTAAAGAAACGAGCGCACAACAACGTGTGATGTGTGCCACGATGCAGCTGACAAAACTGCGTTGAGGTCCCTTGTGGCACAAGTTGAACAGTGGGACCCTTGTGTTTCTTACATTTTCAGGTATTATTTACAAGGGCATATGGACTGGAAACAGTTCAAACCTAGACAAACACACAAGGAAATTCAAGGAAATATAACATCTGATTGACATAAAACATATTTTGCACAGAATTGTAGCATGGTATTGACATTTGGCTACAACCTCCAGCAAATCTTCCCGGAGACTGAAAAGCCACAGTACCAGCTCTCTGAGAGCAGAGATGTTTATATGTTTGTACCTCAGGACAGGGGCAGATCTGCAGGAGGAGTCATAGGTGCTAGGGAACAGCACCCTATCCTAGCTAGGAAATACTATGAAATGCAGTACGGGCATAGAAAAAAAGGTAACTTCATAATAAGGAAACGAAGGGACATCAGCAGTATACACCCTCTAACTGCAGACACTGGTGGGTAGCAGTGACTTGACATTTTTCTAGCTCTCTCTACGAATCCGAACATAATTCATTCCTAATCAAAGCGCTGGAGGAAACACCTGACTTGTCAGGGAACACCCCTGCCCTTCCTAAGACTGCCCGTGTGAAATGGTTTCTGGGCGATGTTAAACAGTTGACCTAAGGTTTCTGTCTGGGACGTATTGTCCAAACTCATTTTTGTGCAGTCAGGAAAATTCCTCACTTGCGGAAATGAAAGAGAGCTTGTCTCTTGCTTTGCTTTCCTGGGCCTGCCTCCAGTGAACGGCTGCTCCCACGACAGATGCCAGGCCAAATACCCGCTGCGGAAAGGCAAGCAGCCAAAGCGTGCGGCACAGCAACGGAATCACCTCCTGCACTTCATGAATTCACGACCAGATAACACACAGAGGATTCAGTCCTGTGGCTAGCAATGCTCTGTCTGCATTTCCTTAGGGCCTGCCTAAGCTGGGACGGCTTTCTTCGCTCCGGTAGCCCTGAGGCCCACGCTACGGACACCAAGGGATTTCAGAGGATCTTCACACAGCAGCTCCTACCAGAGAACCTAAGCAAGGTGGGTAACTTGCATGGTGACTTCAGCGAGGCAAATACAAGCACTTTGGTGACTTCTGTCGCAGCTATACTGACACCACCGCTCATGATAACTCATTTAAACTTCACTCCAGCACATCTGTACCACCTGCAGCCAATGCATGACAGACTCATCGATAACGAAAGAGATATGGCAGCAGGCAGGGAAGAACTCGGCTTTCTAACTCTGGCTGACGTGATGTTCACCATCTTTTCCTTGCTTTAAAAGGAAATGTGCCAAAGGCAGTGGGGGGAGCCAGAGAAAAGGGTAGAATCCAGGAGAGTCCATCTACAGCTCAGCCTTGTTGCTGCTGTCATCTGGACTGAGGAGACCCTACCCACATTGACGTGGAAGGTAGCTAGAGGCTATGTGGAAGCCTGCAGGTACAAAGCCTTGCTCTGGCAGATGCCCTTGCCTTCTGAAACACTCGCAGAGATACCCGTTTCCCTTGTGCCAGGCCTGTTTGCGCAAGTGCTGACTCACGGGACCAAGCTCTGTAATGTCCTACCACATCTCGGCACGTTTACAACCTCTCTGACTACTGCTCCTCTCAGCACATGCCTCTGCGGGAGAGCCGACCGCCGAGTTTCACACTTTGCTGCTCCGCGTCCAAAACAGCCTCACGCTTCAGACCCCTGGAGACGTCTTCTGGAATTTCCTCAGCAGTAACCACTCTGGAATGAGTCTGACGGTTCAGATCTTGTGAAGAGTCATCCAAGCATCAAACCAAGCACTGTCACGTAAACTGCCCTTACTCATGTGCACTGTCCAAGAACAACACGTAATCTGACCGTGTATGAGTGACAATCTCTTACTCAACAGATCTGCTCTCCACGTTTATTCAGAGCTGGATCTGCTAATGATAGTTTCAACGACCTGCACATCGTGCTAACTGTTTACTGCCTCAGCTTGTTACAGCTGGGCAAATCTTTCTTCCTGGTAGTACAGTGTAAGCCTCAGTTTTGCTGTTCAGCTTGTGAGGGCTATATTTAGGAGAAAACCAGCTACGGACGCACGGAGGTCTATGCAGGGGGAATAGAGCACCCGATTCCCATAGATTAAGGTCACTCAGGTGTGTGTGTTCCTGTCAGCACAGTAATGCACATATGCAAATAAAAGTCTGTGTTCATTACTGTTGTCCTGCAAAGAACATGGCACCTCCCTGGGGCAGCCGCACCGGGGACTCGCAGCACAATGCTCGTGGTGCTATGGCCTGGAGGGAATGGTGGCTCCAGCCCTTTACCCTCAAGGGATCCCAGGGAAGGTGTCCAGCTCTTCTGCTTCGTGGTTGCCCCTAAGCACCTGTGGGCAATTGTCCATTCTCAGCAGCTGTATTTCTTACGGTTTTCTTAAGAAATTTCTCTAGTGTTCAAGGAAAGCATGCCCCTGTCTCTCGCCAGCTCCAACATCTTCAGCTGCCACTCTACTGGTTTCAAAAAAACCACACAACACTACTTACTGGGGTCTACTACTACTATTACTACTCACAAGGCTGAGTCAGGCTGCAAAAATAGAGCCTGGAAGAGCACCTCTACTACAAAGTTTTGTCTTGAAGACGCAAGCCCAAGTTACATGATGTATCAGCTTTACGCACAGTTTCATGTACACATCAGTGGAGAATTCATTTTCATTAAAAATAATTACATAGTTCTCAACTAAAAAAAAGAGAGATGGCATACGACTCCCGGGAAGGTAACAGGCCCAGATTTAAAGGTGTATGCTTCTTCCAGCCTGCTCCGTGTAACACCCTCCGGACCCCCGCACGACCCCCACGCCCTCTAGCAGACCACAGTCCACAGCTGCCTCTCTGGGGACCTCTCCACTTCCCCCCAAGCCCATGTAAGCCACCCCACATTTCCTCAGCGCTTTTCACCTTCTGATCATACCTAAACAGCTGGACAAGAGACAGTGCAGGAGGTCGCTAACTCCAAGCTACGCACTGGCTGCTCGCAGGAACATCTGGACCAGCCAGCTTGCAAGGGGGAAAGGGCACAGCTCACGCTATAGATTTTCCCTCAGCTGCAGTGTTGGTCTGGTGCTTTCTGTCCCTCCATCCAACGCTGACTCTCCACGACCTCCTACTAACTTGGCTGATATCCCTTGACAGCCCTTTGTCAAACCTTTCCGAAGCTGGCTAAGTGATACAAACTTTACTGGAGAGGTGAAATTCCAGAGAGGGGGGAATGACGGAGCAGGACAGAGCGATGTCTTGATCATGTAATTTCCTTTAAGACCAAGCTACAAGCCAACAGCTTCCAAAGACGTCATTACCAAACTGCAACTGGAAAGGGGTGCAAATTAGTCATTAGATATTTCCTGATTACATGGGGCAATCGCCATTGGCTTATGACAGACAAACTTCCCGCATGGCTGATCTCCCGAGAGACGAAGCCAGCGGCCGTATGAACTGTCTGATCTGCAGGCGACCAGGCTCCGGAGCCAGTCTCTGTGCACCACCAGGTTGCCACCTAACTAAGCTCTGGCTAGGATGGATTCACACGCTTGGCTGTGTTTCCAGACAGTAAATCTTCTAATGGGATCACTGCACTGTGATCCTTGTAATTTCAAAAGTCACCTTATTTTGCTTTCCATCTCGGCATCCCTGGCAGTATAGTTTTACCTACAGTTAACTGCTGTTCTGTCCTGTTAGTGTCATTATAACACAACGATTACCTGGCTTGTCTCTAAAAAAAGGTAAATATAATCTACATACTTCAGTTGCAAGAAGCTGCCTCTGTGCTGACAGTTTTCTTATAAGGAAACAATGTCAATTTTTCCCTGGAAAATCAAGTCAAGCCAGTTCAAAACAGTCACTATAACATGTTTAGTTTCAATCCATCCTAATAATGATTCATGAGCAGATCTCTTCTTCACAAACCAGGAATGTTTCACCGAAATCTGACTGGTTTTATCTGCTTTTGCACTAGCAATTAAATTTTCAGATGTATATTCTACAGCAAAGAAATATTTATTAAGTTAATAAAGATTAGAAAGTTGCAGGGGAGAGAGATCTAAGAACACACTTACAAATCTCAAACTCCTGCGTAGCCATAAACATGTCCTAAACCAAAGCAGTATGTGGCACGCGGTGCCAAAAAACTGACCTAGAAGCTTTAGGGATACAGCAGGCATTTGAGTTGTTGGGGCAGGACACATGGACACAGCCTGACCCACGAACAACTTGATTTGCTGGACTCCACTCCTGTTCACAAGCACCTCTGGAAGAAAGAAAAAGGATCGGCTGCAACAAAAGGACATGCAAAGTTGTATTTCACACCAAAACTAATTACAAAAGCAAGCGCCTCGGGCGTGATTGAACTAAACCTATCTGTAAATAAAGCTCGGAAAAATTACATCTAATTTTCTTTAAAAGCTCCCAGAAAACTGCTTTTTCGCTGCTTCACAACAAAATTTGGCACACTGCCTTGACAGCCGCGCAGAGTCTCGCAGCCGCAGCGTTCGCAGGGCAGGCGAGTAACGGGGTGCATGGGGACCAGCGGAGCGCCAGCCGCCATCGCCACGCCACGAGGGTTTTGCTCCCTGCAGCCTTAGACATGTGGTGTCTTTTTGTGTATGGCATAATGTCGTAATTTATATAAAGTCATACATAAGCGAGCGTGCTGTTGTGTTGATGGACGTTTATTTATTCTAGTCCAGATTCCTTTTGGAATTGTGTATCTGCAGTTTCCTCGCTCTTCATATTTCTGTCCAGCAGAAAATTAAAAAGAAGGGGGATCTAAACCACTTTTAAACGCTAGTATTTAAACGTCATCATGGTGAGACCATACAATTTCTATTCATCTACTCATTTTGCAAAATGTTGAAGAAACCCTCTTAGTTATATGCGTGTAATTGCTGTGTAGGGGTATCATCATACAACCAGACTAGCTGTAATGAGCTCCTGTAAATCAAATGGAAGATTTTTTTCTAATGTTCTCATTATTATATATGTTTCCTAATTAAGACATTTGCTCTTATTACTTACAGAGTCTTGCTTTTTAAAAAATAGATGTTTGGGTACGCTTGCCTGGTGTCTGTTTCCACGTGTTAACATAAAAGATGTTACCACATCACATCTTGTCGGTTTAGTTAAGGGCTTGCATGTGCCCGTAGATGCAGTCTCACCGTTCCCACACTACCGTCCTCAGCATTCCTGTGCCTGAATGGGAGCCCTGGGCCGTGAGCAGTGGGACTGCGCCTCTTTTATTTGGTCCCATTCGCAGGGAAATGAAATTATTAGGGAAGCTGACGTGAAAAGCACCAGGGCTCCATTTTCCTCCCTGCCATTTCACTGCAGTCACCTAGAAGTTGAAAAGTGGGCTAGAGACAACCGGCCGTGGAGCAATGAACCAACTCTTCCCCACACATCCCCCTAAATGGTTGTGCCAGTTTCTGGTTCCTTTCGAAATGAGGAAAAGGACGGGTTTCATACATGGCTTGGACCTTTTCTTAGCAAGGTTACGAGAACACATTTTACCCTTCCACCCTCTTGCTGTGCTTGACATGAGCCAGGGCTGCCACTTGGAGAGGCTGAGAAGCAACCCTGACTCCTGGCAGACCCCTCGGAGGCCAAGGGCAGGGAGCGAGTCCGAGCTGCTTAGGTGGAAGGAAGCCAGCCAGCTGCGGTCTGCGTGGCATGGAGGCCAGAGAGCGTAACTTCATCGCTGACAACAGACTGACGCTAGTTTAAACACGAAGCTGTGTGGTTGTCTCAGGTTTCTCAAGCCTAAGGGGCTCTTCTGTCTACTGACAGGCTCTGTCATTCCCCCTACGGCAAAGGAGCATCACTGTTTGCACAGTGTACTCTTCTGAAACGTTCTCCATGAAAACGCAGCAGGAGGGGGTCGGCTGTGGGTGCAGCAAGGGCAGCTCTACCTGCTTCAGCCCCGACCAGCCTGCCGCTAGCTTGTGCCGTAGGCAAACCCTCCCCTAAGTAAACACTGGTCATGCTGCCGTTTGTGATAGCTTCGTAAAGTTAATTCCCAGCCCCTGTGAAAAACATGACCAGGCTGGACATCCTCCTTAACAAAAGGGAAGGTGTTGGGAAGGTGGAACTTGCAGTGTCTACAGAACTTGCCGTGCAATTTGCCTAGCTGTTCCAGTAACGAATCCACCCTGCAGACGTGCAGTCAGTCTTGCAGATGCACTACAGCATCTGGTGTTTGCAACGCCTGACACTGCCTTTCCCAGTCCATAGGGATCGTTGTGACTCAGCAGGGGAAGCTTTTTTTGGGGCAGAACGACCCCTTCGGTCCACACTTGCACAGTGCCTAGGACCGAGGCGCCTGTCCCCGTCTGGGGCACACACACACTGCCTTAACACAAACCTGGCCACAAGGCCACTGCCCCCAAAAATTCTGCTGCCGCAGTAGGGAAACAAGGCTCGCTCCTCGCTTCCTCACGCTTCCATCGGTCAAAAAAGGCTGGAGATCGGAAAGTTCACAACAGAGAAGCAAAGCGGGCAGATTTCCAAAGCGGTTTGGCAGAGCAAAGAGCAGATGTGGCTGCCCCAGCACACCTCCTGTGACCTTCGGAGTCCTCCGGCTACCGGGGCACTCGCTTCTCCTTCTGTGAAGGACAAACTGAGGGAGAGCACCAGCTTGACAGCGATTCTCACCTCACTGTGAGAGTGGCAGCAGCATTTCAGCATTTTTGCCCTCATCTGAGTATCCACCTCCGCCCCATCTCCTCAGTACAGGCACATTTAAATAGGTCCGGAATGGCTGGGCGTCCTTTCACCCGACCACTGCTGCATGTCTGTAGCTGCCACAGACAGCATGGGGATTTTCTGTCCGCACAGCTATTTTGCAAATATGATTACTTTATTTGGATGACCGCCTGGGAGTGGAACAGTACTGAAATCCATATCTGTTTGGCAGCACCTAGCCTGGTTTTCTTAGCAAATAAAGTCTCTTATCTGATGAAGCTGCCTTGATTGTTCTGTGTTCCTCTGTTCCCCTGGCAGCTTCTGAGTGTTGGCCATTTTCAAAGTATTAGGATCAAAGATACTCACTTTCTAGATGTTTTCTGAAAGTCTACGGGTGGGTGTAGACATTGCCATTGTGCTCACAGTGAGGAAAAGACTGCAGCATACGCACATAATGCACTTTCATAGCATGCTAGGGAACCTAAGGCAGAGGGAGAAAGAGAAGTCGTGAGCGCCTTAACTGGGGGAAGTTCCCTGGTTGGATTGTGCACCGAATTAGACATCAGAGAATCTAATCACAAAACTCACGTCCATTGAAAACCAGTTTCATCAGTTCTGCTACTTGTCTGCTGGAAGCACCTTAATCATCCATTGCAACAACCCTCACCTCGTGGGAGCAAGGGCCAGGCCTACCGTGCCAGTGCCAAGGAGAGGTTAATGTTGCTGGGCCTTCCTTCAGCTTCCTAAAAATATCCTCCACGCAGAGCGGCAGGATGAGCTGTGCAGATTGCACATTTTCCTTACGTTACAACACACGGTATTGTTCTCTTTGTGTCATCAGATAGACCTCTTGACACACTAACCTCATCACGGACAAATGCTTTTAAAGTTACTCCTTCTCCTTCAGCTTCCCTGATTCATACTCACTGGCATAAGGGAATTATCTGATCTGCCTCCCTTTCTTATCCCTACTCCAGGAGGCACCAGCGCAAGAGGAGAGCATGCCTATGGCCTTTCATCACGCTGACTGGCAGAGGACTAGTCAGCCTCCCCTATCTCACACCAGTAACTAATGATCAAGGGTGACCAACTGGTTGTGTCAGTTAGAAACGGGAGGGGAATCTCCCCGTAGCCGGAAAAGTCTGGCCGGGAGATTGGGCTGATCCCATCTGCAAAATTCAGCTAATTGCCCAGGGCATGATCCTTGAAAGAGTTCATTCCTTTGGGATGATCCTGAATTGTTTTCCTCTTAAGTTTGTTGAGCATCTATGTAAAAGTGACAGTGTGGATCACATAGGCGTCATTCCAGCTGCCTCCTAGTCACAGCCTTCGTTAACGATTATTGGATTGCTCCAATGCAAAGGAGTAGTTGCAGGATACCCTGAGCACCAGTGCAAACAGCTCAAGGTGTTCCTGTTTCATGGGGACAGAGACAGAATAAATGATGCTCATCTGACTTCATATTGCATTTTTTTCTAAAACATGGTCCTGATGAGACTGCTTTGAGCGCACCCCGACAGAGCCAGGTGTGTAGAGCTGGCCCAGCAGAGCTCGAAGGGAAGTGACTGAGCAAGACTCCTGAGCACATGAGACATTTTTTCAAGTCTTCATACTTCTCGAGTTCCCTCGCGCTCCGTTGGTATGGTGGGCATTTACACCAGACTTTCCCAAAACTCTAGCCTGGGCTAAAGGTCAGGCCAGCTGTTGAGGAGTTTGCTATGTCAGAGAATGAAGATGTTCTAGCCCATCAATAAATCTCCTCGTGAACGTCAAACAAAACGGTTAATTACATCACAGGAAAATGACTGAGCAAATAAGCTGCTTCATAAGCACTGCAGATGTTACACATTTGTCAACAGGCCACATTTGCTGATTGAAGAGTATTTCCTTTTTGGCATGGTGAAGCAATCTCACAGCTTCTTCACCTCTTTCTGCAGCGAGTTTCTGCTTCCCCGACACATCATGATTTCATTCTTATGAGCCGCTCAACACTCAGATCTCGCTCTCAAAGCAGTATACCCTAACAGCTTATCCGCTGAATTAATGCTGAGTCACGTTGTAATTCACATCCAGACCAGTCAGTGGCAAACGAATGTAAGTGAATGAATTTTTCCTGGCTGAAGAATAGTAAGAGAGATGGTTTTGAAAAGCTGTATCGGCATGAGGACGCGATGCTAGGCCCAGGGGAACGTGGGCACATTGTCCAGCTGATTTTATGAGCCCTGAACTGATTAAGTTCCAAATCCCACAAACACCTGTCCTCCAGACCTCGAACATGACTGTTCTACTAAAAAGAGAAACTCTTCCAGTTCACAAGCAGCATAGCTTTACTTGAAGGTAGCTGGTTTTTTTCAAGGCCCCCTCACTTATTTGTGATGAAATCTCCCACTGCAGACAAGAAAGACTAGGAAGCAGCTTTCCAGATGTCTGAGAGGGCAGAGGAAGGCAGTGCCATTTAAGATCACAGAATCACAGAATCACAGAATAGTAGGGGTTGGCAGGGACCTCTGTGGGTCACCCAGCCCAACCCCCTGCCCAAGCAGGGTCACCCAGAGCAGGGGGCACAGCACCGCGTCCAGGCGGGGCTGCAATATCTCCAGAGAAGGAGACTCCACAGCCTCCCTGGGCAGCCTGTTCCAGGGCTCCGTCACCCTCAGAGGGAAGAAGTTCTTCCTCGTGTTCAGACGGAACTTCCTGTGCCTCAGTTTGTGCCCGTTGCCCCTTGTCCTGTCACTGGGCACCACTGCAAAGAGCTTGGCCCCATCCTCCTGACCCCCACCCTTCAGATGTTTATAAGCATTGATAAGGTCCCCTCGCAGCCTTCTCTTCTTCAGGCTGAACAAGCCCAGCTCCCTCAGCCTCTCCTCGTAGGGGAGATGTTCCAGTCCCCTCATCATCCTCGTAGCCCTGCGCTGGACTCTCTCCAGTAGCTCCTCATCTTTCTTGAACTGGGGAGCCCAGAACTGGACACAGTACTCCAGATGAGGCCTCACCAGGGCAGTGTAGAGGGGAAGGAGAACCTCCCTCGTCCTGCTGGCCACACTCTTCTTGATGCACCCCAGGATCCCATTGGCCTTCTTGGCACCCAGGGCACAGATCCTGTTGCTGGAGTTGATGGCTTTAAACCCACGGGACAGGAGGCCCGCTGAGGAGCTTCTCACTGTACGGGGAGTTTGTCACTGCTGTTTTATCACTTGCATGTTTAACCGTCAAACTAATGTAATCCTTGATATTGCTATCATCTATTTCATTTAGCTCAGCCTATTACAGAATATCACAGAATAGTAGCGGTTGGAAGGGACCTCTGTGGGTCACCCAGCCCAACCCCCCTGCCCAAGCAGGGTCACCCAGAGCAGGCTGCACAGCACCGCGTCCAGGCGGGTCTTGAATATCTCCAGAGAAGGAGACTCCACAGCCTCCCTGGGCAGCCTGGGCCAGGGCTCCGTCACCCTCAGAGGGAAGAAGTTCTTCCTCATGTTCAGACGGAACTTCCTGTATTCCTGGATATAAATTCCTGCTGAGGGATTTGGGTAAGACTGAAGTCGTTACTCTAATGAAACACACTATGTTAATGCAGATTTCTACGCGACAGAAGGCAACGGCCACTCTCTAACAGAGAAATCCTTCTCCTCCATGAGACAGGCCCTGCATGTGCCATCCATAGCAATTTTCTGACAGCTCTTCTCTAAGAGCTGATCATCACGCTGCCCTCCATGAATTGCTCAAAAAGGGGGTAAAACGCAGGTCAGCCCCAGTCATTCTTCTATACCCGGTCTGCTGAAAGTGACAACTGCAGTCAGCGATGAAAAGCCAACTTCACCTAAGCTGCCACTGACGTCAGTGCGATGAGGGCTTCACGCAACAAGTCTCTACCCTGAAACCCAAGACGACTGCGTGCAGAACCAGGCTGCTGTCGAGCTGGTGCTTTCCAAAGCAGAAAGCCTGTTTGCACAGAACATGGCCACAAAAAGAAAAACAAACTGATAGCACGGGAAAGATTTTCCCAAATAAACAACAGCCAGCACATAAAGCCATATCTCATAAACAGCCACGAGCCAGGAAACGTTAGTTTATATAGAGGGTGAGGCGGTGGGGGGAACCTGAAATATGAGGAGAAAAAAGTCAGAAAACAGTTCACAGAGACTATATTCCCCGCATTTTAAAGCTAGTCTGTGTCTTCAAGTTCCCTTTGCATCTGGCGCACCTAGCATATCACTTCAGGCTCTACTCTGAATATTTTTGTACTGGAGAAACAGAATTCTCAGTATGAAAATGTCATTTTCCCCTTGGCTCCTTGTGAGGAAGTTTCACAATAATAGGGAGGGTGGCAGCTGAGTTTTGGGGCTGTGGAGCAAGGACTAGCATCCAGGGTAGCGTCTGATAGCTGGTGCTTAACTATTGAGCCAGAACCTGTAGTGCTTTCAGAAAACTGATGAGCGAGGCAGAAGGAATTACAGACGGGTAGGAATTAGGTATTTTCTCCCTACCCTCTGGCACGATGAGAGGATGGAGAGAAATACAAACCCCCACCGCTCCGAGATCTTCCCCTCCTGGTTACCGCAGCGCTGCCATAACTCCCTGCAGGGTGGCAAAAGCGAGAAACAGCCCAGTGCCCCGGGGCTCACCGGTCCGAGGGGCCCAGAGCCACCGAGACCGCACGGCAATGCCCGGAGCAGCGAGCTCACACCCAGCCCCAAGAGGAGGAAAGTCAGCTCCTTAACGGCAAGGCGGCCAAACTGGTCAGTGCAGGGACCTACCTGACGGACTAATTGTGAACACAAAGTTACCTCTGTTCTCACCTTCCCTCTTCCCGGCAATGTTTTGCAATTAAGCAGAGAGGTGTTTTACGAGCTTGCAGACACTGCACTAAGAAATCAGTCTGTGCTGTCATCTCCCCCTGCCCCAGTTAACAGAAATGAGGTGTCCGTTGCCTAATATTAAATTGGTTCTTTTGCTGCCCAGGTCAAGGAAAAAAAAAATTAATGCAATTACTACATTTTTTTAAAGATCTTAGGGGAAAGGTGTTCAAAAAACATGCAGATGTGGCACTTTGGACATGGTTTAGCAGGCATGGTGGTGTTGGGGTGATGGTGGGACTTGGTGATCTTAGAGGTCTTTTCCAACCTTAATAACAATTCTATGATTGTAAAAGTTTTAATCACTCTGCCCCAGAAGGGACACCAGCAGTCCAAAGCAAAGCTGGAGGACTGAAATAAAGCAATGATGTGTGATCTCCAAAGACTGGGAAGACAGGGTGGGATGGCTGTGGCCCCTCGGGACTGCACCTGCTGCTCAGGGGCATCCCGGGATCCTCCGGCAGGCTTCAAGCCTGGACATCTTTCCAGCCGGCTGGAGAGGGCCCCGCCGCTCGCTGTTCTGCAGAACATTCAGGGCTCTGTGCTTTTCAGCTAAGAATTAAACCCCCAGTGAAATTACCGCGTCCGTGGCAGAGAAACCCAGGTGCTAAAATTCAGTGTGAACCTGCTGGAGAGCCGCTCTGTGGAGAGGGACCTGGGTGTCCTGGGGGACGAGACGACAGGTTAACCATGAGCCAGCAGCATGCCCTGGGTGCCAAGAAGGCCAATGGGATCCTGGGATGCATTAGGAGGAGTGTGGCCAGCAGGACGAGGGAGGTTCTCCTTCCCCTCTGCTCTGCCCTGGTGAGGCCCCATCTGCAGTGCTGTGTCCAGTGCTGGGCTCCCCAGTTCAAGAAAGATGAGGAGCTACTGGAGAGAGTCCAGCGCAGGGCTACGAGGGTGATGAGGGGACTGGAGCATCTCTGCTACGAGGAGAGGCTGAGGGAGCTGGGCTTGTTCAGCCTGGAGAAGAGAAGGCTGAGAGGGGACCTAATAAATGCTTATAAATATCTGAAGGGTGGGGGTCAGGAGGATGGGGCCAAGCTCTTTCCAGTGGTGCCCTGTGACAGGACAAGGGGCAACGGGCACAAACTGAAGCACAGGAAGCTCCAGCTGAACATGAGGAAGAACTTCTTCCCTCTGAGGGTGACAGAGCCCTGGCCCAGGCTGCCCAGGGAGGTTGTGGAGTCTCCTTCTCTGGAGATATTCCAGCCCCGCCTGGACGCGGTGCTGTGCAGCCTGCTGTGGGTGACCCTGCTTGGGCAGGGGGTTGGACTGGGTGACCCCCAGAGGTCCCTGCCAACCCCGACCATTCTGTGATTCTGTGATTCTCCCCGGAGGCAGCAGACGGAGGATTCAACGCCTCCGTTGCCACCAGCACCTTCCAGGCTCCCGGCTTTGGGGAGCAGCCGGGCTGGGTTGCGGGCAACCCCCAGGCTCGGTGCCTGAGGCGCAGTCCGCGCTGCGGGAGCTCCCCGGCGGCGCAGACCCGCGCCGCCAGCCCCCGGGCCGGGCCGGGCCGGGCCGCGGGCGAGCCCCGGCGCCCGAGGATGCGCGGGGAGGAGAGAGAGATGCGTGACGGCGCGTGAATCACGCTCCCGCCGCCCGAGAGCTGCCGGGCCGATAAAAGCCCCGGCGGGCCATGGGTCCGCCCAGACCGCCCGCCCCGGCCATGGCCCCGCTCCGCCGCCTCGCCCCGCTCCCGCTGCTGCTCCCGCTGCTGCTGCTGGCCGCCGCTCTCTGCCGGGGTAAGCGGCGGCGGGCTCGCCCGGCAACCTGAGCCGGGGGTCCCCGCCGCGGCGGGGGGCTGCGGGGGGCCGCGGGGGGTTGCGGGGGGCCGCGGCGTGCGCCGGCTGAAGAGGGTCCTCCCGCCCGCCAGGGGCGCCGCCGGCCGGGGAGCTGCGGTGCCGCTGCCCGCGGACGCTGTCGGAGGTGATCCCGCCGCGGCGCCTGGCCCGCCTGGAGCTGGTCGCCGAGGGCCCGCACTGCGCCGTGCCCGAGGTCATGTAAGTGCCCGGCCGCGGGTCCCCTCCCCGCCCGGCCCGCCCGGCCCCGCGCTCACCCGCCGCCTCGCCCCGCAGAGCCACGACGAAGCGCGGGCAGACGGTCTGCCTGAGCCCCGCCGCGCCCTGGGTCAAGCTGCTGCTCGCCAGGATCCGCGGCAGGTACCGGCCGTCGGTCGCGCTGCGTGCGGGGCGGCGCGGCGCGGGTGCCGCGGGGGTGGCCTCTCTGCTGGGTGGGCACCCGCGGCCAAGGCGCGGTGCCACGCCGCGTCGCCGGGCCGGCGTGGCCCACGCTCACCGGCAGGCTCCTCTGCAGAAGACCCGTCCGCTGCGGGACTCCCTGCCGGGGCCGTGCGGCGGGAGGTAAGGAGAGCCTTCCCGGCTGGCTCCGGGATTTGAATTCTGCCTGTTCTGATTTTTGTTTTCAAGCTCTGAGGGAAGAAGCGTCTCCAGATGAAGCCACCTGTGTTTGCCAGGAGATGCCGGGAAGGGGTTGCTGGGAGAAGACACTAGCCCGACGCTCTGGTTTTGCTCAGTTTCTAGACCAGCCATTCTATCTTCAGTCCCTCTAAGACTCTCCCCTCCCCTCGTATTTATTATTTCCTGTTCCTACCTATGTATCTGAGCTGAAGCGACTGAATCCATTTGATAAGACGGCGCAGGCTTTTCTAGGCACCTCTTGGCGACGTTGCTGCAGTTCCTGCAATCCATCTGAACCCAAGGAAGAACTTCTTCCCTCTGAGGGTGACGGAGCCCTGGCCCAGGCTGCCCAGGGAGGCTGTGGAGTCTCCTTCTCTGGAGATATTCCAGCCCCACCTGGACGTGGTGCTGTGCAGCCTGCTCTGGGTGACCCTGCTTGGGCAGGGGGCTGGGCTGGGTGACCCACAGAGGTCCCTGCCAACCCCTGCCATGCTGGGATTCTGTGATTCTGTGATCCGAGCAGCCCCACCTTTGTGCAAGCTCCCTCTCTCCAAACGCGATTTGCCAACAAGTTCTTACAAACAGCACTACTGTCCGAAGGGAAGTGGCTCCGTCGTGGAGACCGCTGCGCAGACGCCTGCGGGTGGCCCGACGCAGCGAGGCGCGAACGGGCGGTGTTGCTGAGAGCATCAGGAGCAACCGGGTCGCGACGTCCGAGCGCTGCCTGGCCCTTCGCGTTTTTAGTGCCCGGTCGGGATGACACGGGAATAAAACGTGGCGGAAGCAAGCGCGGTGCCGCGCTGCCACGCTCAGCCTGCTGCCTCGGGTGCCCGGGTGGGCTCAGAATGCTTTGCTAAATCATCCTGCCCCGCCGTCGCTGGCTGGCGTTTGGTGTAGAATGCCGAGGACCTTCCTGCGCAAGGCGCTGCTCGGTGAAATCACAGCCAGCTTGCTCCCGAAGTCTCACTCTGTTCAATACTTGCAGCAGTTTAAGAATGGCCATGAAATTGTGGGGTTTTCACGCTGAGATTGTTCTGGTCTCTGACAGGATAATGTTGGGGTTGGTATGTTTTTAAATGAGTTTATATTTAATTATTTGGTATTTATACACACGATGTAAAGGAACAGTAAATGTTCTGAAAAGGCTTAGATATTTTATGTCTACTTGTATGACATACTGTCATGATTCATATAGAATAAGTAATTTTCCTTACTCTGCTTTGGAAAAGTGTATTTCTGTAGAAAGGTGGATTTATCATGAAATGATAATGTAATGAAATATAATGCAATAAAAATATTTTCTTGTCGAAAACTATCCTGGGTTTTTTGGTGAATTCCATGTTAAGCTGGACCTGTGTCCCAGTGTCCGTTTGGCTGGCTGGGAGCCGGGAAGCAGCTGCTTCTGTGCGTGCCCAGGGGTTCCTGGGCACGCCGGCGGCCCAGCTCTCGCTGAGGGGCCGGGGACACTTTGCGCTGAGCACACGTGCTTTTAGATTCAGAGGCACCTCATTGAAACCCTTCCCTCGGAGCTGCCAAAGTGACGAGAGATTAATGCCAGGGTGGATGTACTGAACTGTGTCAGGAATAGTGTGCTTGGATCAGGAATGGTGTGGCCAGCAGGAGCAGGGAGGGGATCAGGCCCCGGTACTGGGCACTGGCGAGGCCGCACCTCGAGTGCTGTGTTCAGCTCTGGGCCCCTCACTCCAAGAAGGACATTGAGGGGCTGGAGAGTGTCCAGAGAAGGGCAGCGAGGCTGGGGAGGGGTCTGGAGAACAAGTCTGATGAGGAGTGGCTGAGGGAGCTGGGGCTGTTCAGTCTGCAGAAGAGGAGGCTGAGGGGGGACCTCATTGCTCTCTACAACTGCCTGGAAGGAGGGTGTAGTGAGGCAGGGGTTGGTCTCTTCTCCCAGGTAACCTGCGATAGGATGAGAGGCAATGGCCTCAAGTTGCATCAGGGGAGGTTTAGATTGGATATTAGGAAAAAATTCTTTACTGAAAAAGTGGTCAGGCACTGGGCAAGGCTGCCCAGGGCAGTGGGGGAGTCCCCATCCCTGGAGGGGTTCAAAAAGCGTGTAGATGTGGCCCTACGGGATATAGTTTAGCGGGCATGGGGGTGTTGGGGTGACGGTTGGACTTGATGACCTTAGAGGTCTTTTCCAGCCTTAATGATTCTATGAATCCAAGTCCATCCCTGCAATATATGGGAACTTCTATTCTGGCTTGACTTAAAAGTGGGGCCGTGCATCAAGTTAACATGTTTTGCTCTGTGGGAAGGAGCAACAGTGTCTGCTGCAGTAAGACACCATGACAGTTTACAAGTGGAAACAGTGAATTTGTTTCTGGAAGAATAATTTGTTCAGGTCCCAGCTGTAACAACGAGCCCTGACACCTTTTAAGGCAAAGAATCTCCATCTCTGGATTCTTGTTCAATGTGCGTTTCTAGCGCAAACAATGTCTTCAATCACTAGGTGCATTGTACTTAGTGACAGAAACATCAATTGCTGTTTGCTCATGACATTCAGTAGAGCCTTATCTGAAGGTATAACCATACCCTGGCCTTGTTGACACCACTAAGAGTTGTATCGTGTTCTCCTCTGACACCTGACGAACACTGGCTCGTCCCCACAACACAGTCGAGCTTCTCTTTGAGAGAAATCATTGGAAAGCAAATTCATATGAACAAAGATTGTCCTTGTTCCTTATTTCTTCCTCTTTACCTAGGAAGTAACTGGATGTTACTTTTTCGAGGTGTAGACATAGAGAAAAATCTTACTGAATGTTGAAAACTTCTTCATGTACAAAATAGCTTTTCTCTCTGTAATGCCAGAATTTTAAAGTCCAATATTTAGGCTGTTGTGGTTAAGAGCAAGCGTTACATCGCTCAGAAAAGCAGAAATTATTATCTTTATTTTTTAGTGATACCATCTTCCTACTGTTGCTCCTGAAAGGAAGAAGTCCTACTATATTAAAAACCTTTCCAGGCAAAAGAATTTCTTTTGCCTGACTTATCCATCAGGTAAGTGAAGAAATTTATAGTAGTAAAGGGCTAAAAAGATGTCCTGCATCTGAGAAAAACAATGAATCCAACTATGCAACTTTGCAAACATTAAAGAGAGAAGAGATCAGGGGAGAGTGTAAGCTGGACAAAGCTACATGCCAAAAAGCAGTGGAGAATGGGAGGGGTTACTTACATACATGTATGTAATGAAATAAATGTCTGTCAAAGGGTGGATTTTACAATACGACAACTATATATATACATACACACACATCTACTTAGCTCAACTGCGTATTAGGAAATCACAAAATGACTCAAATGATAGATATTCTGTACCCAACTGGCTATTCCACTGGGTCATAACATGAACTACCCAGGAGCTGAAGGTGTTTAAATGACCAGCGTTACTGGTTCAGTCATCTGGTGAAATCCGGCTGCGAGGAAAACCAGCAGCTGCCAGGTGACTGCAATACCATTTGTCAGACAAAGTCAGAGTTTCCCCCCATAGTCCACATTGCTAAGTGAGGTGGAGTGATTCTTTACTGTCTTCCCCGAGAACATTTTCCTTCTCAACATTTATGCTAATAAACTGTTCCCTCTTTGCATTTTTCAACCTTTTGCCCTCCTTTAGGCTGTATTTCCCTTTTTATTAGTGAGAAAAACAGAAACTTTGCCCTTTTTTCCTCTCCGTGGGAGTTCTGTTTCATACGGGTTTAGGTCCCCGTGCCATCTGGCACCTAAGGCAGGGGTCCCCCTTGCTGTGCTCCTGCTGGGAGACACCGGTGCATTGAGGAGCTGGTGACCCACCATGCTCAGTTAAGCGGAGAAGGCCCAGGCCGGCGCCGTACTGCACGTACCCCTCGGCTGCAGGATAAATGTACCCAGCGCCCCGTAACGGAGAGGTCTGCGGGGAGCCCCCACTCAGTGCTGGTCATGAGCTACATGGCCTTGCCCTCACCTAAAACTGCAGCAACAAATTCTCATGCGAACATTCTTCTCATCTGACAGTACAAATGACAGAGTTGTTTTCTTTCTAGAAAATCCTCAAAAGAGCTTGCATGACTCTCAATGAGGCAACCTTTCCGCAGCCAGGATCTGCACAGAAAGCTGTGCCCTGACTGGAGCCCTGTTCAACACCGCACAACTTAGGGTCACCAGCACCTGAAGGGACAGAAGACTATCTTTATTATCCTCTTCTATACAGTGACAGCTCTAACAAATGGCATTTTAAGCAATACTTGACAGAGAAAAACATGAGCCTGTCTTTTTTCCTGGCATTCTAGCACCTCCTGGTTCAAAACACCCTTCAGGAATCCAGAGAGGTAATTTTCAAGCCCAGGCGTACACAACTCATCTGGCTACCACAGCTCTGCAGCTGGACCTGCGCTGGCCAACCCGCGTCTGCCACGCAGGCGATGTCAGCTCTGCCGCGGACACGCCGAGAAACAGCGTCCCCTGTCACACCACCACACCTCAGACCTCACTGCTCTAGGTGGTTTCCGACGAGGCTCATCCAGACGCTGAAGCAAGTCTACTGGATTACCCGCTTCTCCACTCTGAGCCAAAAGTTCCCAAAAGGAAGCGCAGTGACGAATGACCTCAGCCCTCTTCAGTCTCACCTCCAGTCACACCGTGCTGGGCTGCAGAACCCGCGCCGCGCTTGGCTGCTGCTCCCCCCCCTCCTTCCTCCTAGCTCTACCACCCGGCTCTTTTTCAACCACCCTGACTCCACCACAGAAACGAATGCCTCTTTCCAAGACAGGACCAATGCAGCTGGCATTTGCAGGGACCTCGTTATTACGCTGAGACCACCTACCCTCCTGACCGTCCCACGGATGCCAGTTGTCACTGCATGCGTAGAGCCCAGCCTGGTTGGTTTCACAGAGCTTTTTCCTGCTCATTGAGGAATTCCACAGGCTACTCCTCTGCTCGTCTCAGGGCACAAGTCCCTTGCCAGCCCCGGAATTTCACAGAATCACAGAATAGTAGGGGTTGGAAGGGACCTCTGTGGGTCATCTAGTCCAACCCCCCTGCCGAAGCAGGGTCACCTACAGCAGGCTGCACAGGACCCCGTCCAGGCGGGTCTTGAATATCTCCAGAGAAGGAGACTCCACAGCCTCCCTGGGCAGCCTGGGCCAGGGCTCCGTCACCCTCAGAGGGAAGAAGTTCCTCCTCATGTTCAGACGGAACTTCCTGTGCCTCAGTTTGTGCCCATTGCCCCTTGTCCTGTCGCTGGGCACCACTGAAAAGAGCTTGGCCCCATCCTCCTGACACCCACCCTTCAGATATTTATAAGCATTTATAAGGTCCCCTCGCAGCCTTCTCTTCTCCAGGCTGAACAAGCCCAGTTCCCTCAACCTCTCCTCATAGGGGAGATGCTCCAGTCCCCTCATCATCCTTGTAGCCCTGCGCTGGACTCTCTCCAGTAGCTCTTCATCCTTCTTGAACTGGGGAGCCCAGCACTGGACACAGTACTCCAGATGGGGCCTCACCAGGGCAGTGTAGAGGGGAAGGAGAACCTCCCTCGTCCTGCTGGCCACACTCTTCTTGATGCACCCCAGGATCCCATTGGCCTTCTTGGCAGCCAGGGCACACTGCTGGCTCATAGTTAACCTGTCGTCCACCAGGACACCCAGGTCCCTCTCCGCAGAGCTGCTCTCCAGCAGGTCCACCCCAAGCCTGTACTGGTGCATGAGGTTGTTCCTCCCCAGGTGCAGGACCCTGCACTTGCCCTTGTTGAACCTCATCAGGTTCCTCTCTGCCCAGCTTTCCAGCCTATCCAGGTCACGCTGAATGGCAGCACAGCCTGCTGATGTGTCCACCACTCCTCCCAGTTTGGTGTCATCAGCAAACTTGCTGAGGGTACATTCTAACTCTTCATCCAGGTCGTTGATGAAGAAGTTAAACAAGACTGGGCCCAGTACTGACCCCTGGGGAACACCACTTGTCACCAGCCTTGCCTTGCACCCTAGTTGAGATCATAAATTTTCAGGTGCCTGGGCTGCAGATACCTGGCCAGGGGGTGCAGGTTTCTCCACCGATTATGAAATGGAAGTCACACAAGTGCTCAGATACAGCAGAGCAGCCCTGCAGCTGACGCCTGCTGAGAGTGCACAAACATGTGCCTCCGCGTTATTTACGAAGGACTGAGGTCAAACTTCATGCACATCAACATATGGAGCACAGCTGAGAGCTGATTTTGCAGGAAATGTTAGCAGCTTCTCAGAAAGACACATATACAGATACACATAGAACAAGTCTTTTACCCCAGTCCTTGCAGTAACCAACGATGCTTTTCTCCTGTGAACTATTCACTTCACAAAAACCCTAACAGTTTCCGCTGTTTTATGAAATAAGCTCAGTTGTGAAATTAATCTTAGAACTCTACAGTGGCAAGCTTTACTGTTTTTGAAAGCAAATGCTTTTCTAAATATGTACTTTAGAAAAAAATGTGCTTAGTTGTACTTTTGAGTTAATAATCCAAAATATTGTAATTAGGTACTTTGTAAGATTTTAACCTATTTTTTCAGTCATTTTCTAAAATTACCAACATTTTAGTCATTTCACAAAATGACCAATTCACAACATGGAAATGCACACACAAACCCACAAACATCTGCTCATTTTGTGAGCCAGCACTCACTTGCACAACAATGCAAAATGGTTCTGTTTCACCAACTGGACAGAATTAAGTGCCTCAGCTTCAGGAATCCTTTCTGAATATTTTAGCTATATCAAAATCACCAGCAATTCATCACAAGAGAAGGCAGGGCTGGGCTGGGCTCGAAAGCAGCCTGCAGTGTGTGTGTCTGGCCATAGGCCAGGAGACAGCGACCTGCGGTGCGGCAAATGCGTGCATTTTATTTTAGTATAGATCTGAATTTTCCTCTCTGGAGAGACACTTGGAAAAAAGCGGGAAGAAGAGATCTGAAAAAAAGAGAGGTATTCAGTGGGGTTAAATGCAAGAGGAGTGTAATAAGAGGCAGCTTCTTGGTGCTTGTGAGTCTGATGGGACTTGCAAGCAGGAATTAAATTGTCCTTGACTGAGCAGAACAGGGTAAAGCCAAAGGGGTCTAAGGGCATCCCTTTTAAAGGAACGGGAGCTGCCCATCTTTTATGGGCAACTTTCTTGGTAAGAAAATTGAATTTATTTTCCTTTGTATTACCATTTTTCTGCAATATGGTTTAGCTAAGCAGGATGTTTTCAAGGTGTGTAGGACTTCCATACTCACGCTTTGAGGCAGCACATCAAGAACAACACATTCACCAACTGTCAGCGTGGGCCTATTTCTTGTCTCCTACTATTCTTCCACTAGTGGAGATTCACTGACACTGGTGAACTTGTCCCTTAAATGTTCTGACAAAAACGAGATTACAACCAGGGCCTCAGAAGTGATAGCCTGCAATAGCTGTGTGGCATACTGCATCACTACCCCTTTTCATGCTGCTTTTATGATAACAGGGCCTGAGATGAAACCTTGGAATATTCGACTTAGTTTGAATCAACCTATCTCTAATCAACAGCCATCTGTTAGAGCTCTTTCCTAAGAAGCAAGAGGCTAAAAAAACCCCAAACTCTGCTGGGAAAGTCCAAAAAGTATTTTGTGGGCAGAAAGTATGCCAAGTTTAGGGGTCTGGAACACTTCCAAGCCACAGCACCATGCGGACGCTTGGTCCTGTTGCGTCCTGGCTTCACGCTGGGATGACAACTTTGGCAGTCTCTCCTGAGCCAGGACAGAGCTGGATGTGGCCAGCCTCCAGGCTGCACAACTGGCTAAAGGGACACCTGTATCACTGCACCCACCCGCAGTGAAGCCCTGGCACGGCCTCTGGGAAGCTCATTTTCTTCTCTTGAGCCCGCGGATGGGACGTTGCTGCTCTGCTGTGATGCTCTGTGTTTCCCAGTGCTTGACTTTCGAGCGTGTTTGTTTCTGCTCTCTGCCAGGTAGGTAAGGAGGTGTCAGTCAGCCAAAAAAAGCACCAGCAGATCCAGCTGGGCAGAAGAAAAGCGGAGAAGGGAAGCAGGCAGGTGATCATACCAAGGTCCTAGAACTAGCACAGGGTGAGGTAAGGGCGTTTGCTGTTTGGTCTTACTGGATTTCAAAACTATCCACAGTAAAAGAGGACTGATGAACTGACTGGGATTTCAGCTCCTGCAGCCCTACTCATCTCAATAACCGTGTTCATGTGCCCCACAGCCATTTTTCTGGAGCTTGTCTATGCTTCTTGTTGATACTGCCTGAATTTCCTCTTTCAAATATATTCCACAGTTCAACTGTCAGGAATTTCAAGCTGAAGATGTGGCTTGCCTTACTAGGAAAAACGGACAAATGTGGGAGTTGTGATGGTACATTTTAACCTGTGATATCTGACTGGCAAGCAGGAAGATATCCTAGCGTCTGCAGTGGGTGGAGCTGGAAAGCCCTGGGCTTCACAGCTTGTGACCTTGGTTAACGTCTGTCACCTCTCTGGTGCTCTGTGCTCCATCTCTAAAGCTGCAATAACATATTTTTTTGTATCACTAGGGAAATGTGGGTCTGGAAGGAGTCAGGCAACAGCAAATTCACCTGGCCAACGTAGAAGTCATTCCCAAGGGCCCACACAGCAACACTGTGGAATTCATGTAAGTAAAGGCAGCAGGCAAGAGAAGTTATGGCTTGCGAATGCTGAAGAGTTGGCAGCGCTTCAGCTTACAATTCTCAGCCCTGTGGGCGTCCTCCTCTGACCTCCTCAGGTGCCAATATTAACTCAAGTGAAAAGTTCATTCCACTGCAGAGCAACACTGAAGAGCAGCCAGAAAACCTGTTCAGATCCCCAGGCCAAATGGGTGAAGATGATTAACAGGATTCTACACAGGTAACTGCCAGGATTACCTAGGAACCGGAATTATTCCACCAAAGGGCATATTTTCTCCAGTGCAAACATCCATGTGCGAGCAATCTTCAGCGCTCTTTCTCTGAGACATACTTCAGTAGTGCAGAGTTAGGGATACAGGAGGACTAGATTTAGTTGCTCCTTGGACAAGCCAAAAACAATGCCTGCTTGACATATCTCAGTAATTTAAACAAAAAAACAAACAGTTACATGTCATACTTTTCAAACAAGTATATTGATCCAGGGTTCCTCAGGGTTGTGCTCATCTCCACATTGCCAAGGGCGGTGTTTGGGCTTTGTGGAGGAGCAGTCCTGGAAGCAATACGGAAGCGTTGTTCAGCACTGCCCTGCGCCAGCTGCTCTGCCCGAGACAGGGCGACCATGAGGGGAAGCATCTCTTGTGTCTGTGGGTGGGTGCATCTCCTCAGGGATAAATTACACACAATAGCTATCCGGGCAAACTTCTTCTAGAGTAGTTTCACTTGACTTTCCCTTAGTGCAAATCAAACAAACATTCAACTAAAAAGAAACAAAAAATAAAATAATTCTTTTATTTTCCACTAAGTGAATCTGTTCTTGTCTGGTTTCGATATCTGTCAACTGATCACACTGTTTTGTGCCTGCTGTAACTCATTACAACATCTGTAGTACAGTTCATCCAAGAAACAGCATCAGTAAAGGAAGCAGAGGCATCTCTGCAAGCAAGAGCAAGCCGCACAGAAACACCGTTAGCCTTTAAGTGTCTCCAGGGTCAGGGTGTTCATAATTTCACTCTAGCTTTTTCTGTCCTCACTGCTCTCCATGTGCAGACTGTTCACCTGCGAAAGGAAGCTGCTGGGCTCAGCAGGCTGGCACAACACTGTAGCAGACTCTCGTGTTTCGTGGCAAGATTTTACACAGCGCTTAACGGCAGAGGCGTTTAAAGCAAAATCCTGAGCAAACCCTGGCCTCGCACCGGTCAGCTGGAAACACCTGCACAGGGTTAGCAACACCACGGATTCGGCATTCGCTGAACGGGGGTTACACCAAATCATCTCTAAGCTTCACTCTGAAGGACTAAGAAGTGCAGTTTGGTCTAGCTTAAGAGGGCTGTAGTTCTCAAAGTAAAGAAATGTTAGCCAAAGGAGATTCTTACTGAAAGAAAAAAAAAAGGGAAAAGAAAGGGAAAAAAGGAATTCCTTGATAAGAGTAAAAACTTCGCTTAGAGGTAATGCGGTCAGTGAAGTGAAGCAAATGCTGTAAGATTTCAGTGTTTAAAAACTGGGGTTTTGGTCTTAGGCATATTAAATATACCTCTAACCTTAAAACAGTAGAGTCGTAATACCGGTTTTGTCACCAAGCTATCAATGCCACAAGGACTCTCCCATAAAAACGGTTTTTAGAAGCTACAAATTCAACTTATCATAAATGAAATGTGAAGAAAATATGTGAAATATCTTTACTGTTTTCAAACATGCTCAGAGTTTTTCCACCTGCAAACCACTGTTAGGGTTCATTCATAGTGCACCAGGGGCTGAAAAGTAAATAAAAATTCACAGTAAGAACAACAAGACTGTAGGTAATATTCTGAATTGTATGTCTATTTTTATAAGAAAATAAACTAGATTTTAAATGTATTTTCAGTAAGGATGATTTTGCCAAAATACATTTCCTTTTCCCTTAAAATACCATATTTGAATATTATCTTGTTTTCAAAATTAAAAGCACCCGCTCCCCATTTGAACACAGGCACATTTTGGGTTCTCCTGTATGCAAGAGATCACGACATCGTCACTGAGTACTAGCACTGGAGGTCTCCAAACACGTTTGAGAGACGTCTCAGCAGTGTAGCATGGCAGGCTATTTGAGGACTGCCTGACGACCTAATAAACGAAACCAAACCAAACCAGATTTGCCATTAAGACCTTACCCTTACAGATAACTGAAAAAGTAAGTATTTTCTGCAAGAAGAATTTGCTTCCAAATATACTGAAAAAGATGCTGATCTAGTCAATTGATTAGAAAAAAAATCGTTGATCTTTTTATCAGTGTTTGGATTAAAAGAGTATTTCTTCCAGTTTTAACTGAAATAAGGTAGCTATTTTGATCAGTTTACTTTGCCAAGAGCATGCTCATACCAGGTTGGTACTGGGAGAGCATAAGCACATTACAGTAGCAATTGATAATGAAAAATGTCTGATACATGCAGTTTTGCTCTCTGTGTTAAACCCAAAATTGCAACCTCAAATTCAAATTTTTGTCTCTGCAGACAGCCAGCGACTGCACCGACACAGAGGATTAATAGAACATAAATATGATGCAGAGAACAGCAAATGAATCTCCTTCCAAGCCTCTAGGAAACAAAAATGCACCTGCTAGCCAAATGCCATTGCTCCTCCCTCGGTCATCATCTTAAAAAGATTTAAGGTTCCCGCCCTCACATCTGTCATTGCAAAAATTCTTGCAGAAACATTACTCTTCAAACTCCTCCTCCTGTCCCTGCTCATGGCAGGGGGGCTGGAACCAGATGATCTTTAAGGTCCCTTCCAACCTAAACCATTCTATTCTATGACTCTAAATATTTAAAAAGTTCTTCTATCTTCCAACCTACCTTTGCCCAGAACTAATTTAACTCTCTCGATGTTTTTCCACTGCAGTCCCTCTGCATAAAAAGGTCTTTCTTTCCTTCCTTCCCCAGTAATGTCTCTGTAAAAAGCCCCCATAGGGCTTTCCAACAGCGTAAACCCTTTATCTCTTTACAGAATATAACTACTTCAGCCTTGTAATCACCCTCACAGCAATTCTCTTCTTTGATTCAAGCTTATCTTTCTCAAACATAGATAATAATCTTTCAGTTAAAATATTATCTTGTCATGAAATGATGATACCTCATTCCAAAAACACAGATAGTTACGGGTGCTTGCACGGCAGTTTAATTGCACTATAGACGGTCGTCCAGACAGAAGAGTGGATTTCAGCAGAGGCAGTACTGATGGCCCTTTTATCATCAGGCAGCTACCTTACAACAAATCAGAAGAGGCACAAGCCAAACCACCCTAATAATTTTGAAGTATCCAGGTTTCAGAGGACATGGGAGGTGATCCAGGTAACTATGGGAAGAGGGCAGGAGAAAGGACATCTATGCAGTAGAACAAGATAAAGTTCAGAGGAAAACAAGAAAGATAATAAGAGTTATAGGATAAGAAACAAGTAAGCGAAATAGGTCTTTTTAGCCTGGCAAAGAGATGACAGAGGAAACATGACAAAATTCTGCAATGCTGTAAATGGCGTGCTTAAGGAGAACACGGAACGATCAATCACTGAATCCAATCTAAAAGAAAAACAGGGCAAAAAATGAAGGCAGCAGGTGCCGGGTTTTCTCACAACAAATAGGTAAAATGTGTGATTCTTTGCTACACCTATTTGTGGATATTAAATGCTTCCAGGGGTTCAGGCAGTGAGCAGACAAATTAACGATGGAAAATCCTGTAAGACCTATTCAACACAGAGATGCCATCCTTGGCTCAAGAAGTCCCTCAACTTCAAATTCCTGGCATCTGGAAAAATACAGAGGAAAAGCAGTAGTGTGAAGTATCTTTATACGTTTCCCCTATTCTTTCCCAAGCATTCTTTATGGGTCACTGTAAGTGTCAAGATGCTGTTCTAGACGAACCTGTAATGAGACGTGACGCAGGTGTTGTTAGCCTCTTTTGTCCTAAGGCCCTGAAATATCATGGTGTTTCCAGGATATAAAATAAGGCTTCTGTTGGCTTGTGTTTTGTGAGCAGCTGAAGAAATGTCCCCTATACACCAAATGAAATGAAGGAGGCAATAAAACAGAGCAGCTTGTACCACAAAGTATGCTGAGTCAATCTTCCAGTCCTCATGCTGCTGATTTCATATCCTAGATTGACCACAGGAATAGCATGTCAGCATGAAGAAAAGGAAACTATAATAATTTCCACCGTGGAAGGATGATTTAGCAACTTTACAGCATGACAAGGAAGACTGACTATAGTCTTGAAAGATTACACCATTACTACGTATCAGAACCGTGTTGGAACTGGCACGTAAATTCTGCTTGATCATGTCCTACATGAAATAACCTCCTACCACACAAAATATACCCTTTCAGAAACTTCTTCCACTGATTTGCATTGGGTTTCCTTGTTGCTGGAACCACCATCCAATTTAACATGATTCATCTGATTAACACGCGCATTTATCGGTGTTAATTTATCAGTGAATGAGGACTCAACGCCTGATGGCCTGTTGCTTTGTCCTCTGTTCCTGGGAGTCAGTGAAGAGGGCTTTCCCCAGGCACTTATATTGTGCTTGTATCAGTAGCAGACAGGAGATACCTAATTAAAGGTCAGTCCCTTTAAATACAAAAAAGTTCAGGTGCTAAAAGCATCACAGGTAGACTTTCCTCTCTTTTCAGTCGATCTTGAAGTGATTGGAAAAAATAGTTTTGTCTCTGTCTGCAATATTGTCACTGACATTGAAAGACATTCTTCTCCATCTTGGGTGGGGGAGGAAATAAAAATCTTTCCTAAGGATAAATCTTTTCAAGCAGAACACAGTGGCTGGTGGTTTATTGTTTTGTTTTTCTTTCAAAAACAGCAAATACAAATTTTCAAATCAAATAAAAAGAATTCTTCATCACTGTGATTTCCCAAAGTGATCATCTGTCAATTGCAATGAAAAATTGCTCATCATTATGAATTCCAACATGGTATAGCAGTGCTATATTCAGTCTTTCCTGGGAAGCTTTGCTGATCTGGACATGAGTATCTCCACAATTGCAACCTCTCATGAAGCATTTTCTTGATCCAGGGTTGTAAAAAGCCAATAATAAATATGAAAGTGTCCTCATTCAGTCACCATCTCACTGCATCTTTTCCATCCGCACATTCTGAGTAATGTAATAATGTTGTCACTGAGCTGAAACCACCAAAAAACAAGGCTAAATTATGAGATAATATTGGTGCTGAGTAAATTGGTGTGGTGACTGCAAACAATTAGCCACAGCTCCTCGGACACTTGCTAACACAGACACTAAGTGGTGCCAACATAGAACCTAAATTACACCACACTGCCACCAGGGCTATTCAGGAGCGTGAAATACAGCCTCATTCATGTACTGCCACAATTTTTGACAGGCAGGTAGCTGCAGAGTCTGAATTCTGCACTTCTTGCCCCAGCATTCTTCTTCTTGTTCCTAGTGGCAAGTTGAGGTCAGAGCAGCCGCCACACTGAGCGTTGCTGCGGGAGCATGCGATGAGAGCGCAGCGTTCAGACCAGACCAGCTGAAACCTGCGTTGTAAAGCCATGAGCAGGATCCTGCACCCTCGTTGTTGCTGCAATCTGTGCCGTCTCTGGGTATCTTGAGGTTTTAACAAGGTCAGCTGCTTTAGGATTCTTTCTCAGTGACTTATGGGAGGAATTGAAAAACGGGAGTAAGTGGTCACTAGAAGACTTCCGCATTCAGAAGGCTTAGTGTGGTCACCGCAAAGGTTGTGAGTTACCTGCGAAGGAATCGGGTCAGCATTCTGAAATGGATCCAGCTAATGAGAATGAAAGCACCAATAATTCTGCATTAAAAGCCCTTGCGTAAGTCTTTAGATCAAAACCCCAACAAAGTTAATTGTAGCCTTCTGACCTCCTTCCACAGGTTTCACGTGAGGCCTCTAACTTTAGAGTGCCCTGCTTCCCAGCCACACGCTACTCCTCAGCTCAGGTAACACAGATTCCACAGAAAGAGCTGATCTGAATAGTTTCTTGGAACAGCTGAAGAGTCAATTAATGAGAAAAACTGATCCAAAGGGGAAAGCAGCTGGACAAGTCCAGACAAAAAGGAAGAGAAAGAAGGATGAGGAAACAAAAAGCAAATCTGGAAAATAATGAAATAGCAAAGATTCCTTGGAGGGTGTGGAATCTTCCTGCTCCTGTCTGCGCTGGCCTGACTCATTATAGCATCAGTTTTGGCCCTCTAAATTGCTACCCATGTCATCATATGTCAGAAGAAAATGTGCCATTCTGATGCCAGATGTAGGAAATTAAGTGGGAAATACAGATTCACTGCAAGGAAAATAGTATATTCATAAAAACTCATCTGTGATGCTTGTGGCACACTAAATAAAAATACCCTACTTTCAGTATTAAATTAAAATGGTGAATATGCATGTAATTCTTCAATCATATGCAGAGTCATAATCAGAAAAGAAATGCAAATTTTTTTTAGCCGTTTCAATATTTTGAAAACCAGCACTTTGGGCTTGAAACAGCCAATTCTGTCCACTGGTTCATTCTAAGCCACAGGGGAGGAAATGTCCATTGGTCAGCAAGACAAGATTTCTCAGTGATGATAGTATCTTTGTCAGACTTAATCATAATGATAATACTTTTATAAGTATATGGACCACAAAGCCTTCATCATGCCACTTTTCTATTTGCTGATACAGTGAAAATACCCAAGTTATTTAACTGTCCAGCAGAGTTTTGTATTTTTTTGACAGAAAGCTCAGAATGCACTTCAAGAACAACACTCCCAAACCACTGTGTACTGCAGGCCACATTTCACTCTGTCACATTAGTACAACAATGAAGTTCCAAATGGATGTATGAGAGCGAAAAAATACTTGTCTTCACTTTGGAGCCTTCTTCAGTGAGGAACTGAGTCTCTGCTCTACAGAAAGGAACCGGTTATCACCCCCAGCTTAACGATGGGGAAACTGAAGTCATAAATATCCCAGAGCTTGACAATGGTCTCTTCCCTTAAAGGCATGCACTGCTGAAGGGTTGTCCTCCCAGTTCTTTAGATCAGCAAATTACCACATTCAGGATCTTTCCTACAGACCCAAAAATCTTCTCTTGTCAACAAAATAAACCATCGTGGAAATATGATTAGAAAATTTTATAGGCAAACGTGCTCTTTATCAATTCCTTCGCCTGAATTGGAAGAGAAAACTCCTTTGCTGGATTTTTTCATACTGTCCAGCAGGGAGGAGTGGTAAAAACAGTTCTTGCTGAGAAATACAGTAACACACACAAGAAGATGTACGTTTCTACCAGACTTCTGTTCTCATTTGCTTTTATCCTTACTCGCTTTGACACACAAGATTTTCTAGCAGAAGGACTGAATCTGGGTTGCGCTAAAGCAAAGTCTTGCCCTTCTTGTTTTGTGCCAGAACTGTAGCTTAGCCCTCTTCCGTGCAAAATAGCAATGGGACTTTGCTATTTGAACTATCTTTTCTATATTATCAGCCTGTTTTCAAACCCTGTGAAGGAAAGTTGGGTAGTGAAAGCGGGGTGGCCTGCTGCTAATGAGAAAGACTTCCCTAGAGCTCTTCTTCAGTAGGCATGCTATGGCAGAGACTGCAATTTCAGACTCCTTAAATCTCATGATTTTTCCCATGATCTGAATTATTTGTCTACTTTTCCAATGTCTTTCTGTTCTGCCCCACCTGATCTATTACATGTCTCAGTCACAAGGTGTGAAAAGTTACACCGGCATCATTAGAAAACAGTCTCAGATTTCATATTTACTTTGATATTAAACAGAAAAGCTCAACCTAGCAGTCGCTCCATTGCAGCCAATAAAATTACACTACAGGTGAATGCAGCCTGCAGATGCTTTTGCCTCATCACTGAGATATATCTGAGTACTTGTCCTATGGATGAACTCGTTAGTATTTACTACGAATAGCTTACTGAACTATGGAAAATACCAGTTCTCTCTATTTCTCTGCAATAGCAATTTTTCATTTCAGGGTTTTTCCAAAGACACACCCTATCTACTAGTCATCATCTCTGAACTATTAGCAGCATTTTCCTTCCAAGGCACATGAATAATAGTATATTGCAATGGTAGGAAGGCGTTATATACCTTAGACTCACTACTGGGAGGAACAGGGTAGCACATTACGGTCAAGCTTAACTGTCTTCTCTCCTTAATTATACTTTTGTGTGGGAGTGCTCTTAGACAAATTATTTTTGCTATTAAATTGTCTCCATGCTCTTTCTGGAAGATTTTTATGTACAGAAAGTATTAGTCACATCTTTTCAATGACAGATGAGTTGGTTTATCCAAAAGTATAAGTACCCGCATACATGAATATCCCCCTGGTAATGCTGCGGTTAGATGAAAAATGAGATTGAAACGAACAATATCAGAGCTGACACATCTTAAAAATCTACTTTAAAAAAAAAGCAACCTAGTGAGGAGATGGATCAGGGAGTGAAGATGAAAAATAACTGTAATTTGAAATAAAAGGTTCCAACCAGGGGATCAGGCCCAGCCAGCATGGGTTAATGAAATGCAGGTCCTGCTTGAACCAATCTGATCTCCTTCTACGACCAGGTGACCTGCCTAGTGAATGAAGGAAAGGCTGTAGATGTTACCCACCTGGACTTCAGTAAGGCCTTTGACACTTTCTCACAGCATTCTCCTGGAGAAACTAGCTGCTCATGGCTTGGATGGATGTACTCTTTACTGGGTAAAAAAATGTCTGGATGGCCAAGCCCAGAGAGTGGTGGTGAACGGAGTTAAATCCAGCTGGCGGCCGGTCACAAGCAGTGTTCCCCAGGGCTCAATTTTGGGTCTGCTCTTGTTTAACGTCTTTATCGATGATCTGGATGAGGGGATCGAGTGCTCCCTCAGTCAGTTTGCAGATGACACCAAGCTGGGCGGGAGTGTTGATCTGCTCGAGGGTAGGAAGGCTCTGCAGAGGGGTCTGGGCAGGCTGGATCGATGGGCCAAGGCCAGCTGTATGAAGTTCAACAAGGCCAAATGTCGGGTCCTGCACTTGGGTCACAGCAACCCCATGCAACGCTACAGGCTTGGAGAGGAGTGGCTGGAGAGCTGCCTGGTGGAGAAGGACCTGGGGGTGCTGGTTGACAGCCGGCTGAACAGGAGCCAGCAGTGTGCCCAGGTGGCCAAGAAGGCCAACGGCATCCTGGCTTGGATCAGGAATGGTGTGGCCAGCAGGAGTAGGGAGGTGATTGTGCCCCTGTACTCAGCACTGGTGAGGCTGCACCTCGAGTGCTGTGTTCAGCTCTGGGCCCCTCACTACAAGAAGGACAGTGAGGGGCTGGTGCGTGTCCAGAGAAGGGCAGAGAGGCTGGGGAGGGGTCTGGAGAACAAGTCTGATGAGGAGTAGCTGAGGGAGCTGGGGCTGTTCAGTCTGGAGAAGAGAAGGCTGAGGGGGGACCTTATCGCTCTCTACCTGAAAGGAGGTTGTAGTGAGGCGGGGGTTGGTCTCTTCTCCCAGGTAACCAGTGATAGGACGAGAGGCAATGGCCTCCAGTTGCATCAGGGGAGGTTTAGATTGGATATTAGGAAAAATTTCTTTACTGAGAGAGTGGTCAGGCATTGGACCAGGCTGCCCAGGGCAGTGGTGGAGTCTCCATCCCTGGAGGGGTTCAAAAAATGTGTAGATGTGGCACTTTGGGACATGGTTTAGCAGGCATGGGGGTGTTGGGTTGACGGTTGGACTTGATGACCTTAGAGGTCTTTTCAAACCTTAATGATTCTATGATTCTATTATTCTATGAAATGTCCTCACACACTTCCTAGAGTAAATGCTATTTTCAGAAGTAATGCAAGCATGTAAATGTCTAAGTCAGACTGGAAGCCAGTAGAATCTACGTGACTAAGAGAGATCATAGGTTATAAATTTAAGATATGAGTAGTATTTGGTGGTAAAACGTGCTGAGGCCATTTATTCTGAAATACAAATGACTTGTTCCAGTTCATTCTTACCACTTTGCAAGTAAGAAAAGGCCAGTGTTCACATTTATTGTAACACCAATACAATTACTAATATTACAGTTATACCATTCTAGTTTGGCTTCACGTTTGCCTGTTCAGCCAAGCAAAGTGTCACTGTCAAAAAAGTAATGTAAAAAAATATTAAAGCGCTATTAGATGTGAACATTAAAGTTTAGCGTCTTTTTCGAATTTAAGGAGATTTACTAACTGCACTATGACAACCTTAGGTTGGCTCAGCATTTGAGGGTGCTGCTGTCTGAAGCTTTAGACAATTCTCTTGAAGGAGATCAATTCAAAGAAGGCCAGAGTCATTAAAATTCTACATAATGGCTAACAGCTTAGAAAAATAGTTATCTTCTTTTGCCTGAGCACCTACAGGCAAATAAAAACCTGTAAATATATTTTTAGAACTCAAGTACAAACAATAAATGAAACCAGTTGTTTTATTCCCTCACAATGGGGACCAGGGCACCACATGCACTAAAAACAGGACCAGGAACAAGACTGGAGACATAACGTATGATGTACAAGCCTGCTGTATTGACACAGCACATATGCTTCAAATTCAGGAAAAAAAAATCATGTTGTAAGTGTCTCATGGTTTCAGACACAAAGAACGTACTTCCTTTCTGGCTAAGTTCATATAGAGCAGAATAAATCACACCAATATTATTCTTGCCTCTACAGCTGCCTAAAAACCTTTGCCTGACATTCAGGTCAGCCGAAGCAGCTGCAATTCCGATTTATTTCCTCCATACTGCTAACACATGTATGAAAGAGTGGCATAAAAAATCGTAAGGTTTTAACAGTGTAAGGAAGGGGAAAGACTTTTTTTCCATCTCAGCAAACATTAAGATTTACCTACGCTCAGAACAGTATAAAAATGTGAAGTCATTTAGGAACACAGCCATGCAACTCAAACTGTAATGTGAAAGCAGATTTTTTTTGAAAAACATTCTTTCTCCCAGGACAGCTTATTTTCTGCTGGGAACTGTCTAAGACAAGGAACCCTGTGTTGTCAGGGGAAGGTGCATCTCTGATGAAGCAGTTCACCGGAGCGTGACAGCGCCAACATTGCACTGCTTGCATCCCAGTAGAAGGCTACCCCGGAAGGCTGCACTGCGAGAATCCACAGTGGAGAATGCAGATCTGCAAGGAGCACTTTTTTCCTGCCAGCACATCCACCTCACTTACTGGAAGCCCTCTTGTTAAAAGCTTGTCTGCGTGTTAGAGCTTATGCCCCCATAATTACGCTGCTACAACTGGCTCCTGGTGCAGTTGTGTCTGCCCCTGCCTTCTCAAGAGAAAATGGAAAGGATTTTGCAAATAGCTTTGACAGCTAATTATTCAAAGCCGTGCCACACCAAAAAGCTGGCAAGGCTGAAGAAGGTGATTTAAAATAATACTGCTAGTGTAGCCTGAAGTAGATTAAAAGAGCTGCCATACCTTCTGCTGGCAGAGCTACTGGGCAATGACATTCTCAGCTGCGCCCTGAGATCCAGAAGACTGGTACAGCTTGGAAGGCTGAGGTGCGAATGAGAGCAGGCATGGAAATGCAGCTGCCCCCTATCTAATGTGCATACGCCAGCAAAGCCCCCCAGGCAATGACACGGCTGGAGCCATCTTCGTGAGTTTCTAGGGACAGAGAGGTCAACTGTCACTGATATTCTTAATAAGCTTAATCAGTGTGACCTGAACATTTTTTTTCTGCAATCTGTCAGAAATTAGAAATAAAATTGAACGGTGAATTCTTACCTAACTGGCTTGTAGGGTAGCTATTCTAAATAAGCCCACGTTTGCTGTTACATGTTAATGATTTAAACCTGGATGCTACACATGCACTGAACAGAGAACTCGGATGTTCAGGGTCAAAGTCAGGGATAATGAAACAGATAAGTTTCAGAATATTAAGAAAAGCGCAGCCAGTTATAGTATAGCTGGCTGGAGCTGAATATTGTTTAAGTGACTGATACCCGTGTTTTTCTGAAATACGAACTGTAGTCAGACTGTAAATTAGGTCAGTAATTTCCAAATGTTTCTAATTCATTCTCAGAAGAGATTTAAAATTAATGGCTCCTGTTATAAACAGTTCTCTCTACAAGTAGTATTTTTAAACCACACAGAGAATGCACATCCCTGTAAATGTGCCTGTTCATCATTTTTTAATGCAAACTTCTTAACTTTTATGAATATGAATTCCACTGAGTTTCGTTAATCCACCCCAACATACAACCTTGTGCCAAATTTACCGTTACGGTTCATATTTCTTAGTGTTGTTGGGCCTCAATTCTGAAAACCCCAGCACTTTATAATTAAGTCCACAAATGGCACTAAATCACATGGTTGACCTTAATAGTACAGATAACTCTTTCCCTGTATGGCAGGAACAGTATTTCACCCAGTCTCCACAGCAAATTCCCTGCTGTGTTTAATGGATTATCCCCACCCACACAAGCCAGTAACCACAGACAGCAAAATAAAAGATTCACATAACTGCTTACATCCAAATACATTCCAATATTTTGTCAACATTCCTTGTAATAAAAAGAAATCTAAAATTCTATTTTCCACCTCACACTGAGATTCAAACTTCGAAAACAGAACATGCTAACATGACTTATACTGCTAAATTTTGCCTCAACAACCATCTTTATCCTTGACATTCATACTTGGTAAGTTTGTAGTAGTGACAAAGTATCCTGGCATAAGTTTTATGCATCATCTCACAAATATTTCTTCATACACAGGCAGTAGTTAAGTCACTAGCACTGTACAGTTCACATATTTCAACATCAGCTGTGTATTAAATGGCATCTAATAATAACATTGTCAGATTACAGGCTGCCATTGATTAGGAAATCATTATTTAAAGTAAAACCATGACAGTATATATTCAGAACCACAGCCTTATTACCCTTTCTGCTCCACCTGCTCCTACAGCACTGAGGTGAGGACGAAGGTACAGTCCTGGAGTACAAAACTGGGTCCTGTGAATAACACCAATGTTTTCCAAAGAGCTGAGCCACCATCAGTTCTTTCCCAAGTCATAAGAATCACGTGAGAGCTCATATTCACGCATGTCACTTTAAACCATGGCTGAAGTGACAAACCCTCCTCGGAATTCAACCGGCCCTCTGCATTTTGAACCTACTTCAGAGATAAAATCAGGACTGGATGAGCATTAAGGAAAGTTCATCATGCTGAACAGCCAGAAGAACTACTTCACAGTTAGTTCAAAATCATCTTTTACTCAATCCAGGTGCAGCACATCTGACTGACACTGGCGTGAGAGGATCTACAGGCAAAGAGCTGCTTAGGACTACCCCTCTCACACCATCTGCACTAGATGAGAACACTTCAGCAGAGTAAGGAAGAACTCGCTTACTCAGTATATGAATAGTTGAACATTATTGCATAGAAACATAATCAGAGGCCTTTTTCATAATGTTAACAGTTGGTTCTCTATTCAGTCCCATTTGTCCGCTACAGACTGGACTGATGCATGCACAAAACATTCAGCAGACGTAGCTGCCACACCACCTGCACACACGCCCCATGTTAAGCAGACATAATAAACCAGAACAGGCCCCATTACTCTACCTGCTCAGTGCCAGCTACATGGCTACTACACCCACTGAATCCTGGTATGTTCATGTGAGATGTTCCTGTTCTGTGGTTATGACAAATACAGCAATACAGAAGCAATTTCGAAATAAAATGTATGCTCCTAGTCTTGATGTATCCTGCTATTTACTTAGTTCTCATTTGGTTTGCCCTCGAGTGGTTTGCTTGAAAGTATTTGGAATGTAACGCAGATAAAGCTTTCCACATGGATTTACTGTGATAGAGGCTCCACAGGGCATGCCAGAGGGATGAGTGTCCTCTTGGGTTTATCGCGTGACGGGCAGAAACGCCCAAAATCCAGCACTTCAGGTCAGAGTGACAAATAAGGCTCTCCAGCGAGAGCATTGTGACACTCCTGAGAAACTGGAGGAGGAAGTGCACCCCATTTGGAGCGATGCTACATGAAGATATTCATACTGAAAAGCCACTACACCAAGCGACCCATGTTTAACCTCGTGTGTGTTAATGCCTCGGGATTTCACAAACATAGTGAGCTACCTGACTGAAGCAAACAGGCTGGAAACCAAAGGAAGGGGGTTAATCACATAACTCGTAGCTAAGTCACAGCAAAGCGTGTTGTAAATGTTAGGAGCTTACAAGAGCCTCCTATGGATAACACGCAGACATACGACAAAAAATCCACAGACTGTTGCCTAGCTCAGGCAGTCGTAGAATACTAATCACTGGCAGCACAGGAGCAATTCTGGGAAACTACTGCCATGCACCCAGTCTGTTCGTGTCGTCCTTCCTAGAGGCAGGTTTTTAGCTACCATTCGGGACAGGAAGCTGGGCTAGATCGATCTTCAGTCTCATCCGGAGCAGCTGTTCGTACAAGAGTCGTGTACTTCACTCTGCAGTCCACCACTATTAGGAGAAGCTGGACTTATCCCTTCCCCTCCTCAGCTCTCGTGGAAAACAGACACATGGATAGGTGGTGTCTTACTGCATTGCAACGACAAAGCACTCTGCATTTCGATGAACCAGGACAGAACACACTAAGGTATATGAAAAACTGTCTCCTTCACTGGCACTAGGGAACTGCTGTAGGTAAGCAACCTCCGTCCCCGACCTTGGCAGTGCCAAAACACACCCACGGACAGACAGTATGAAACACGTTCTTCCCCTTCCCTCCCACCATTCCCTTCCTGCCATTTACAGGTGACCTGAAATTACTGCTCCCTCTCCACAACCTTGGGAAAGTCCTGCCTGCGCTGGCCACCGCTCAGCAGAGTTTAGTGCATCTGCACACGTAATAGCTTTCCTCCAGGGCACGGTGTCTATCAGAAACCACCATCAGCACGTTGTCCTGCTGCAACATGTCTGTCTCGGGAATAGCATGGATTCCAGGGAGATCTACATCACTTGACCAGAGCAGCAGATATTTGCAAAACCCCGAGTCTCCAAGGCAGAATTTTCACTTTCACTGCCTGGTGCACACTGGGACTAAAAGACTGACAACAACCAGTTTCCCTCAAGAGCCAAAAGACGTAATTTACCTCCCAGAACAGATGCCTATTTTATACGTTATTTTTGAAAACTGTAGATCAGAGAAGACTGCTACAATTCTTCCCTCCTGCTCTATGTCATATGTTTTTCTTCAGATGCAAGCTGATCTATTAAAACAGCAATGGAAATATCTTCTTGTGCAACTCTGGATTTTTGCCTCCCACCCAATTTTCAGCATGGAAGTACACTGCCCAACAAGAAATTCTAGTAAAACAAGACACATCAAAGGCCTCTCATTTTTTTAAAGTCCTCATGGGACTTAGGACTTTTTATCATCAGTTCTTTGAAATTCTCAAAATACTAACCGTAAAGAAAGTTAAGCTTGACAGTACCCTAAGAGCTTCAGACAAATACCTATAGATAGTCAAATGTACACAGTCACATTTAGCCTACTGTTGCAACCTAAAACTGGATTTAACCCTTGCAACTAGTTTTCTTGGTGTAAAAAGTGGAACCGGAAAGAGGGTTTCCATGTGAAGTTCCAGCTTTGAGTGACTAGCACAATAGCCTTTCTGCTGTATTGTAATAAACTTGATGAACTGAAAACATTTATAAGATATTTAGAGGAACGGCTAGGAAATTGCTTTGTTCTCCAGAGCTGCCGACCGGGGAAGCAGAATGCTTTCATGGAGAAATCAGAAATTGCTTACTCTACAGAGGTACTCAAAAATGATGACAATTACCATCTGAAAAACATGCCAGTTGTTCGCAATGACCTCTGTGAGAAGCCAGGAAAATTTATTGAAACGTATACTTCATTTGGCATTAAAAATAGAGGAACACCTACTTCGGCAAAGACAGAGCCAAGCATCTCGCTCCATGGATATGAGTTCACCATCCTCCTCCACACAGAAAGAGTGCACTCAGAAACTCACTTGCCAAGCTAGCAGCAATTGTTATAGGGTTTGGGGGTTTTTTGCCAGCTCTATTTGAATAAAGTAGCTGAACACACTGTCAGCAAAGGCACTGTATTTCAAGGGGTTTCCACAGTCAGGCTATAAATATAATAAAATATAATAAAAATTTTATATAAATATAATAAATATAATATGAAGCACATTCTTATTCCCTGCATAGAAATGACTTTGCACAAAAAAGAAACAGCATACAGGCTTTCTACGTGAAACACCTGGCATCATAAATAAAGCTCCCCTACTGACTTCAGAGATTTACCCTATGGAGAAATTTGTCCTTATCACTCCTGGCCTGCGTGTCAGCATAAACCCGAGTTCTCACCTCAGCCCAGAATTTCCTGCGCACTCTCACCTGCTAGCAGCACAGCTTCACTTCTGATACCCACACTAAATAGGTACTCTCAGTTAAGATGCTGTACTTGGTACCTACATGTGATGCTTCTCTTCAATGGATTGTTGGTATCTCCAATATCTATTTTTAGAATGTCTTTCATTTATACTTCTACAACTTTTATTCAGCCAGTGACCTTTCAATAAAGTGCTGATTTCCTGTCAGTTTCCAGAATAATACTGTTTCTGTAATATGCAGACAATAAATACAATATACCCCATAGCAATTATTTTTATTTCAACAACCTTGCTAGTCCTCTCTTCCTCATTCAATATTACCTTTAAATTCCGTCTATAATTAAATCCAAAGTAAAGTATCAAAGTGTCCAGTTTGCACAGCAAGGAAAATATAATCATGTTAATAAAGTTTTTAAAAACTACAGGGAAAGCAAACAAATTCAGATACAGAGAAATGCATTGAACATGGGCTTGCTTACGGTGTTCATGTAACATAACAGACTTTTTTAACATTTACTTGCACTTTCATTTTGACCAGCATCTTCTGCCTTCCAGCAACCGCACTCCTCATCATAACTGTTTTAAACTAGATTTTTACTACTTCACCATCATGTAAAACTGACCCTTTTTCTTTCTACACTCATAACAAACTGGAACATTTTGAGACATTTCTTGATATGTTTTCTCCCATGCCCTTCACTCCAAGAGACAAGACCCAGGATCAACTACACATTTTCATAGATTCATTCAAGTGTTTTTGATGTAGTTCTGCTGACTCCAGACAGCTGCCAGCACGCAGGCTCTCCAGCAGTGACACCCCCAAACCCCTTAGACTCTGGATACCAATTTACCAACCATCAGCAGCACATAAAGGTGTCTTCAAAAAAAAGAGTGCTCAGAGCAACCTAACACAAATCTTCCTCTGTCTTTCCCCAACCCCAGCCCAACACAGTACTTGCAGATTTTCCCCAGGTGATTTTCAGCCCTTTATAGCCCTGCTCATCAGCTGCTCACCTCAGCTGTAAAGTCCAGCATTCCACCTTCCGCCCAGAACGAAACACCTCTTCAGCCCCCAGAAGCAAAACTTGGATAGGAACCATCTGTCCTTGCCTGAAAGAAGAAACACAGAACAAAAAGTCAGTGGTGGAAAGGTAGAGAATTTCCGTTCTCTATTGAACAGAAACTTTGTGCCACAAAAAAAAAAAAATAAACCAGATATAAAGAGATGGGAACTTTGCACTAGTGGCACATTACTGCTGCTATGTCTCTAATTCCCTGCAACGAAGGATAGTGAAATTGTGAAGATATGTAAGGGAATAGCAACTATAATATGCAGAAGACAGCTGTTTTGGAGTCTACATAATGTTCAGGAAGATTTGGAACAATACACACATTTCCAGTAAAGAAAATACCATGAGCTTAGAGAGTCTCATATACATAACATTAGAATACAGTATCTTTTCTGAATTTTTAACATGAAAATCACATTGAAAATTGTGACCTGACTTTAAATAATTTCCAGGTTTTTTTAGTTATGCAAATGACCTGGAGATAAGTTACTTTCTGGGATTGTATACAAACTGATATTTTACCAAAAATTTTAGTCATCGAGTGAGTAGATTTACCAAAACCAAAGACAGCTGAAGTACGGTTTGGCAAGCAACAAGAATGAAAGTAACTAGTATGGGCTTGCTGGGAACTTCAGTGTGGATTTACTTTGTTTTTAACTGAGAAAGGCATCTTCTGTTGACCTCAGTAGCCGTGCTAATTGCATCTGCATACCATAGTAAAAGTAACAAAAAATGCTGGTTTTATGTTTTGCTGATGTATGTTATCAGAAAAATAATCTTCATTTGTGGTTTTCTTTTTTTAATAGAATAAGTGTTAACGTAAGATCCAGGGGAAGATACCTTTATCTGACATAATTTGTAATGTGTGGTTAAACTACATGCTAAAAGCCTTGGCAACGTTTATAATTCTTAATGATCATTTTAGAAGAACCTAAAAAATAACATAAATACAATTAAGATATGTCAATCAAGCTTAAAAGAAGCTTCCCAAGGCTGAAAATCCATCTTCCCTACTGTTCTGTACTCACAGCAAAGAGCTCTCAAGCACCAACTAGATACCTCATTTTCAATTGCGCAGAGGTCTATAATGAGTCACAGCATTCAAAAAGAGTCGTGGCAGAGCAAACATACCTGGCTATTACAAATTTAACTGGTCTAAACTGGACTGGGAAATGATGCAGTTTGAGTAGCATCTGATTAAACTTACAGCACATTTTACATTCCTTGCAATTCAAATGGGCTACTTGGTTTGTTTCATGAATAATAAAAAAACAATGAAAAAGTCAAAATATTACATACTTATGGAAACATATTACAGAATTTGGAGCTTGTTACTATTTAGGAGAAGCTGTTATTATTAATATTAGTAATAGCCATTACTGTCTACCCATGATTTTGTAATCACACAAACTGTTGTTTCATTGAAAATCAAATAAAAACAATTTCCTTGTTTCTCCACGAAACCACGGATTTAAAGGAGCCAATAATATTTGTCAAAGGCATTATAAATATTTATTGCTGTGGTTAATGACTCCTATTTTATTTACGTTTTAAAAATCATACCAGAACCTTTGCTCCAAATTCAGTCCCACACCAAATTTTCCTTTGTCACGTAAAAAGGCCCTTCCCATTGTTTCTACTGACAGGTTCTGCAGAGCGCAACAGTAAGACAGGGCACAGGGAAAAGTAAAACCTTCGTTTATTTTAATTGTGCTAGAAAAAGCCCACGTCCAACATCTGGGGCCTCTGCAGACACGCAGTGCTCTCTCCCCGAATGACACAACTACCTAACTCGCCCGAGCGCTCCCAACACCGTGCCCCTTTCAGAGCGAGACCACGCCAAACGCTAGCGAGTGACCAAAAACGCACCCGTCCATCGGCTTTCGCACGCTGACACGCTGAGTTACTGCCTTCACCCCCGGAGACAGGGGTGCCAAAACAACGGAGATTAAAAGCTCACATTAAAACAGCCTCGGCTGGGTATTTTATTTCTTCACTTCATGCCTTGAAACTGCACATTTGAGCCAGGATTTCTCTGAATGTACAGTGCTGACTTGTAGCCTGAAGACTCCTCACAGCTGCATGGGAAGCACAGAAAAAGGGGTTTTAAAGGCTCGCCTGCGCCTCAAGACCCTACACGGGAATCTCCATCCCGAACCCGGCTCTTTCATTCCCTCCAGGGCAGTTCGCTCTCTTCCCTACGCCAGCTCACCGCGGCGGTGAACAGAACCCGCGCTCCCGTTGGCCTGCTTCCCCGCAGTAGGCCCTGAGGGAAAGCCGGACACCCGGACCCGCCCGCCGAGCACCGCAGGGGCTGAGCCCGCCGCCCCGCGCTGCCCCCCCGCGCCGCCTTCCCGCGCCTCGCCTTCCCGCGCACGGCGCGCGCCGCCCGCGGCGGGGACGCGCCCCCTGGTGGGGGAGCTGAGGCACAGCCCGCCGTGATGAGCTGAGGAGCAGCCTGGGGAGCTGAGGAGCAGCCCGCGGTGCTGAGGCACAGCCCGGGGAGCTGAGGCGCAGCCTGGGGAGCTGAGGAGCAGCCCGCGGTGCTGAGGCACAGCCCGGGGAGCTGAGGAGCAGCCCGCGGTGCTGAGGCACAGCCCAGGGAGCTGAGGCGCAGCCCGGGGAGATGAGGAGCAGCCCGCGGTGCTGAGGCACAGCCCAGGGAGCTGAGGAGCAGCCCGGGGAGCTGAGGCGCAGCCCGGGGAGCTGGGGACCGTCACGGCACCCAGTGACAGTCACGGCACACGATGACCCACATAGGCACACCCAGACACGACCCCAGAAGGCGCTGAGGAAGGAAATCCCTCCAGGCTTCGAGCGATGCCCCGTACGGCCTGCTCTTCCCCCTGGGAACCGGCGCTTCTGAGCACAGCCTGAGGGACGGTGGGCCAGGGTGCAAAATGCCATCTGTGAAACAAATCGGCAACGCATCTTTTGTGTTTAGTGTCTCTCCGGCTCCAGCAACAGCCGTGACTCTCACTTCTCACTCACTGTCCAAAAGTTCCAGATGATAGATTAGCATTTGGAGATCATTTTTCTCCAAACAGAACAGAAACGAGAAATAATCATGGGAGTAAGGGACAGTGTACGTAACTGTGTCACCGAATCTTGGATAAGTGCCTTTTTTTAAAAAAAACCTTTATAATTAATGCAGTACGTACATGCTGGATGCTGTGCAAAGTTTGGTGCCGCTGCTGTTCATAGAACAAGAGACGGCGTCCTCAAGGGGAGGACTGACACAACATCCGCAGCGCTGGAAGAGAAGGAGATGCCAGGAGGACAGGTCGTCACGGAGCACCGGAGCCGCGTTCCCTCAGCAAACACCGAACTAACCGATCGGAAACTTGGCCAGCGCCGCAGCACAAACTGCAGCCTCGGCCACCCGCTGCGGCTTTCCAAAGCTTCACGAAGGCATTTGCCAACTGTCAGCGGGCTCAGCATTGCAGGTAAGGTTGTTATTCTGGCGTGCTGTTTACATGCTATTTCAGATCTCAGTTTGTTTTCTTTTTCCCCTCCACACAGAAGAGCTTTTCCACACTTCTCAGTGGAAAATCCGCCAGAAAACATGGCAGAAAGCACTAATAGGCAAATAGCAAGGCAGTTACAGAATCCCAGCATGGTGGGGGTAGGCAGGGACCTCTGTGGGTCACCCAGCCCAACCCCCTGCCCAAGCAGGGTCACCCAGAGCAGGGGGCACAGCACCGCGGCCAGGCGGGGCTGGAATATCTCCAGAGAAGGAGACTCCACAGCCTCCCTGGGCAGCCTGGGCCAGGGCTCCGTCACCCTCAGAGGGAAGAAGTTCTTCCTCGGGTTCAGCTGGAGCTTCCTCTGCTTCAGTTTGTGCCCGAAAGTTGTTCACCAGACCTGCCCTGGGCGAGCAGGCGGTGCAGCTGAGAATCACGAAGCGCATCGCTGCGCGTCCGTGCAGCTCCCGCTCGGTGGCTGCCGGCCCTGCCGGTGCCGCGTTTCGGCGGGCACAGCAGGAGCGGGGTGCCTGCCGCCATCGCTGCCCCTCAGCACGCCAGCCCGCAGGCGTTGCCAGCCCCAGGCCGCCTCACGGGCGGTGCCCGCCCGCAGGCGCGCCCTCACCTGAGGCGCCGCCGCCGCCCTCAGCCTCGCCGGGCGCCGCGTCCCTCCCACCCCTCGGCCGCGCCGCTCCGTCACGGCCACCGGCAGCCCCGCCCCGGCCCCGCTGCTCGCCCTGGCTCCTCCCCGCGGCGCTCGCGTCCGTCGGGACCGACATGGCGGCGGCGGCCACCGCCTTGTGCTCCTTCTCCCGCTCCTCCGCGCTGCGCCCGGGCTGGGCTCCGCTGAGGCGATGGCGAGCGCTGCCGCGCCCGGCGCGCCGGCCCGCCTGCAGCACCGGCAGCTCCCCTCGCAGCGCCGCCAGGTACGCCTTCATCCTCCGCGCTCCCTCCTCTTCCTCCTGCTCCTCCGCCTCCTCCCGCCGCCGCGTAACGGCCGCTCGGCGGCCTGCGGGCAGAGGTACCGGCCGGGAGGGAGGGAACGGGGGCTGCGTGCCGGTCCTGCGGGGATTTGGAGGGCGCGCTGAGGCGGGGAGCCCGCCTCGCCTTCCCGCCGCCCCCTCCCCACGGGGAGTCTGGCCGTTAGGCGCCTGCTGCCGGCACCTCGGAGCCTCTCGGCCGGCTCACGCACAGCTGCTGTCTGTGTGCGTTCTGTGGCGTCCGCTGAGGGCTTGTAGGCGAGTCCTGTAACCTCATCACACGGAATGTTCCTGTCGGTGTGACGGGGCGCGCGATGGGGACAGCCCGCCCTGCTGCAGCACGCTCTCCTCAGCAAGGCGGGTGGTGCGATGCCGTGGTGCTCCTTTGCTCTTGAAACAACAAATAAATACAAACTCTAAATAAACAGGTAGACAAACCCCAGGTGGTCCGGCGTTGTCTGCTGTAGCACTGCGGCGGGCGGGGGTCTGCCAGTGTTTGCCAAAAGCCTGCGTTCCCTTGGGTGAGCACCGGCCTCCGGCGCTGGGACCCTGCGGGTTGGCTTCACTGTGCTGGCTGGGCTGAGCCTCTCGTGTCCGTGTTGCGGTGTGTGTCAGCATGTGGGAGCGGGGGCTCAGCTGAGCTCTCAGTCGTCGGCCTTTTCGTTTATACTGACGTTGTCTGAAATACTGACCGGAGAGTTCGCTCAGTTCAGCGGGCCATGAGTAGCCTGCACTGTACGCATCGCCATTGCTTTGTGTTTTCAGACGTGAAAGGATTGGTACGCTGTGCTGTGACAACTGCAGTCGGCGTCTGGCCTTGTAGGTATTCTGTACATCCTCTACGACAGACGATTCAGTTCTGCTGGTTTTGACACAAAGAGCTGTGTTTCTGGAACAATGCGTGACTACTACTGCTCTTTGCTGCTCATAACTGTTTTTTTCCAGTTCTGCAAGAAGTAGGTGGTTCTGTAATAATGACTTTAGAGAGGTTTTGATATGGTGTCATGGGACTGAGATCTCATTGTGATGCCCCATGTGATTTTGGGCTTCTAGTGTACAGGCTGATCTAAAATAGTAGCTGACATCTTTCCGTCACAGAATGGTCAGGTTTGGAAGGGCCCTCTGTGGATCACCCAGCCCAACCCCCTGCCAAAGCAGGGTCACCCAGAGCAGGCTGCACAGGACCGCGTCCAGGCAGGGTTTGAATATCTCCAGAGAAGGAGACTCCACAACCTCCCTGGGCAGCCTGGGCCAGGGCTCTGTCACCCTCAGAGGGAAGAAGTTCTTCCTCATGTTCAGACAGAACTTCCTTGGCTTCAGTTTGTGCCCGTTGCCCCTTGTCCTGTCGCTGGGCACCACTGGAAAGAGTCTGGCCCCGTCCTCCTGACCCCCACCCTGCAGATATTTAGAGGCATTTCGAAGGTCCCCTCTCAGCCTTCTCTTCTCCAGGCTGAACAAGCCCAGCTCCCTCAGCCTCTCCTCGTAGGAGAGATGTTCCAGTCCCCTCATCATCCTCGTAGCCCTGCGCTGGGCTCTCTCCAGTAGCTCCTCATCTTTCTTGAACTGGGGAGCCCAGCACTGGACACAGCACTGCAGATGGGGCCTCCCCAGGGCAGAGCAGAGGGGCAGGAGAACCTCCCTCGACCTGCTGCCCACACTCCTCGTAATGCACCCCAGGATCCCATTGGCCTTCTTGGCACCCAGGGCACACTGCTGGCTCATGGTCAACTTATCCCCCAGGGCACCCAGGTCTCTCTCCGCAGAGCTGCTCTCCAGCAGGTCAGCCCCAAGCCTGTACTGGTGCATGGGGTTGTTCCTTCTCAGGTGCAGGACCCTGTACTTGCCCTGGTTGAACTTCATTAGGTTCCTCTCTGCCCAACTCTCCAGCCTGTCCAGGTCTCGCTGGATGGCAGCACAGCCTGCCGGTGTATCCACCACACCTCCCAGCTTTGTGTCATCAGCAGACTTGCTGAGGGTACGCTCTGTCCCTTTATCCAGGTCACTGATGAACTGGCACAGGTTGAACTTTCTGTAATGTCCTGCAAGTCACTTGATGCACCAGCAAGAAAGATTCAGTACGTGAATTGTTGTAAACTCACACAGGGCTCAGAAGAGCATCCATGAGTGGGTATGGTGATGGTGGGACAGGATGGCATAGGAATGCTTACTAAATCTGTCATTACACCTGGTTAAGTTTTTCATGTGGATAAAATTTAAACTAATAATTCGCATATTGATTTCAGTGTCTTGAATAGCTTGCTGCAGCATGGCCTTCCTGTGCAGCTGATGCGTTCCTTTTGCCTATAGTTCTTGTACAGTATTTCAGTCACAGGACTTAAACTATCCAGATTCTAAACCTGAGGAGCATCAACATGTTATACTTGCTATTTTTGTATTTGACAGTTGTGAAAAATTTTGTTTACTTGGGAAAGTTGTATACACTGTCTTTCTAACAAATAAATAGAAGACTTTGAAGAGCACTACGGTGCAACTAAGGAAAATGCCAAGGTATTGGAAGTTTCTCCTTAGCTGTGTATTTAAATCTTGTGCTTTTTTTTTTCCCTCCTGTGAGAGTTAATTTTATAACTGGGTGGTCTGGTGAGACAAGAGTTCTGAAGGTCCAGGTAACGAAAGTGACAGTATTTACTGAGTTGTAGTGAAACATTCTTCTTGATGTTTATTTTGCGTATGAAAATACTAGTTGATGTGTAAGCAAAATTGACAAAAGCGTAAACAATTCACAAAAGCAGTTGACTTCAGGAAGACAGCTGATTTCAGATGTTTTCAGGGTGACCTTTGTTTTACTTAAACTGGTTGCTCAGGAGGTTGCTGGAATTGCCAGGTGAGCTGAATTTAAGTGTATTTTGTGCAGCAGGTGTGTATGTGTATGCTGCGGCTTCAGCTTTCCCTGATAAACTCTCAGCACCTTATGCATCACATCTGGAGAAGCGCTCAAAGCTGTAATGGTGGTTGAGTAAATCCAGAGACTTTAAAAATGTGGTATGAATAGATTGTGATTATGTAGCAGAAAGTAGGTTCTTGATGCAATATACTTCATGAAAATAAATCAGCTATGTTACCGGAAAAGTGATGTTAGTGCCACTGTTTTCTTACTTTTGGGAAGGTGGAGAATAATCTTGGAAGGAGGGGCACTAAAACCTCTCCATTTGGAATGGTAAATGGCAATGCATTGCCACCTGATTTGTTTCTTTTTTATTATTTGCATCTAAACCCAGGAATGACTTCTGCTTTTTAGCCGCTGGCATTTAAACAAGTTTCTTTCAGTAGCTTGGTAGGTAGTAGCAGGAAGACTGAGGTGTTGTTTCGGGTGCCGTTAAAATGTGTGAACAGTTGGTTGTTTTTTTTCCCGGAAGTGCTGGCAGCAACTGTCTGTTTCCAAAGATGATCTTATTTAAGCGAAGAGATCATTTCTTGAAAAGAACTATGTTATGGGTGGGATGGTGCTTCTGGCAGTTGGTTCGTGCTTCTAGGAAATTTTTTTTTCCCCCTCTCTTGGAGACTAGCAGAGCAAAGAAGTTGTTTCAGAGCTCACCACTGTGCATTTCTTCCATATGCTAATATTTTGGAATCCTTAATGTTCTACCATCCATGTGCCTAGGAGTTTAAACAAGTGCCTCTAAATCGGTGTCTGATGGTTTTTAGATGTTCTCCCTGTGTGTTGAATTGTTAAACGTTTCTCACATTTGAGTACGCTGATAAACAAATATGCATCTTATAACAAAACATTAGTCATATGATATTTTACTCCAGTTGCATGGTTTCTTGTAGTAGAGTGCAAAACTAGTTTTAGACCATCTCGGGAAGCACGGTAGGGTTTTTTTCGTCTGAATGTTGCTCTAGGTGTGCACTTGTTCATCCCCCAGCATTCGGTACAGGAAAAACCCCAGCTGATCAGAGTTGCAGCGCTTTGAAAACCAGTCCAGTTTTCACATAGAACCAGAATGCTTTGTTGTTTTTGTAAATGACTTTGGACTACTTTCAGCATAGCAAGCTAACTCAACATATATTAAACATCAATTTTAAACACATTTGTGCACAGACATACATAAAGCTTCAAACATGCATATTTGCCGAGTGTTGAAATGTTTTATTTCTGGATGTTCAGGGTAGTCAGGCAAAGGAAAAGATTACTGCTGAAGGATGTCAAGCCTTTATTCTCTTAATACCTAATCAAACTTTTTATAATCTACTAGGGCTTTTTTTTTTTTTTTTTACCTTAACAAGGAGGTTTTTCTTTGGGACTAAAACCACATTTCTGTTACACAATAGGTAATGCATGTTTCCATGATATACTGAATTTGTACCCTTGTCTTAAAATTCTCGGTGAAATTGTAAACCCACTAGAACTAATAATGGTCAAGAGAAGTAATAAATGGTGCTGTCTTCCTAGAAAATAGAGGTAAAATACTATCAGATACTTTGCTTATTTTATGTGCCAAGCAAAGTTCAAGCAGCGGAAGTCGAAGTAGCCAAACATGAGGTGTAAGAATAAAGTCATTAATTATGATGATTCAGTTTATTTTTTTAAAAATCTTTCATAGGAAGAACAGTATGTTGTCTTGCTGTAATGATGACCAGCTGAGATAAATCATCATCAAGACTGAAATAATTTGTTTTAGGATCTTTCTAGGTAGTTGTCATGTGTACAACCTGTTGAAGTGTTATGGTTTCAATTTGTGTAACTGAAATGTGTGTGGTTAAGTGTAAACACTAAGTACTCATATTCTTTTTTATTTATTTTTTTAATAAACTAGACCAGCAGAATGGTAATGCATGAGTAGCTGCTAATTGTGGAGTATCTAGCCATGTAAATCTTTTTATTCTAAGTAGTGTAATATTTGTTTTGACCTTGGTTTTGGCCTTGGACTTGTAAAAACTTAGGTGCTGGCTGGTTCAGGACAAAACTATTTGCTATATATTATATGGAGGTGACGTAAACTTTCAAATCTGTTTGAAAACTTCTGCTAGGAAACATAGAAGAAACGATGAACAGTTTGACCTAAGCGGTGGTTCTCGCAGTAGCGGTATTTACAGCGTGGTTACAGTGATGGCATTTTTCAGTGCAGAGTTAACCTCCTGGATATGGGGAGTGCTCTTATGAGCTTGGGACTCCTGACAACTGGGGCACTCGGTTTCTGAACCATTGTAAGCCTTGTTACCTGTGTCCCAGAAAAGACTTGCGTTAGTGACATTGCACTGATATGGGTAAGCTATGGGTGGCTGAGCCCCGGCGGCTCAAGACAGGTGTATGATCATCAGCTGTGAGCGCGGGCGGGGAGGGGGAAGCTTGCTTGCCGTAAACAAGTAGCAAAATTGACTTTCCTTCCTTAAAAGATAGAACAGTGTCTGTAACTTGGCAGGCTCTTGATCTGTAACTCTGTAAGATACAAAGCTGACCTTTCACACTCCATTTTCCGATTATTTGGTAATTTGAGCTGCTCTGTGGTTAATGGTAAGTCTCCAAAGCAAAGGCTGAAAGTTTTATCGAAATATTTCTTTTCCCTGTACTTAGTCTTTAGTGAGATTCTCTTTGAGACCTGGAGTCACTTTCATAAACGTTTGCCGTAAATGTACGTGCTATTTAGCTTCTCCCTTCCCAGCACCTTTAAGTTACGAATATGAAAAATAGAACTACAGTTTGCATTGATACCTTTCTTAATTTCCCCAAAGTATTCATTTAGCTGTTGGAATACCGGAAGAGGGTAGCTCTTTTAAAGTAAGGCTGTCCCATAACTTCTTGCTGAGGAATAATTGTACTGGTTTTCTTCTGCAGATGTGAACTAACCCGGGATCATTTTGATCTTCTGTACTTGGGCTTCCCCAGAGTATTAATTTATCAGAGTGGGCTTAACTTGAAACATTTCTATTTTCAGGCAAGTTTTTATCTGGTACTATTGACTCTGGCTGCGGCTTGTAGAACTGGCAGTTTGTGAAGAGCCTTTGATGCCGTGCCTCCTGGCTAGCATATATCACATGCGTTTTGTCCTAGCTTATAATGTCTGTGTGAGGGGGTTTTTCCTTTTGTATTTGGGTGTGTATGATTTTGTGGTTTTAGCACTGGTTTTCTGTTCATTTGCTTTGTTTTTAATACATGTATGACTGAGAAGATTGAGCGTGATGGGGTGACAATGGTTAGATTTAAGTGGGGACAGATCTTTAAAACTCAATGAGTCTGTGGCTAGATTTCAAGGAAGAGGCATGGACTTAAAAATGCTTGCTTAAAGATTAGGAAAACATCCTTTGGTAATGCATTTAGAGTAAAAATAGCGTAGAAATGCAATACACTTTCATACGGATTGAAAATATTTTTTGGCACCAAAATATTGTTAAGTCCTTGTATTCTTAAATGTATATGCCAGTGCACACAGGTGGGCGTTAATTATTTATTTGGCATAATGAGTACATGGAAGAAGTGTCTTGTACCAAGGGCAGGTATAGTTAAAATATAAATAATGAAGATGAGAGAGAGACATCTATGAAAATGAGCACATACGGAGCAGACCATACAGGAAAAGAATAAAGCCACATCTGTTGGCTTAATTATTTTTCCTTTATATATATATTTAAGTTAAACACCACAGAAACTTGTGTTTAGGAAGTAGCTGAGGCTGGTGTAAAATTGAAGGAAACAAGGTATTTGTGTTTTTTGTATGCTAAGTATGTTTCTAATACTTTGCTTTCCTGACAAACAGTTGGATAAATTGTTCTCAGCAGAGTGTGTTTGGCTTTTTTTTTAATACTAGGCACCTTGTTGGTGTCACTATAAGTGATCTGGAATAGTGTGTTATTGTTTTTCCAATATTATTTGAAAAACTGGCAAATAAACTAATCAAAGCATTTGCAAATATTTAACACGGTAGATCACACAAAGTGTCTTGTTTATCAAATTTTAGACCTAAATATTATGTATCTTTTTGTCTTTGTAGTGATGAAGCAACCATTATCTCAGGGACAAAGCTTGCTAAACAAGTTTTGAAAGAAGTTCAAAGGGATGTAGAATCGTGGATATCCTTTGGAAACAAGAGACCTCATCTTACTGTTGTATTAGTAGGAGACAATCCAGCTAGTCATATCTATGTCAGAAACAAGATAAAAGCAGCTGCAGCTGTAGGTATGTGTTATGTAATATAAATGTTCCTTTGGTAAGCACAAGGTACTGCTATTTGAAAAATTAAAAAAAAAATGGAGGGAACCCCCTTTGTATCTTAATTTAATTTTGCACTGTTTTCTCCCTCATCTTCGGTGATGAACCTAAAGAAAAGAAGTTGCATTGACATGTGAATAAAGTAGCTTTAATCGCACAGGGATGGTAGCCGTAAGTTCAATTCTGTATCTTAAAATGTTGGTAGGAAACAGGTTGAACCCTTACCGTTAGAAACTGGAAACTGAAGAACAACACTGGGGAAGTCTATAACTGGCTTTGAGAGGCTTGGTGAATGAAGATAATCAGAGAGAAATTATGTCAGTTTTTAGTTGTTTCTGCAAGGCATTTTGATTATTTTTGAATGTGAAATAATTACTTAAGAGCTTGCCTCCTCAGTACTTGTTAGATTCCTTCTTTTTTATGTGGGTTTTTCAGCCCACCTTCAACTGTGGTAGCAAACCCTGCTACCCTGCAATTGATGGGATCAGTCATTAAGTAACCAGTTTCACAGGAAGATATTGAAAAGAGCTCTTTTCTTCATAATGTCAATTGTCGTGTTCTTCTGCTGTCTCTCATGGAATATCTGTCCTGTTGAGTGCTTTAGGTTCACAGTAGAGCCAGGCAAGCCGATCCAAAACCAAGGCTTCACAGCCCTGAAGAGGAAGGGCAAAATTTCAGACGTAATGAAATCAAACAGTAAAGCTAAGTGACTGAATACCTGGGATAAAGCCCAATCACTACAACATCTCATCTGCGAATGAAAGAGTATTGTAGGCTAAACAGTGAACTTCAATGTTGTTGCTATCAGTGAAACTGCAGTCTTTTGGAATAACTTGAAAATTTTTTTTTTCTACTCGAGTTTTGTTCCACAGAAGTAGAAAAGATAGCAGATAAAATGCCAGTAATGCTAGCATACCTTTATCTGTTCAGTGTTGGTTGTAATTCTCAAGAGCACATTTGTAGAAAATGCTTTATTTTCCAAATATTTCTAAACTGTGGTTTAATTTTGGAGCTACTGTGTCCAACTATAGCATTTTTTTGATTTTACTTTTTTCTGTATGTTTCATTGTAAGATTGCACTTGACATATAGAAATACAGCCTTACAGACCAGACAGCGAAAGCAGAATTTTTAGCAGGTCCTTAATGGTTATTTAAGACAGTTGTTACGGTTATTCAAGGTAGCTATTAAGTATCGGACAGATTTTTTAGACAAAATGACTAAGCCGTCCGTAAATTTCCTGATACTAAAAAGTGTCTTCTGTTTTTGCTTTTTATCAGGCATTTCTAGTGAGATCATACTGAGGCCTAAAGACATTTCTCAGGAAGAACTCTTAGATATGACGGTAAAACTCAACAAGGATTCAACAGTTAGTGGTTTACTAGTGCAGCTACCTCTCCCAGGTAGGTGACATGTTTTGTCCCACTCCTCATACAGTCAATGTAAGAGGCAAGAGTTTGACAATGTTGGGTTGCAAATGTATCTTAGTGACATAAGAAGCTCTTGAAAGAGGACGTGCATAATGAAGGATTAGTTGAGCTGTTAAATTTGTCGTTGTATACGAACCTGTGTTTCATTTTAAACAAAAAAGCAAACTAAATTGTGAGAATAATTTCATTTCAACCTTGCCTTTTTTAAATTCATATTTCAAGGAATTTCCCTCCACACACACACTTTATCCAGTTGATTTCCATTTTTTTGTTGTGTTTTTTTGTTTTGTTTTTTTAACGTGTCACACGATTTTGCCTTGAACTTCAAGACCTTTGCCATATTTTCATCCCCTGTGTCATGCCAAGTTGTGCTGTCTAGCAGATGATGCTGCGGCCTCTCTCGCAGTGGTTCCAAGTTTGCCGTAAGCATTTGTCTGTGTTTTTTGTGCTGTCTGGATTGTTCCAGGTGAGCTTTGTGCTAAGGTCCTAAAAGCCTCTACTATATTCTTGTTTTTCATTTTCCTTCTCCTAATTTGTAATAAAAACTCACTAAAATATCACTTGGCAGTAGCTGGGAAAGTGTTTTTTTAGCAGTGATAAAACGTAGTTTTCATCTAAATCTACATAAGTCAGCTTAGGTAAACCTAATGGAGAGGTACCTAGATTACTAGAGTCGTAATAAATTGACTGGCATGCCGGGCTTCCCCTGTCTCTGTGTTTTGAAGTGTTGTCTTTTGGCATACGTTTGTACTGTGTGCTCTGACGGGTAGGAGCTGTCTTGTTGGCATGTGTAGGCATGATTTCTAGCACTAGCTGGGGCTCCAGGGGTTACTGTTTAGAAGTATCTCTGATGATGGCGAAGTCGAAGCTTTGTTTCTAGGTGAGCTCTCCATTTCCACTCTTAGTCCTAGTTTTCACTTTCAGACAGTTCTCGCTGCCTTTATTTCATATCTACAAAACAGCAAAAATTGGGGTAGGTGCTGAGTGTTATAGAGGAAGAGATGCTTGGTTTGTGTTTGTGATTAACATCAGCGTGCGTGCTTAGGAAGTTTTGCGCTTCGTATTATATGAAAGCGAGCTGAAATGGGCCACCGGTTGAAGTAAGGTGGCCACAAGGTGGAAGTGTAACATAGGTGAGGAGACCGACGTCTTGGGCGCCAGGTGAGGAACCCTGGGAGCTGATGGAATGTGGTCAGTTTGTTGGAACAAATCTCTCTCCGACTAAGAACAGATTAGGGGAAACAGGTAAGAAATTTTCATTTTGGTGGTAAGAACTCATGCAAAAGATGTGGCACTGACAGCCTAGGGATACAAATCTTTCTGTCTGAAGCATGTAGCAAAGGAAACGGACTCATCCGCTCGACTCCCACTCCACTGTCGCGTTCCCCAGAAATGGGAGTTGTCGTGTGTCATTTGTCTTACTTGTGTGGATACTGGGTAAAATTGCAGAAATGCGTTTTTTTGAGGGGGATATCAGGTCATTACACGCTCCTCTTGAGCTGTCTGCCTTCATTGGACTGAAGTCTTGAAACTTAGTGAATTGAAACCAGTTCAACATTTGAAAAGAAAAAAAAAATTAAGGTAATTGTAGTTGTGTCAGTTCAAATGTCTGACACTAGTGCACTTAAAAGTTTAGGCCCTAAAATAATTGGTTGAAGATCCCTCTCAAAACTACAGTCTGTCACAGTGACTGCATGAAGACTAGTTAGCCTTCCTCTAACCTATAAAACTTTCTGGTTGGAGTCCTGGCCGTTGCCTGCCTTAGTGAAAATCTTACAGTAATTTAATCAATAGCAGAACTTTTTCAGTATTGCAGTGTTGTATAGTAAAGTTAAATATGCAGGTTATCGTGAACTGAAGATGTTCAGGAAGTTCTTTCCATAATAGATGTCAGATACGAGTGTGATTACTGATTTTTTTTCTTCTCCCAAAGTTATTTCACAAACGGAAGGGCAGAAAGCTTAGTTAGCTCATTTTCCAAAATTCTTTTGATTTGCATTGTAATGGAAGGAGGCAAAGCCTTAAAGCTGTGAAAACTTCATCAATCTAGGCTGCTTATTCCAGAGTTGAGGGTGTTGTGTGGGGTTTGGGTTTTTTTGCAGTAAGCTACACACAGGTGTGGCTTTTGATCAACATTGGGATAAAAATAGAAGCAGAAAATAGCTTTGTTCTCTTTCACTTTTGTGAGCTGGAGCAACCTAACTTTGAGGATTGTCATCTTCGCCTGAGGAAAACTTCCTTTCTCTGCACCTTTCGAGTGCATACTTCTGATGTGGTAGTGGTTTTGTGGAGAGTTTCCTGTATCTTTTTTAAATTGCCTGGAAGATGTCTATGAAATGTTAGATATTCATTTGAGATAGAATATGAGAACCTCAATATTTTCTTAGTTGTAAGCAGCAAAGGAGTATGAGACAAATGAGTACACACATGATGCCCCTCTGTTGTGAAAGACTGTGCCAGCGTAGGCATGGCCTGCTGTGGTGGAACTGACTGTTAAAATCATAGCAGTGGCTCACTGCAGCTTCGTGAAATTCTTTCCAGGGAGCTCATTGCTGCTGAACAGCTTCCTCCTTGCTCCGTGTCTGTATTTCTTGATCCATACAGTATGTTTTCGAATCCCTTTTGTGCTGTGTTTGTATTTTCATCTTTTTTTTCCCCCCCTCTTTTGAAACCCAGTCTTTATTGTTCATATGTCGACATTAGAGGCGCATGTTATTTATTGTGTAAAGAAGAGTTTCTCTGTGTGCATGTCAGAGTAGCTAGGTGAGTGATGCCCAGTGTTGTCTTGCAAGTTTGGTTAACAAGTGAAAGTGTGAGGGCAGAGAGGAACTTGGCATGGAGAGTAGCCTGGAATGACAGCAAATAAGTTTGTGTGAGTATCAGCCGAGAAGAGGCTAAGCGTGTTCTGTGAGACTTACAGCAACATACTTAAATTATTTTGTTCCTCTGGAAATAAATGAGGCTACTTGCAGTCAAGTGAAAACAAACCAGGAAAATACATTTCTTGAGGCAAATAAAATCTACTCATTAAGTGACATAGTAACTGTCTATACAGCTTGAATTGGTTTTGTTTCTTTGGGGATGGTCCGCCCAAGACAGTGTTTTAGAAGGGTCTCTGGTGAGGAAGGGAGGGTGTCCACATCCTCTCTTCTCAGGCCCACATCACCCTGCCAGTCCCCAGCGATGCAGCTGCATTCCTTCCTGGTACTATGTGCCCTTTAACGAAACTCTGCAAATCAGTTTTGAGTGGGGAAGAAAAAAATCCATGTAAAGCGTGATTTCATTCCCTTTCACGTGGATGTATCTCTTAGCTGTCTGTTTCTGGGAAGCTGAAGACAGACAGCGATGAACGAGGAGGTGTTTGTCAGAGCAGTGTTCTGTCCTGTCCCAGGGGCAAGGAAAAGCATGGCTGCCGGGTTTTTGTTTGATGAACAACTAACTTGCCTAAGGTTAGCAAACTTTCTTTTGCAAAAACTGTTTAATTGGTTACTCCAAATTTCTTTCTTCTTTGTTTTTTTTATTCCCCAAGTTAGCATAATACAAGGTTGCCTGCAGTCTGGATTAGGCTGGTTTGACTTCTAAAGGACTGTTTCATTAGTGTACTAAACATCTGAATTTCCACAGTGCGCTCTCATTAGGATTCAGAAGGAAGCTTCCTCCCATCAGAAAATGGAGAATTAAATTGTAAATCATAGCAGTCTGGTTTAACTCTAGGGTTTTTTTAATTGCAAATCTTTTAACAGGAGATTACCACATTTTAAGTTTTATAACATGCATGATACCTTTTAATTAGCTAGCTCCATTTAATGCAAAATCATGAAATACCGAAGTAGAGCTAGTTAACTACTAAATTCAAACATCTTATATATGTCTATAAAATATTTTTACTGGGAATGTCTGTATTTTGTAACCAACACTCATTTCCCTTTATGGCTTTATTTAAACATCCCATTATGTTCCCTGAATTGAGCATTGGGATAGAGCAGTCGTAGGGTTCTGTTAAGGATCTAGCCTGGAATGGGTGTTGTATCACTATGTAACAGGTGAAAAAAACAGTCTTTCTGAGATGCAAGTAAAGCTGGGAGTGTAATCCTGGAAGCAGTTTGGGGCAGTATTGCTTCGTTGTTTAATAGGCTAAAATGTTCCTGCACGTTGCAGGGGGGGTGGACTAAATGACCTGTAAAGGTCCCTTCTAGCCCAAACTGTTCTATGATTCTAAAATTGTGACTGAGGTACCACTGAGTAAATGACACTTATTAAACAAACTTTGCGTTCTGGGTCAGTATGGGGACGTTTTGTAGAGCTGTTCCTCTGGAGTGTCTTTACGTATGAAAGTAGCTTTGCGGAGGTAGGAGTGGCTAATGCATGTTTTTTCCAGCATCAGTACCAATGTTTATGCAGTAATAGCGTTAAGCAGTTGCAGACCTATCCCCTATCAATAGTGCCTATGAAATATGTTCATTACAAATAGATATGAATAGTAAATTATATGCAGGTATTCTCATTGAAGCCATACTTAATGGTTTGAGCTCATGAATATCAGACAGTTTTATGCGTTCGCACAGTTTTCCAGTGAGGTGGGATATGTTTTGGTCCTACTGATTAGCAAATCCTAAAAACAGTTATGTCATCATAAAATGGAAAATAAAAGCTAGACCTGCCAAGTGATTTCAGCTTAGGGTTTCCATACATTTCTTTAAAACTTAGGTCATGTATCCTTTGGGGTCTTGGAGACAGGTAACATGCACAATAACTTTTCTCCTATGACATTTTTTTTTTGTGAGCCACTTGGTAATTAACATGTTCAGAATGCAGAAATGACTCTGAAGTGTCTTGCTTAAACTTTTATTTTTATTGTTACTAGGTCATCATTCTCAGCTGAGTATCGGCCTCTCCTATTTCGGCTGAATCCATTGTATTAACAGTGTCACAAACTGAATCATCAATTTTCAGTAGATGACTTTAAAAGTTGAAGTTGTAACTGCTGCCTTTAGAGGGGGAGTGGAGTTTATTCATAATGAATAATAGTTATTACCCTAGCTAGACCAGCCTTGTGTGTTTCTCTGTGTAGTGATTCAGGTAGTATTGATGGCAGCTGGCAAGTGAAAGAACTGTAATTTGAAAGCAGTGTTTTTCCTAGATCACATAGATGAACGAACAGTTTGTAACGCTATCGCACCTGAAAAGGATGTGGATGGATTTCATATTATGAATATTGGACGTCTGTGTCTTGATCAGCCTTCTGTAATACCTGCCACTGCTGCTGCCGTGTGGGAAATTATAAAACGGACAGGTAAGAAACTGAACTGTATTGAAACTCTCTTTATCTCGGAAGATGAAGGAGGAATAAAGTCAGGTGTGAGTTGAAAAGCGTAGGGTATCTAAATGTATTGGGCTGATTCAAGAACAAACATTTAGAGGATTAATCTAAATAATAAGGAGGTGCCAAATAGATGAGATCTTTTGCCAGCAGCATAACTATAATTAAGTGCAGACAGTAGTCCGCGTAGCATACTTGGCGAAATACTGTGGTAGCCTACCTTCTGCGTTTTGTCATGCTGCAAGGAGCTGTCTGTGATATTGCTGAGCTCCGGATTATTTATCAAATAGAGGATTCAAATGTAAAAGTTCTTGTGGGGGAAGGGGAAAAAATAAGAACAAAAATTGGGGCATTTAATTCAGTACTAGAAGGGGAAAAGAATGCATCATATGTATTCAGCAGTTGTCATTTTGTAAGTATAATATATATGTTCTTAATGGTAGGCATAAGAGCTTCCATTTCGCTTTGTGGTCAGAGAAGAGAAATGAAGTCCCTCCAAAGGGTGATTCAGATAACCTGAAGAAGTTGCCAGTTTTGTTTCTCTAAGGTGAAAGCTGAAAGGTGTTTTGTGGATTCATCCCTCGAGTTCAGCCTTGTGGATTTCGTGTTGATGGCAGCAGTCCACAACAGCAAATAATGATATATTGGGGATAGAGAAGAAGGGTTTAGGTCTATCAAAACAGTGAAATACAGTTTTTTGATAGTGGTGGTTTTTTTTCTTTTTCTTTCTCCCCCACCTCCCCCCTACATCCCCCACATGCCCCGTAAGGAATACAAACATTTGGAAAAAATGTTGTTGTAGCTGGAAGATCTAAGAATGTTGGAATGCCTATTTCGATGCTTTTACATACTGATGGAGAGCATGAAAGGCCTGGAGGTAAGTCCACAACCTCCTGTTGTTTTAATGTTTCCGTCTGTGAAATCATTAAAATACAGCTGACCAGAGGATTCAGATAAAAAGAGAAACCTTTTGTCTCTTGTACAGTATTTGTAACCAGAGCAAGGAAATAAATTTGCTAATCTATTTCCTGATGTATTCTCAGGAGAGAGCAGTTTCTGGACTCGACTTTTTCTGGTGTTATGTCATCGTTTTGTCCTCCATTTGAAACAGCTGCTGTTTAAACATGGTTAGCGTGGAACGTTGGGGATAATACCTGACGGTGTGGCCTTAAAGAGCTGCAGAGGTTCATGTGATATTTGTACGAAGTAGTGTAGCTATATGTCTTATCCTCATGCTTATGTAATATTAATTTAAAGTTTTTCATACACATACATGCACAGATATATATAAAAAAATGTAACGTGATTCTTGTGTTGTGCTGTGTTGGTTAGATGATGATTATGAAAATACCCAAATGACCAACAAAGTAACTTTTTCGGTGTGAACTCTGTGATGTTACACATTGGCCTGGGGCATTTTTCTGCAGTGCGTTTTATATGCCCTTGGAAATTGGGGGTTGTAATGGAAATATTTTTAAGTAATTCTAATTACAGAAGCATGCATGTGCTGCTGTAATTGTGCTGCAGAAAGAAAAACAAATATAATTTAAATAGAATACTGTCCTTCTGCAACTTCATTTTGATGTTAGAAACTGCCAAGGTGGTGTACACAAATGAGGTAAACATGAATGTTTAATCCTGGGCATATTTAATGGGAGCAGAGTGAAATCTATTATTAATATAATAAAACACTAAAAGCTTCTTACTAATCACAGAGTTGGTTTTTCCATTTAGCCTCTGTGGGAAAGTTGCTATTTGAAACTTCTCTCGGTGTTTGAATTGTAATTACCATCGGTGCATAGTTCTGGTCTCATCCCCATTCCCATGAAAATTAGTACCATTTTTGCCGTTTGCTGCAAATATTGGGTTCCATATATTACTGACAGTGCAGGTCAGTGTTTGAAATAGGCTGTATACAACACAGAGTTAGTTGCAAACTACTTGCATGTTTCTCAGTTGGGCATGAGGAGGCCTAGTGACCCATGATTCTTTCAGCAACTCATTACAGAACCCATAGTAGTTGCATGGATGTTTTTTAGCTGTAACTAAATACTGTTTTGTAGCTTTCAGCTTTTGAGTTAGTTGGATCCATGCCTCAGATTTGTTCACTTGTATCTGGGGTTTGTAATTCCTATTTGACTGCCAGGTAGTATGACTTGTTTTGGGGGGCTAGTCCACGGGTTCAGCCTATGTACGAACTTTGTTGTGCCTCACAGTCGTCTGCCTGCGTTCTGATTCCTGACACATTACTTCACTGGCAACCGTACTTACTGGCATTGTTGTTGATGCTATGTATGTCAAATATTCTACGTAGGGACAGAAAAACATTCCCATATTCCCTTACCGATAATGACACTGGAATCTAGATGTAGAAAGAATTAACTCATTGAAATTATCTTTGCTTATTCTGAAGAAATTGATTTATTTTTAAGGTAATTTTTCCTGTTTTCTAACCTGCCAAGTGGTAGTATATGGTATAAAGCAGCTGGCAATGAGAAGACAGAGGAACATTTGTACTTCTTTCACAATAAATCACTGTGAAGTATGTATTTGTCATGGACATGGTGATGAATACTTGCGTAGTTGCAGTAGTCTAGTGTAGTTTTCATTCCTGACTCGCAGATCGGGCTGTCCTTGAAGGTCTGCTTGGTCTTCTGCAGTTAGCTTTCTGCTCCGCTTCTGCTCTGCGCAACAAGAGGCCAGCCTGGACGGCGTGTGGAAGGGAGGGCAGGCTGGGCAGTGGGTTCAGCTTTGCCTTGGTGGCTATCAGAATTTCTGGATGTATCATGACAGAGAAGAAACTGAAGGCAATTGAGATAAAGCTGAGATAGACAGTGAAAGAGAATGCATAAAGCTGAAGTATAACGGGATCAAGGAAGTGGAAAGATTGGAAAGGTGGATGTAATAAAAATAATAGCTTAAAGGGAACAATCCTTTCCACCCACTTTCTTAGCAACTAATAGCAGGGCAAAATTTGTGCGTTGTGATCAGAGACATCTGTCAGGATACAAGATGAGATATCTTTGACAAGTGTGTTATGTTTCTAAGATGGAAGTGTATTTTGAAGTTGAAAATTACATGTCAGAGTTGCCAATTTTATTTTTTACCAAAAAAAGTCAGGTTTTCATCTTAAGCATGTTTTTTGAACAATTTTAACCTCTGGAAGCTTTTTTATTCTTTCTGTTGTTTTTTTGTTTGTTTTTTTTTTATTCAGGGAGATGGGGACCAGAGAAGACCTACAGTTAAGTGCTGAAAAAGAACTTCCTCGGGTTGTCAGTCAGGATAGGGTTTTATCAGCAACTGGGCTGATTTGATTAAATAATTTTTATTGAGAAGTGACGCAGGTGTGTGAGAGATACTATTTTTTCTTTGTTTTTGTTACGAGTTTTAGTTGTTGCTTTGTTACAGATGATGAACAAAACCTAAAAGCTGGGGTCTGTCTTCATCTGTGCTGTTTTGTCTGTAGAAACCGTAATGTCCTGCAGGTGGCAATATCTGACCAGGTCGGAAAACTGTCTGAACCTCTGCAAAACGAAGGTAGTTTTGTGTAAGCAGGTGAAGAGACTGTCTCTTTTTTATAAGCTAGTGAATTGTCTCAGCAGTGTCGTGCAGACTCTTAATTGCTAAATATATTCCTCCTTTCAGCAGAAGTAGCAGTGTAAAAATAGTTGTTTACTTTCTGTTTTGGCATGATCACAACTAAATGGAAAACCTGCCGTTTCTGAGGTGTCTGTAAGCTTCTGGACTGCTATTCTGAAGGTAGGGGCTTTCCCCCACCCCTGTTTTTTTTTTTCCTTTCCCGTTTCATAGTGAGAGCAATTACTTGGTTTCAGGAGCGGACTACAGACACATTCCTCACTAAATTCTTGATAGGGAAACAGCACTGATTTTGTTTCTCAGAAGGTGTGAATCTTTGTAGCTTTGGATTTTATCTATTGGTTTTTCTCAGCTTCTCTGCTAAGCACAGGATAAGAGGTCAAAAGTATCTCATTATGTATTTAGTTTTGGAAGTAATCCTTGAGATTTTGGGCAAGACATCCTTCTTCTTTTGCTTCAAATAGGTGTCAGAAGTTTCCTCTATTTCAGTCAAGCCTTTCTTTCCAGAATCCAGCGATAAATCTATTTGCCTTTCATGTTTGAAGGATGGCCCTTCAAAGAATCCTAAAATTTTAGTGAGATTGATCGAGCATTAGCCAAGAAAAGGAAAGTGTGGAACATCAAAGAATAGGCATGGGTCTTCTGCAGGGGGCAAAGTGATTTGTTATTAATGTGTTTGGAGAATGAGGCCTCCAAAGAGGTAGAACTCCAACCATCTCTACAGCCTGTATGCTGCTCCCGCAAAAGGGTATGTGCATGGCCTGCATACAAACAAATCTGCAGCTGGAGACATGCTGCTTTAGATTAGCAAAATGAGGAGTATCAATGGGTAGAAGTTCAGTCCTGTTCCGATTGTTTTGTCTATATGAGTTGTTATTTCATAATCCTAAAGGTATTCAAGGAAGAAAGCTGAAGGAATCTTGACATGCAGGCTTTATGTACTGGCTGGGATGTTGCTATCACAAGGAGGCTTACAGTGAAGAGGTTTTTAAGACAATTAGCTGTCTAAGCTCTCGATGCACTTAAATTCATGGGAAGTTATAGAAAGTTGGTGAGAGACTTCTAACTTCTGGCAATTCTCCTAATTTCATGGAGTTGCTTATGCACATTGTACTTTTCTGTTCTCATTATCAGAAAATGCCTTGATCTGCTTCTCTTTGAGGAGACGATATGCACTGTAGAGACTGAAGAAGAGGGATCAAAGGTGAGGGGAAAGAGCAGAGAAGTCGGAGCACAGATGGGTTGAAGATTAGATGCTTGAGAAAGAGAGTTAATGAGGTGAGAGGCACAGATTAGATCAGTCAGACACATTCCAGAGGAAGCAGATGTGGTGGTAACGTCTGAGATGGCAAAAAAAAAATTTAGTTTAATGGTTAATAATGTGGTGTAGGAGTCTGTGATGGGTGGAAGGTGGAGATGGGGGGATCGAACACCTGAGCACTGTGCGGTACCAGTAGTTGACAGGAGAGTGTTGGGAGGAGTCTCCTCTGACAGCTGTTGTCTTTGCTGTTTTCTTGGGCAGTCCTTGAGGGATCACCATGCTTGGTGTTGGATGCAGTATGAGACTTCAGTCCCTATCCCCATGACAATTCGTTTTGTGTGTAGTGCTCTCTCCTCAGTATCCTCAGCACAAGGCTTTTCATGTCTCACTAGGAGGGTTTATTTGTAGCTTCTTGCCAAGAAGTGTAGATCCGTGCAGGAGCAGGCTCCAGATCTTTTGAGTTTGCCCAAAAGGATGTGTGCTTCTATTTGTGATAACTTCAAACACTTCCTACTCTGGTGTGAAGTAAGGGTTCAGCTGTTCTTGTTTTATTGGGAGATACAAGAGAGAGATGGATGGACACCTGCAAAAATCTAAGCACCTTTTTTTTCAGTCTTTTCCGTTCCTTTTGTTGCACTTGAGCTACATAAAGTGATGACTTGGAATGCTTGGAGTGTGTGGAAAAATACATGCATTGGATGTATTGATTACTTAAGTGGTTATGGTGACAGACCTTCTGAGATCCATCCTGTTGGATTTTTGTAAGTATTGATGCTGCTGTTGATTGTGTTCCACATGTGTGATCAAGAGTGGCTCTCCTTGATGAATTCTGGTGGTGTTGCTGTCGAGAGAGGGATTTTGCTGTCTGACCCTTGCATGCAGTTATGGGTCAGCAGGGTTTCTAAGCCAAGACCCTTGGCCCAGCAGTGTCCTTGTTGCCATAGCTGCTAGACTCATTCACTGCACAGTTGGGCCCTGCGAAAGAGCCTCAGTTGTCATCTCCTGTTGTTAGCCAGATTATCAGCCGTGTTTATTCTTGGGAGAGGGAATGTTGTTAAGAAATAGTGCCACTTCACTGAACTTGAATTACAAATTATTCCTTGAGCACTCAAAGTCAGTCAGAAACACAGGCCAAAGACTAAACTTGGACTCAAGGGAAAGGCTGTTATGAAATGAGATTACAGGTACAGCGAAGAGTGTGGTCTTCTGTCTATACAACAGAATGTCAGGGGGAGCTCCAGGACCAATGAATGACAAACGTGGTTGAGGACAGATCTGAATGTGGTGATGTCATCCTTCAATTTGTGACAAACAACTGCGTCTTATGGCACGCTATACGAATCGTGCTTAATAAGGTAGACACTGGATTCCGTGCTGGGTTTGCTCTGTGTAATTCCACTAAATGTAACGAAACTGATTAAGGAAGAAGTTAGTTTACAGTGTAGAAATGAATTCATCCTGTGAGAATTTTTAAGAATAAACGTTTTTTTCATATGTGTGAACCGCAAGTGTTTTGAGTGTTCTGCCTGTGCAAGTAAATGATGCATCCCAAGAGAAATCTGAGGATCTTCTGTACTGTTGTTAATGTACCAAAGTCAGTCATTTGCACCTGAAAGTAAATGCTATACAGGCGTTTTATACGTGACAATTAATTGATAATCTCTTGCATTTCAGGTGATGCTACAGTGACCATTACTCACAGATACACACCAAAAGAGCAGCTCAAGATCCATACGCAACTCGCTGACATTGTAATAGTAGCTGCAGGTAACGCTAGTGTTGTTAATACTCCAGTCACAACGTTTACAACCTAAAAAGTAGACTTTGGTGTCTGTGTTGGTGGCACTGTTAGCTGTGTCACATTTCACCAGTAATTGGTGCTCGTGTTTGCTGAGGGTGTTGCAGTAAGTAGGATTTCTTGTTGTAAGAAGGGCAAGTTATTGGGCTCTTTGTTCTTGCCCTTCACATTTGCAGACTCATAAACTGTTTCTCATCACATGTGACACCTTTCCCTTAGGGAGACTTTAGAGTGAACTCCAGATTGGGAACCAGTCGGTGCATAGTTTATACAGGTATAATTATGTAAATTAAAACATTCTCTGTGCAGCACAAATATCATGAGTCATTTAAATTTTGACAGCAAGGGTTTCTTCAAGTCAGCTGGAGGCTGCATTCATGAAACAATGGTACCATTCCCTTGCTGTTAGGATTGAGGGCAACCTTGCCAACCTTGCTTTGGTAACATATGTTATTAATGGCTGAATTTTTATTTAATTTTTTTTTTCTTTCATAATTATCATGTGAAGAGGAAGAGAATGGTAATTGCCTAGAGGAAGGGGTCTGAAAGATTAGTGTCTGTATTCTTAAAGCATGGGGCGTGAAATAGTTGCAGTTTGACTACTTGAGAACAAAGAAACAAACTCTGCTTCGGAGCAACCTCTGTTTTTTATGGGTATTGTAAATAGAAATATAAATTAATTTAAAAAAAACAAACCTTAAACAATCCAATTTACTAAAAACCTTGGTAAAATTCTGTGTCCCCTTGCAGCTCAGGATATCCTCCTTCTCTCGTACCATTTTGGAGGACTACGAGAGGATTGTGTTTTCCTGTTTTCTCCTCCCTTCCTCCCTCTTCATCATCCTCAAAACTAAAGTCTTGCTTACTTAGATGAAGATAGATAGTTACCTGACTGAAGCTCATCACTTCCTGTTGAAGTGAGATGTCCTTTGCTTCAGGGCTTAACTGCACCGTCTCTTTCTCATGCCAGGTCAGGAGCAAGAAGCAGCTCAGTTGTCCCAGGTGTGATGACTCAGCTGCGGGCCTGACCGGAATTCTCACACTGCGAATGAAAGATAATAATGTGTGTGCTAACTGGAAATAAACTAGCAAATTTTCATCCAAATTCACTGCTTCCAGTTTAATCATCGCCTCTGATTTTTATGCTGAAACATGGTTTGCCATCAGTTGTGCTTTTAGTTAAACGGTTCAGTAGCAATTCTGCCGTGTTTGTCCTTCACTTTATTTTCCTTGTGTCATTTGTAACAGGAGCGTGAGAGAACACTCATTACACAATACTTGGAATGATGAAAAAACCTAGGGATAGATTGTGCAAACAGTATGCAGCCCTGCCGCAGTGGATGCTCTGGGGAATATCAGAATTTAGAAAGGTGGAATCCCTCCAAGGTTCCTCTTGTTACTTGAGAACTCTGCAAATTGTACGCATTCCCCGGGAATGTGTGACCTGTTCAGTGAGTGTTGTAAAAAAGGTACCTTCTGCCCTGCCAGAGAGTAACAACTGCTGTCATTGGCCACTGTGCAAGATGTGGAAACAGAAAAGAGCTTTCTGTGTGTGCCTGCGTATAAGAGCAAGATGCCTGTTCTCATTCTCTTCCCATCTCATACTTTTAGAATAGCCATCTGCATTCTGGCTCCCGGTTTGGTGACTTGTTGCAGTGGGTCTGTTCATTCTGCTGTGGTACTCTATTTCTGAGGAATTTTCTGTTCACTTGCATTCATGGCTTTTGTAGCACTTCGAATCAGGTGCTTCTGTTTTTACTCTTGAGTTTGAGAACACCTATCTTCATATATTGTCTCCCATTCGCCCCCTGCCTTGAGACCCCGGTTTTCCTGCTTGGATTGTAACTATCCATGCAGTTTATTCCTTCCCTCTCGTTCCCTCCCAACTCCTTGCATCATAAGTTCTAACAATGCTGCTCTTGTCCAGCCTACTCCTCCCTCAATTCTGTGTCTCTGCTTCCAGGTGGAGCTTCCTAAACTCTTTCAGTACCATGCAGCTTTTGCATTTCTAGCCAAAGCATCATGTTTCCTAAGCCTAAGCACCCCCGGCACTTTGCATCCCACTGTAGCCTTTCCTGTCTTTGCCTGCTATCCCTGCCTACACAGACATCCCCCAGAGTCTGTTCTTTTTGCCATCAGCCCAGACCCGTAATGGAAGAGCAAGTGCAGCTTTACCTGTGGTGCTTGCGTAGCCACCACAGTGCTTCCAGGGCGGTGATGGAGGCAGCAGGCAGTCTTTGACTAGTCAGCCTGCTGCTTCTGTTCTCTTGGCTTTCCAGTCTGCCTTGAGAGAGGAGACTCGTCTGCCTGCTGGGTTCTGAGAGGGGGTAAAGAGGAGAAGGAACAGGGGTGCCTAATGCCAGTTGAAATTCTGCTGGGACTACTTGGCTCTGTCCCTCAGGATGTGATCTCTGGTCCTCGCGTATAGGAGTTGCTGATTTGGCAGACCCTTTTATTCAGATAGTCACTGGCTTTCTCAGGTGTTGACTACTTTACAGTTCTTCTACCTAAGCTGGGATTAGGTAGGGCTTTGTCTCATTTAAAACATGATTTATCATTTTCTACAAAAAATTGCCAATGAAAGATTTTTCCTACGTTCTTCAATCAGTGCGTTTTAGGAATAGCTGCTCTAATGCTTATCTCTCCCTGCTTGGTATGTAAAGTAGGCTTAAGTACATAGATCTGCTCATTTGGTTTGGGGGTTAGTTTATTTGTTGCTATTAAGTATTTGGCCTATTATCAAACCATTTTACAAAGGGTGTAACTGTGCAGCTTCCGTTAATATGCTTCCATCCCTATCACACACAGATCATTTACCCCATAAGGCTGAGGCATTATCCAGTTACCAGCCAGCTCGCAACTGATTGCGTAAGAGTGCGATGAAGGAGACGCAGCCAGATGCTATCAAATGGCATAGGAAGGAATTTGAGTTCTTGGCTTGCTCAAGATTAGAAGCAGAGTTTCAAGCTTGTGTCCTACGGGGGAGTGAGAAATGGAGAGCAAAGAAGGTTCTTGTATTGCCTGTATCTAAATTAGACTAACTGGCTGCGATCCAGCACTTCAAATGAAGCCAGAGCCCTTGCACATCAGCGCTTGCCTCCCATAAAACTACAGTCTCAAACCATACAGATTTGCTTTCTTTTTGTTTTTTTCTTCTCTCCACCTGAGAGAAAGCTGCTTTGGTGGGGAGAGGGGAGCTTAGACTCCCCCTTTGGACATACTGTGCTGCTAGAGTGAGCATTCTTCACAGAACGTAGAACTGATGGGATTGCTCAAGAAGCAAGGTGAATTGTAATATTAAAGTCGGAATTTCCCATTGCTCAAAGTTGGAGGTTGTTTTGTAGGGAAGAAATTTAGGGGGTCGTTTGAAGTGAATACAGAGAAGAGACTGCTGCTGTTGAAGTTAAGGTATGATAGGCTAATGCAGGTGATGTGTGAGGACTTCATATTCTTGGCTCTCCGATAGCATGCAGTGGCTTTGGTCTCAGATACTGCGTTGCCTTAACATTCCAGAAGGCGCTTCGTTTGTCGTGACTGTCCAGGCATAAACTTTTGGATGTCTGGCAACACATGATGCTGCTGTTTGTAAAGCAGTGCTAGTACATTTGTTCTAAGATAGTCTTTCCTGTAATTAAAATTACTCTCTGCAAAGAGGAGTCCTGCAGAACTCCTGTTCTTGAAAGGGAGGTCGTTTCTGTGCATCAAGTGGGGCTGTTGGCGTGCCAGAGAAGTCTTACCTCTAGCTTCAGCGCATGGGGGAAGCTAGATGAGATGGATCTCCTCGAAGTAAATGTGTGGTGCTACATGCAGTTTGAAATGCCATGCAGCAGTGATCTTTACGAAGTGGAAGACACTTACTGTCCAGGACTACTGCCTTAGAAAATGGTGTTTTGCCACCCCCTTCAATAGGACCCAGGTCAGATTTGTGTGTATTTCAGGTGTCATTTTTGTACTTCAGTTGTTTCAGTACCTAAACTCTTCTGGTGTCTTCTGCCATGTGTATAGGTAGCTCAACTATGCTGACTGGAAACATATAGCCATTGACTCAGCTCTTTGTCTGGAACTTGAAGTGACCTTTTAGGTTTTCTGGGTCCTGACTGTTGAGCATCTGCATGATGAATATCAAGATGCTTTACATTTAAATGTGCTGAAGAAATGTGGTGCATATGAAAGAGCTGAGGCGGCTTGTTGTAGCACCCTGTTTTAGCTGGAGTTTCTTAATAGCAAAAAAATTGTACCCCAGGACACTACACAAATGCAGCCCACGGAGAGATGGTGAAGGTGTGCAGTGCTGAGGCCAGGCCCTCTGGTCAAGCAGGGAAGTCTCCCGGTATCCCAGCTGATGTCATATGTTGAAGAGATTAGGGCTTCTATTGTGTCTTACGTTAACGTGATAGTGTCCGTCTGTGTTCAGTTGATCTAATCCCAAATTCTTTTTCTGGAAAGTTACTGCCTAACCAGTTGTTTGCTGTCTTGCCCTTGTGAGGGGTAATTATTTCTATGTAAATGTGGTGTCTTTCCTTTCTCCCTGTTGAAGGTCAAGTGATTTTTTTTTTTATGCTCTGCTCCTTTTTTTTTCTGGTGGCACATGAAGTCTAAGGTATTCTATTTAAAGTTTTTTTCCAGCTTTGTATCATCTGTACCTTGTGCCACTACTAAATAATACGTGTTCCTTGCCATCCTGCTAGTGACATTGTAAACAAACATCTGTCTCTTCCGCTACTCCCTGCGCACACGCTTTCAGTTTCATCACGTGCCATTGGAGCCTCTTACCTGGGTACAGTTACCCTGCTGGGTGTCCATCCAGTGCGTTTTTATCTCGCTCGCTTATGAGAAGGTCAGGTGGGGAAAGTTCTACTTGAAAGGCAGTTGCTGCTCTCCTACAGATTGAGCTGATGCTGTTCATTATGGGTAAATCGGAGCTGGCCATTTTATTTTTTCTTGTTGACTATCTGTTGCTTATAAATGACAGGATTCAAAAATAAGATGGCAGGATAGATCAGATTCTCTCACCATGCTAGCATATTTTTTTTTTTTTTTGGTGGCAGTGATATTTCTTGTAGTTCACGTTCGTTATTTAGCTGCTTGAAATGTCATGCAACTAACTGGTAAAGTATAAGAGAAACCAGAGAAGTCAAGAGTAACACGAATCCAGTGCAGATATTATAAAAGCAAAGATTAAAGAAAATGCTGTGGAGGTAGCATACAGCTGATGACGCTTCTGGATCAGCAGACTTCTGACAATACTTTGGTTTCTCGTGGCTCACAGAGCATCTTTATTGTCTAGCTTTTCGTTGGAAATGCTGTAGGAGGGTCTACTGCCACAAACCAGCAAGTGCTTCCTTCATTGAGATCATGTTGACTGTGTTTATGACTGCAAGTTTAGCTGAAAGTATTTAGCCAGAAGGAACAAATACCACCTTTTCTTCTCATAATTACAAACTGTGTGAAACTGAGGAATAATTCTTTTCTCTGTGTGTTGTATCAAGAAAAAATCAAAGTGAAAGAATTGTCTTTTTTGTGCATACATAACATGCATGCACACCCCTTGATATAATTTGAAACTTATGACCTAAGACTACCTGGCCATGTTAATCAAATATATCTTGGTGATTCCAGGTATCCCAAAATTGATTACAACTGATATGGTCAAAGAAGGTGCAGCTGTGATTGACGTAGGCATCAACCATATCCATGATCCTCTTACAGGAAAGACCAAATTAGTTGGGGATGTGGACTTTGAAGGTCAGTGAAACACTCTCTATGCAAACCTGTCGAGTAAATATGTTAAAGTTTGTGGGATTCATTCGTGATAAATACTTGGAATAGCCAGTGTCTCAAATGAAGCGACACTTGCAGGAATTTTTTCTAATTTATTTACTTAAATAAATTTGAACTATATGTTCGTATATCTGCTCTTAAGAAATGGTATGTTACTTAAGAGAGGAAGTGTTACTTTTAATTACACACACAAGCAACCTTTAAGAGATGCCAATGAGCTCCTACAGCAGTGTGGTGGCAGAAGATGCTTGTCTCCAGGTTTCTTTAATCCTTTGTGAGTCTGTGAAGTGTTTCAAGTGAGCAATAAAAAACGTTTCTGCTTTTTCACAAGTATAGGGCCTCCTCTGTTCATAGCGAGTAGTATTGTACCTCAGCTTCTCAAGCCTGTTTTTACACTCTTATGCTACACTGTGGAAGCGTTAACTTCTGCTTTAGAAGTATCCTTTGTGCTAAGGTTTCGTGTGGGTTCCACTTAAGCTGTTGAAAATCTTGGTTCAGGCAAGCCTAACAGATAAAAATTGGTGTTACGTATTGATCTTTTTATGTTTAATGTGTTGCAGGGCAAGTTCACAGTGTAACTTGATTAAATATCTCTGCTCTGGAGGAGCTCCAGACTGGAATAGCAGGATTGTTGCAGTTGAAAATTAAAGCTTATTGGCGGAGTTGAGTGTGGGAAGCTTAGACAGCATTTACCCACATTATTAATGGTTCTCAACAGTTCCGTATTTTGATAAGTATGAAAATCACCCACAGCTGTTTTTTTTTTCATGGCTATTAACATCTTGGCTGGCATAATGTCTCAAAGCTTAATTATATTCAAAATGTTTCTAGCCAGCTGTACGTATTTGTAATTACATCACTCCCTTAGTTGCTACTTCTTTTACTCATCATACACGATACCTGTCTGTTAAAGTCAATGAAATTACCTGCACAAGTGTAGCTAAGCAATTGTCTCAGCACACGTTTGGAAATGTGTAACTGTATGCATACAGCAGAGCTCCAGTAGAAAAATACTTTTAGAGTAAAACTCGAAATTGTTTTGTTTTATTATCTATCCTCTTATAGCATCACAAGTGAAAGGCTGTATTTTCTGCTTTGAGAGCTGAACAAAAGTACTGACAATTTTCAGGATTTTTCATTTGTTTTAGCAGGTATGGGAGGAAAAAAGTTATAACTTTGAGAAACATGAAATTGTATCCTTTTTGTTTGTTTTTCTTCAAATGCAAGACCTTCCGAATGCAATATAGGTGTAGATTCAATGGCAAGGCCATGATTCAGAGTTTCAGCAATGCACCGTATATGTCTCGTCATGTCTGCTGTGGGTTGTTCTCAGGATTTTACCTGGGGGGAGGGAAGATCCAAAAAAGAGGGAGGAACTTCAGCTTGGATTATGCCACTACAGTTGCAAGTAGCATTTCACTGTGCATTGCCAAAGGGAAATTGTTGTTGGTTCATTGGTATCGGTGAAAGTTTCACTGAATCTCTGACAACATAGAAAAGCATCCCAGTCTATGCAGTTCTAAATACTCCAAAGTAAGTCACCTTTGCCAAGTATTTGATTTGGCAGTTAGGAAATGGAACAAGCTAGTGTATTCATGTAGCAAATAATTTTATACTTTTCCTCCGTTTGATCACTCGACTGAATTTATATTTAAGCCTGAGTGAAAATGATTCTTGCAGGATGAGGCCGGGTACGTCGCATGACGTACGGCACCTGTTTAACGTCATGTAGCCCACCGCTGCCTATTGTCTCACCGTCCACTTCTTTAAGTAGAAAAACGTGGCCGTGGGGAGAGCGGAGATTTAAGCAGACAGTCAGAGGTTAACTTTGATTTGTAAGAAATAGATGGACATGGTTTACGTCACCAGGTCATCTGAATGAAAATCTCCTGTAGTGGAAATTAAGTTTATTAGATTGGTGGAAACTGTTTTGATTCAGTTGTCATTTCCTAGCAATATGTGGATGCCATCCTCTAATCTCTAGGCAGTAGGTTAGACACTAAAGTTTGTTTTTATCTCTTTAACAACAAAAGGATGCCATTTCAAAGTGGTTTTTTTTCTAAATGTTGTTCATTATTAAATTCAATATAAGAAATGCCTGGAGGAAAAAATTCCTAGCACAGGCCAAGACAATTTGATAGCTGCTCAAAAAAGGAGTTCTGAAGTTTTGAAATCTCTTCTAAAATCTGCATTTGTTTGAGCCCTGTCTGCTTCTACTGTAGGCAGCAGAGTGGTGTGCAGTCGCTTGCAGCCAGAGACCTTGCCATCGACAGCGCTTCCCACGGGGGCTGAGGGCTGACCACCACCATATGCTGGTGTACGTCCGTACACACTCTCAAGCCAAGCAACACACTTTGGCCGCTCTTTAAACTCCAATAGATGAGGAGGAGCAGTAAAATTGTTTGGTTTACTTGCAAAAATGCAACAGTATCAGACTTGTGTGTCTGTTCCAGCAGCTGTAATGGTTGGCTTGGTAGTGATGGCATCAGGGTACCTCTGTGCTTGCCAGCCTTAACCATCTATTTTGGGCAAAAATCCCAGGCTATATTACGGAATGTCTTTAAACAATATTTGTGATTTCCCCCATCTCCGTATGTCCTCTTTATTTTGACACTCCAAACTGTGTCCACATCAAAAACGGGATTTTTTTTTTTTTTTTTTTTTTTTGTCCAGAATAGCTTTCTGTGGAGTTCCAAGGTATCTAAAGGAACATGACAGGAAAACGCTGTGCCTGTGGAGGTCAGCTGCAAAGCACGGAGGTACCTAGCCTGGTGTTGCTGGGGTGTCTTAAACTGCGGGTGCAGCTCTCCATATATAACCAGCACAGCACATCCAGTGTACCCCTGTTTATGTTAAGAATTTGCCAACATACATGGTCCAGGGAAGGGGGTGTTTTGTAGGGAGCCACAAGAGGGGGGGTGAAGGGACAGGGAGGAGGAGGAGCAGTGGCATCCTTAGGTTATTGCCAGTGCTGTTTTAGTTACTTCCGGGCCGCAAGTTTCCATCACAGAAAGGGACACCCATTTCTCTGGACAGGGTAATACTTGTGTGGGTGTACTTGGCCCTTTTTTATAGGGCTTTGGTTGCCACAACAATAATGCTGAGAGGGGAGGAGGGCTGCAAGGACCAGGAACATGAAATAAAGGAACAACTTACACAGAGCGTTTAACTGCAATGGCTTTTTTGGGTGGAGCCCCATTTCCAGGAGTAACTGGTAGAGCAGGGTGGTGACATGCCGATGTAGTAGCTAACCTTTGAAACTGGAAATGCCCATGAAACCAAAGTGTACAAAACTCAAGTGGGATTTGCTTTAAATGTTGCCTGTATTTCTTTATGATTCCTCCCGTGTCTTTGACAAGCAGACAGTAATGCTGGTTTTTGAGTCTTTATTGAATGCTTATATAGATAAGAAATCCTTTTATGTAAGACCTGCATAGGTGATGTAGTTGTGGTATCAGTGGAGAGGCTTATAAAGGAGAATTGTTCTCGTCTGTTTTGCACAGCCTAGTCAATGTAAAAGAGACTCTGGAAAATGGGTGCCACCAGGAGCGGGGAGGGGTTCTCAGTACTGAATAGCAGAAGAGAGTGCCTCAACAAATGATGGATATGGTGAAGGGTGGAGGGGGTGTGTTATGAATTTCCTTTGAGTGAGGGATAATTGTACATAGTGAATGCAGGGAAACGGTATGCTGAATACTATTAAGGTGGAGAATGGACCAGTTTCACATATCGCTTCTGCATAGACCAACTGTACCAAAAAGAAAGAATCCGCTGAATGAAAACCGTGGGGATGTATCCTGTCCTCATCGGCTACAGGCCCAATGACTACAAAGTAATTGGGCAACTTGACAAGTTTCTTGAAACTTGTTGATGTAGTCAGAGATTTACCGCAGTAACCTTCGAATCCAATTTCTTAGTGGAAATGGTGGTCCTGCAGTTGTATCCGAGCTACAGTTTGCAGGAAGCCCAGGCTTTGTGACAGTTGTCACTTCTGATGGTTGTTTGCTGTCGCTTTGCGTTTGTTGTGTTACCTTCCAGGCTGTAGGCTTCTCTTCAGATAACTGAATCCTTTCCAAATTATCTCTCTGTGCACCTTTTCCAAGGAGTGGACATGAAAATGGAACATGGATGTTCCTGCTGCTGTTGCTGTAGCTTTTGTTAGTTAATTTCTCAGTTGATTTTGAAGACCTGGCATTCATTTTGTAATTAATAAAAGTCCAGCCTGTGTAGTCTTGTCACCATGTTGCTGCTCTGCAAAAATAAGGGGAAGCATGTCTGTTGTTACGCTCCACTAGTGCAAGAAATAAATAAGAATGTTAGCACTAGGCAGTGACTGCCAGAAGGCCAGACTGGCTGATAGCTACCTGGTGGCAGTGAGCTGCTGGGTGGCCAGGTCTAGGTGGTACTCCGCAGAGGAGTGTGTTGTGCAGGGGTCTAAGTGAGTAATCTTTGGTATCTTGCATTTCTGCTGCCACTGCTTATCATCGCAAGGCTACAGTGATATTCCATCCACCTGTCTGTGCTAAACAGCTGAATGCAAAGAAGCAGTTGTGTGTAACTTTATGCTGGATTTCTCTGCCCAAGATGCCTCTCTTGCTTGGCTTTTAGAGGTACTGGAGGAGGAAAGATGTATGCACTATTGTAATTACAGTACTGGGCCATAATTCCTTGGTTTTCCTTCATATTGCTGTTAAAATAGCTGCAGTAAGAAAGACAGATACCACCAAAAAGAAGGAACTATGAGAAATGGGGTAGGTACTTGCTGGTTGGTATCCCACAGTGCACAGTGAGAAGAATCCCAGAGTGTGTAAAGCAGAACGTGGGATATCTACTGTGATTGCTGAGCACGTGACTCACGCAGTGCTGCAGGGATGCAGGGATCCAGAGTAGCTTTACAGGGACTAATAAACCTGTGTGGAAACCATGGTTAGGCAGGAATTACTCTGCATCCCTTAATGCAGATGCACAAGACCCAGAACTGCCTTCAGGTTGAGACTTGCCCTTGGTTTGTGTGATTAACCCTATTAGGTGTCTGATGTCCTTAGCTTTAAAGGAACCCAGGAATGAAGGGCTGTTTGCAAAGCAGTGGATCCTGTTTTTCAAGGAAACAATCTACATTTCATTTCTTCTGAAGAATCAAAGGAAGATTTTAAGGTTATACAGAAGCTGCAAAATAGCAGCTCCTCCTCCATAGGCACCTAATTTGCATAGCAGTGTTCTCCAGGTTGGCAGAGAAATGACTGGGAGATAGCGTACATCTCAAGAAAGCAGAGTTGGAGCTAGGGACAAAGTCATAGTATTGCTGAGAAGCAGAAACAAGACCTTCTGAAGGAGCCGACGGTGCGGCACCTTACTTGCCAGCATGAGACCAGTCACGCTGAAGTGCTGTCTTGGAACTGTGCTTTGGCCTACTACACTTCACGAGGAAAGGAAGATCTATATACATTTTTGAGGGTCACGTTATTTTTCCACCTTTGGTCGCTGGCATTCATCTTGGAAAATTGCGTTCACCATATCTGTATTTACTCTTACAGATGGAAACTTATCAGATGATAGTTTCTCCAACATAGATGCCTGTTGTGCATTTAAAAATCTGGATGGGCTTTTGTGAATAAGCTATCCAGGTGGTTTTATGCTAACTGATACAAAGTACGTCTTCTGCCACACTGACCCACAGGAATTTCCATCATGGTTGAGTATGGGTAGAGAAATTCCCCAACAACTTGTGAAAACAGTGTACTGCGTGTTTACTGCTGAGTATGGTTACTGACACTGGAGGCAATGAATGTTGTACATGATACTCACTGAAGGCGTTCGTTAGGTAAGGCATGGTTCAGTTGTGGATTTTACCTCTTTGTAAGTAAGATAGGAGTCGTTTGAATAATACCACAAAAAAAGGTATGTAACATTGCCATGGAAACAAGCTTATTTCAATTCAAAACGCCTAAAATATTTCCTGTGTTAATTACTATGTTTACTTCAGATGTGGGTACATTTCAATAATTATGACATGAATCTGGGAATTCATAGTAACTGTATTAACCATAAACAGCAATCTCAAGTGGTAGGTAGTTCCAAATAGGATAACTATTAAAAAGACAAATTATTTGTGTTTGAGAATATTAAGAAGAAATGTCATATGAGATCTTCATTCATTTGTTACAATTTACATGTAAAAAAAACCTGCATTGCAATTTGTTTACCTTGCCAGATATTTTAACAATATATCTGGTGGTACAAGTCACCTGAGTAATTAAAACTCTCCCAGTTGTAATTACCGTCTGTCCTCAGTGAGGCTTAGTCTTCTGTTCTTCAGTTCAGTGAGGTATTCGCCGTTAACTTCTGAGGATGCTCATTAGGTCCCTGCCTTGGGGAGCTCAGACAGTGGGGTTTTTCATTTCATCCCCCCTCCCCCCCCCAATCTAATAAATTATCTGTCCAGGAGAAACAATATCCAGCTTTCAAATTCTCTTGTAATATTTCTTTGTGTGAGACCTTGTTATTCTCAGCAGTAAAGCACCACATATGTTCAGGATGAATACATTTAAAGCAGAAGCAAGTTCTCTTGTTTGTTGCAGAGTCAAGGTGCCTAGTTTTCCATCCATTGATCTCTTCTCATAGCCAGGTATAGATTCTGCTCTGTGCTAACTTCAGTGGAAACGTATGTGCTTGTGTCAAGAGTTATGCTTGCTCAGTTTTCTCCTCTCTCTGTGTGTGTGCCTTTTCAGAAACAATGCTTTTAAAAGTGGGGTGTGAGTTTCCAAGAAGTTATTTCTAAGCAAGCAAAAAAACCCAAACTAACAAACAAAAAACCTCTCACAGTGGCACTTGAGAAAAAAAACCTGTATAGTAATCAGGTTAGTAATATGCCGTTTGGACTAATCATTATGAGCAAATAACTGCTCATTACAGTTTGCCATGCAATGAATTCCCAGCCAGCTGCATATAATTCCTTTGCAAGTAACCTGCAATTCCAGTTGATTGCGTTTTGCACAGTAGATAAGAGTATCAAGTCAGGATTTATTGCTACGTTATATTCATTCCTTATACAAAGAGGTTAACTTGACAGGTGTTAACTGAAGTGCTTAAAATAAACAGTCTGCACGCTTTTCCCTCTTTACACAAGCACTGGAGGTGTATGCTGACTTTGGATAGCCTGCCGTGGTTCGTGGTTGGAGCTAATTCAGCTGTAAGAGTTCCCTTTCTGTAAGAGACGTGGGGAGATCTGCGCCTCCAGATCCTAGTTCCATGTGGGCACCCCAGTAACACTGGCTGGAAAGAAAAAAAGTCTCTGGAGGAGCTGGGTGTTTATGGGTGACGGCGCAGTGGGAGTTTTGCCACTAGAATCTCTTTTTCCTTGAAGACAGCTCTCGGTTTTGTTCTTTGTCCATATTGTGAAGCAGAAAAACAAAATCAACCGGGAAAATGTCCTTTCTGCCCCTGCGGTTTTGAGTTCCCTATTGTGATTGCAGAATGTCTTTGTTGGAAGGTGCAAGCCAGAGTGGGGGAAAGAGGCTGGATAGGGGACTTAGCTGACGCCGGTGCTCTGCAGTCGAGTTTGATCGTTACAGCAGACCTCCACTGTACGTGCCGCTCCTCAGAGCGCACGCGGTTTGGGGGTCATCTCTCTACCTACAGAACGAGATACCCTGCGTCCATGGCTCTCCTGGGTGTTGAAAATGCCGTATGACAGTGGGCAGATGGGGGTGATGGAAGTCCGTGCTGCCCTCCTGGGGTCGTCACGCCCTCGTGTCACCCAGACATTCCTGGGCCTGCTGGTCAGCCAGGTCAAACAGTCAGAAGCTGGCCCTTACCAAAAAAATCTGGTGGGATGAACTTTGCATCTGTCTGTCCACAGGCTGCGTGAGCGCGCAGTGCTCCCGTGAGGAAAGGGCAGCCTGCTGCGGGGGGATCAGCTCGAGCAGGCTGTGACAGCGTCCCGCAGGACTAGCCCCTGGGTGACGGTGTTCAGGTGGAGAAGGCTGCCTCGCAGCCCTGGTCCTGACTGCATCCTGTCACTACCATGGCTGTAATAAGACTTCTGTCTGAACTGTTCCCGTGTCCTCCAGTGCTTGCCAAGTCGCAGCCCTTTGTGCTCGTTGCCAGTGAGGCAGATGTGGGCAACTGAAGGAAAAAAGGGGTTTGGAAACATTCTTAGTCAATACCTTTTTCTCTTTTCTCTTAGAAGTGAAGAAGAAGGCTGGCTTTATCACTCCAGTGCCGGGAGGGGTAGGACCTATGACTGTTGCAATGCTTCTGAAGAACACACTCATAGTTGCTAAAAAGCTCATTTACTAGAGCCAGCGGGCTACTTTGGAAGAAGAATCCAAGTTGTTCTATTTATTAATACACAAAACATTTATTTTTTACTACAAAGATATTTATTTCTACATTGTATTTATTTTTTCATGTAAAGTGTGCTAAACCTGATGGTTTCCAAAATGTTAAATACTCTGTGTTACCTCTACTGACTTATTGTGAGCAAAAAGGAATTGGAGAATGCAGCCTATGCAAATACGGTGTTGATGGTCAATTATGTGTGTGAAAATGAAGAATGGAGCATGAATTGCCAATATACCTGTGTATCTGGGGGTGCGGTGCAATTACTGAGATCTTTTAACCACTTAGGACCCGAAGTTTTGATCAAACAGTATAAAAACTGAGTTTCAACATGCTAGATACCTTTTAAAAATAAGGTCTGGGTCCTGACATCATGAAGCACTCTGGGTGTAGTTTGAGGTCTTGAAATACTTTTCTTTGAAAACAGTCAGAGATAGCAGCAGAAATATTGAACCTGAAAGGAGTAAGACTGAAATTTTTGTTTCAGCTGCCAGGCAGCAATGTTGACATGAATGCAAATGTTCAGTACATGTTTTTAAAATAACCAGGTAAACTTGAATGCTGGTGAAATTCTGACCTTAAACATATGCAAGAGGTCTGCATGAAGAAGTAGCTAGAATTGAGGCCAGAATTATTTTATTTCCATGTCTGGATTTGTTTGACAAAATGTTTTGGTGCATAATACCCTCATCCCACAAAAAAACCTGAATAGATGACTGGACTGAATTGGACTTTAATTAGGTAGAATGTAGTTAAAACTACTGTGTATGTATATTATGTATAAGGGGAGGGAGAGAAGAGAAAAGCAAAAGTTTATCCCTGATTAATTATTTGCTTTGGAATTTTAGGCTATTTAATTACCTGTTACTTTCTGAAGCTGTATGAAGGGGTGTTTTTTAAGTCCATGACCTAAGGTTCAGTCCTGTGAGTCCGTGGCTACAGTGTTTTGCTGCTTAGAGAGGACTGTGTGGGAGAATAAGATCGGTATGTTTCTATTCCCACTGATTTTAGTTTCCAGAGTGGTCTCATGCAATGTAAAAGAGTGGAGTTACTGCTAAGGTGCCGGTTGAACTGAGTGTGTGCGCTCTTGACATGAAGAGCCTACCCCAGTTCCCACTGAAGTCAGTGGGAGCCATTATGGACTTTTATTTTCATGTTTTTATCTCAGTCGGGATAACATTGATTAATTTTCGAGAGCTTTAGATATTTGCCAGTGGACTACAGATAACTTGAAAGGGGAAGAAAAAAGAATTGTGGATTAATACTACTACCGTTCAACAAAAAAATGCACTTACTGTAATAAAAGAAACAAGATGGAGCATCACTTCCGTGCTGATTGTTCTTGTGATGGCCTTGCTGAAAGTTTTATTTAATGCAGTGTTTACAAAAGAGGTTGACAGAATCGTTAGTGACGATATAGTGCCAATCTGACACTTGCTTATCTGTTTAAATTTAAGCAGTGGTATAGGTGTTAGGAGGATCAAGGTGCCTGTGGAGATAATAATCAGCCCATCGTTGACTAAGAGTAAAACTTGCTCGCTGTTGTGTTAGTCTTGGTGACGGGATGGTTGTGTTTTTTCTCCAGAAGCAGCCTCCGGAGGGAAGGGCCTGTTAACCAACCCGAAAGGCATGCTCATGTGCCAGGCCTGGTGAAGTCCGGCCCCAGCATGAGCGCCCTGTGGCGGACAGGGGCACGGCCTTACCCCCCGAAGCCTTCTCACTGGCCTACCGCGCCCAGCTGCGTTGCCTCATGACGAAGCCACCGCTCCGATTCAAGCCGGATTAAGCTCCCATTGTGTAGATGTGTGTTGAAAGCAAGGCTCAGGAGCCTTAGCCCTGCTGGGGACTGATAGGAGAGGTTATCCAGGTCGGCAGAAACACTCCTGCCGATCCGGGCAGTGCGCAAGCTGCACTCGATCAGTGTGCAGGCATGCAGCGATTCAGGATGGCGAGGGAAGGGAAAAGCCTCCTGGAATGCAGTCCACCAGTAGGAGAACACATAATTAAAATGTGCCTAAGCTAGCTTCTGTTTTTCCCTTAACATGTGAAGTGGTTAGATTTAATCCTACAGATCACGGAGGAGAGTGCAGCACAGAGGGAGAACCTGAGCTGACCACAGTTACTAGAGCATTTATCAGAAGACTCATGGTTTTAAAATATAAAAATTGAGAAATATTTTTGTTGCTTAGAGCTCACAGTTGAGAAAGCGCGAGTTGTTGGCTGGGGTGAAGCGTGTAGCTCTCCTTCGGTGAGAGTTGGGTGGTTGATGTGTGTACATTGCTGCACTGGGCCTTGCTGATGATCTGCTCTGGTGTGTTTGTCTCCCTTCAGAGAGACCAGTCCTACTTGTTCCAAGCTGCCGGTGACCAAGGACACTGGGCAGCGCTGGGGCTGTGCAGAGCGGTTTAGTGTAAGAAGTGTGTACGACGGGCATGTCTTGGAGACCTACAGACGCTTTACGTGAGAAGTAGGACTGTGCTTGTTATGCATACCCACTTCCTTGGCAAGGTAGAGGTGGGCTTTCGTGGCAGTGTAGTGGCAGGAGTAATGAAGGGATCGCCCGATACAGGAGGCAGCAGCTTACCCGCTCCTGCAGTCTGTGTTTTCGCGGTGCCTGTGCTCTGCCAGCTTTCGACTTCTGTCCCACACAATCGCATGCGGCTCCAGCCAGCAGTCCCAGGCCTTGCGCAGGGCTGGTGGGCTGCCTGGCTGCAGAGGGTTGTGCACACGGGGAGGCTGGAGGAAAAGTGATTAGCATGACCCTCGGGCTCGCCACAGCCTGTGATCAAAGGCCTCTTGCTGGCAGCCACTGATGGAGAACATCATCTGTTATCTTTGTGTCTGATCACTTCCGAATCTTGGCTCTAGCTGTTCTCGCAGTTCCTCTGCTGGATGGCAGGGAACGGAGGTGCCGGGAGGACCAAGGGAGGAACACAAGCAAAGCAGGGGCTGGACTGAACTCGAGAGGAGCTTCCTGAATGCTGAGGACCCTCCTGGAAGTAACAGAAGACCTACATTGCTAAGGGAAAGAAATACCACGTTTTTCACAGCACATCATTTTCCATTTTGCTCACCCCCGTTCTGGTGCGTTTCGTTGATTTGCTCTGGCAGATACCAGGTCTCTCCTTAAAACTGAATCTTTGCATGCACAATTATGCCCACAGGTAATAGGAAACCAGGGTTTCAAAAGAAAACCTGATCCCATTGCTAGATAATAGCAGTTTCCTAAATAAATGTGTGGTTGCCCCGGGGGGTGAGGTTGTTGCCAGATGCACCTTTTTTTGATTGGTGAGAACAGCAGATGACGCTTCGTGGCATATAAGTGCAAGAGAAAACACGGGAGCACAGATAAGCCGAGCAGGCAAGCCATCTGGAAAGAAGAGTTGAGAAGGTGCTAAAGCAGCTGCTTGCCATGGCGTTTGGAATGCTAATCTATATTTTACTGAAAGGTAGGTTCGGAGGAGGCTTTTCAGTGTCGTAAGATACAAGGCTTTCTTGAACAGTAGCTCGCTCTTCTGAAATAAGCAGTAGGGGTGGGGAGCATGCAAAGACGTTGCGAAGCAGAATTACTTTAGCGATTTTAAACCTGGATGAAATTTTAACAAATAGGGTATAATTTAGATTCTTTGAAAAGGAGCTACCTAGACTGGTAAATAGGTGAAACGTAGTATATTACAGGTATCTGTGTTGTAAATTGTGTAAGATAATAGAAGGGAGAACAGAATGGCTATGTGTTTTGGAAGTTTACAGACAATAGTTTGTTACCCCACAATCATAATTATGCTGTGGCGAAAGGAAGTTTGAGGCAAGAATGTTTTAAATGAATTGTCATTAAATTGCTGCATCGTATCAGAGTTGTATAGAGTGGGTACATGTTTTCTGGGTGAAATGAACCTTGAATAGATATACTGAGTTTTTCTGTTACAGTAAGCTTCTATTTGCATTACACAGCAATGGGGGCACTGAGTGAAGAATCAGCTATTACTGTTTCATCCCTCAGCACAGACTTATGGACTAATTGGACAAAAAACAACACTGAAGGTATTTCATTTTTGTTCTGTTTGTCTCTCAATCTGTCACTTCAAAAAAAACACACACAAACAAACAAACAAAAAAACCACCACCAAACCCCCCAAAACAAAAAAACCCAACAAAAGCCATTATAATGAGAGCTGCTATAATGTTGCTGCCGCTTGGACACCGTTGAATTTTGTGTGTGTTTTATTTGTAAGATGAGCTGCTTTCTTCGTGGAACTTTAAAAGCCTTCTCTGAAGTAATAGCTGCCGCTCAGCTGGGGTAGGCTCAGCACTGACCAGCTAAAGCATCATTTATCTGAAGTCAGATGATCTGCGTTTCAAATGGCCATTTCTGTTACTTTTAACTGGTGTTTGGTTTCCAGCTGTCTCCAGTGTGGATCTGTATGCACTCAAGTGAGAACGCAGCGAGCATAACTTGAAGTGATGCCTCTCATTACTGTTACTCAGTAGTTTCTTTGTGTACTGCAGTTTTGCTTTCGGCTATCGCAGCTTCCACAGCCCTCTTCAGAGTGCTAGCTCTCTCTTTTCTTTCTTTTTCTTTTCTGACTGAAATGTGAACTCAAGCTATTTGCCTGCCAACATCTGAGACCAGAGTGCTGTGTTTATCCTGCAAGCTGCATTCTTGATGTTACTTCAGGTGCTAGTGATGTCATTACTTTTGGAGAACTGTGCGATCTGGAACTGAGGTTTTGGCAGGTCAGTAAAGGAGGAAAGAATTTTAACTGTGATACTTATTAATGTCTTTGTACTTTAAGAAGAACATAAACATGCACACATTTCATCTTCGGTTAATTGTAAGTCATCACAGAATGTCTTACGAGCTTTTTTTAGTAGACCCATAAGCTTTTTATTTTTCTCGCAACAAGTCAAACTGTCGTCTTCTTTGTCTAATTTTTCATAGTGGTACAGTGTTACAGATATATACACCTTCATACATACTTATACTCTGTGTGTGGGTTTCATATATGTATGTAAGGTATAGGGTATACACATACATACACGCATATGTATGTGAAGTCAAGGTGAAGCTGATTTTTGACTGCAGTGGTTTGATTTATCAGCGCAACACTGTGGTCTGGTTTCGTGGATTTGTCTGACATGATTCGTCCAGAGTTGCTTGCAGCAGCAAGGAGTAAAATGAAGTAGAAATATGCTGTGTCTCGTTAAGTACCCTGTTTGTATTATTTCTAGAAAGCAGGAGCGATGGGTCATGTTTTAACAAGGAAGAGGCTTATTTACAGGGACACAGCCGTGTCTGTAACTGTCCCATGTAGCTTCGGGCTGGCTGTGGCTGTGCAAGTCAACTAGAGACCAGCGCTTTTAGTTGAGAGTGTGTTCCCCTCGAGCTAGGAGCAAATTCACAAGCATTCAAGCACACATTTACACAGGTAGTTAAAAGCATATTTCAGTGGACCATTTACAAAGCCACTGAAAAGTTAGAAAACAGCATTTCCGGAACAAAGACTGAAAAGAAGTCCCTGAAGAGTCACCAGAGAAACTGGCTGTATCCCTGTGAGGTTTCCTGGTAGCTCCTGTTCCTGTGCAAGTGAAGTTTATAGTAAGGTTTGTAGCCAAGGTTCAGTAATACAAGATTGTAAGAAAATAAATTCCTGGTTAAGTATCACTGGAGGATCTGGCAGTTTCTTGTGGGATTGCAAGTCCTCTGGGGACTGAGGTGCAGTTTCTGGAAAACATTTAATTTCTGCTCAGTCCATTTACCTCCTGTTTACAAGACCATGTGCTACTTCCATGTTTGATGATACATAGGCTTTCCTTGACACCAGTGCTGGGGCTAGGAAACATCAGGCTCTGTCATCAGCGGAGGGGAAAAGGTAGTGGAGAGGATGCTTGGCTGGGAGCTGGCACGGCAGGGACGAAGAACTTCTGACACAGTTGGGGCTGAAGAATGGGCAGCTAGGAATAGGGAAGGGCTTGGTTTTACTGGGGAAAAAAAAGCGATCCCTTCGTTGCCAGGAGCCGCTTCTTCCGTGCATGCTGTAAGGGAGGCCCTGAACCTGCGGCTGACCCCTTCCCTCCCTCCCCTTTCTGGCTCTCCCGTTCCTCCCCGACGCACCATACTTGCAGGCTGAGCTGTCATGGTCTGAGTGGCTGACTCTCTTTGTTGCCAGTCCCGGAGTTTTGGCATGCCCAGGCTTCCAAGTGCCTGTAGTTTTGATTTCATGTCGGATCTTGCCAAGTGTATCTGTTTGAATGACTCAGTTGCAGGCAACCGTCAAGTGCTTACGCAGCATGCTTTTCTTCCCTCACGTGACATGAAAGGGCACATGGATGTGTTTATTCAACAGCTTATTTAGTATCTAGGTGGATAATATGATATGAATTAGCATAATGCTCTGGGATGGGTTAGAAAATCATTCTTTTTGTTTTCAAGACTCATCATTCTTTCAGAGGTAATTTGTACTTCTGCAGTGTCAAAATAATTAGCCCTTAGAATTTTTGTGCAGACATTGAAGATCTGATCTTGCAACCCACAACGCACAAAGCTCTTGCTCCTGACAACAAGGGAGGAACGCATTGTTCGTTTGTCACCTGCACAGCAAGATGTTTGTCTCAGGCGCTCTCTAGGCAGGCCTCTGCTCCGGGCTGACCTCTCCCTGCTTCTGATGGCAGCACTGGCTTCCGCGGCACTCGGGGGAAGAGGTTTGGCGTACCTGCGTGGAGGGAGGTTTCTCCCAGGCGCTGGTCGATGGCGGGCTGCCACCCCTCGGCAGCAGCGCCATGGATGAGCAGGGATGCTCTGGCCGTGTGGGTCCAGCTGTGGAAGCTTGAGTAGACCTGGCTGTGGATTTCATGCCTCTGACGTGTAGATTTGTACCCTGCTCAGTTTGGTTTTTATTCCCCATGTGGTGGAGATGCAAGTGAAATGTTAAACCTGTGCAGTAGGCATCTTCTCCGGGCCCCGTAGAAGAGCCATGCTTTGGGCTGCAGGAAGCGCGCATTGGAGGATGGAGTGGTTATATTTAGCGGTTTTGTAGAGCGCTGCTCAGCCCCCTGTGTGCCGAAATGGCGATTCAAAACCGTCGGTGCCAAAGTGCTTGAGGAGAGGCACGGGGGAAGCCTGAATGTGCCGCTGCTGGTTTTCTGAAACTCTGCCCTGCAGATTTTTGGTAGCTGGTCCACAGGTACATCAGGCCTGAGAGAAAATGGGCTTTTGCAGGTCTCCTGCGTCCTGGATCAGCTTGGCACCCTCAGCCCTGCAGCTGTGTATGCCACATGCTTTGTTTTCCATTGTGCTTTCCCCAGCAGCAAGCATCGCACAGTCCTCATGTGCAGAAAATAGTATCATCCATCTCTTGCCATAAAATCTGTCTTCCTGAAATATGTCCTTTCTTAAGTTGTGCTTCTCTTTACATCTGTCCCCTCAGGGCCTGGTCCTGTGCTGGCCATGCTCTCAGCCAACAAGCCCAACCCCGGAGCTTGCAGGCAGCGTTCCCGGTCCCAGCCGTAGAGCCCGAGCCCGGTCCCAGCCGTAGAGCCCGAGCCTGGTCCCAGAGCTCGCGGGCAGCCAGCTCCTTCCCTTGCAGCGCGTGTGGGTCGGGGCTGCGGTGTGCCTGCCGCACGCTGGGCTCTCTGCGGCAGAGATACCGCTCTGGCGTTGGTGCGTGGGGACAGCCGCAGCTGGGGCGGCATTGAGACGCACGTCTGATCTGTGACCTGCTCCGCGTGCTCCCCTGCTGCGTCCCAGCGTCTGACGGAGACAGGGCCCCAGTCTCGGCGTGCCCTTCGGCGTGTAGGTGTTGTCGCTCGGCTGCTGGGCTGAAACTGTGCATTTCGCTTATGGTCGCTAGCATTGTGTTTCTAGCTTTAGCTCTGCCAGCTCCACAACGGGAGCTGCCCACGGGACGGCCAGAGGCTGACATCTGTGACGATGGTTCCATCAGTGTAGCATCTCCAGACCTTGATTCAGCACTTAGTCAGAAGGGAAGGTTTCTGCTTGCTGTACCAGTCTTTGGTCCGTCTGAGCAGAGCTTGTCACCTTCCTGCATGGTGTTGTTTTTCTTGTGGTCATAACTGAAAGCTGCTGTTGACATACACTTGGAAATCACGATCAGCCATCACTAAAACAGTCCCCTGAAATCTAAGTCATTGGTTATACACCCCACCCCACCAGCGATTCCTGTAACTGGGTAGAGAGACCAGTTCAAACAGATACTTGCTTTGATGGTGAAGCTTTTGAGTTTTCTCTTCACTTGCCGCACCCCTGCTCCCATGTTACAGATTCACGCTGGCCTCTGCACTCCTCCAGCATGGCAGGGCGCCTCGTGCCTGGGCTCGGGCGCTCTTCTGTCGGGAGGTAACACTGGGACAAGGTCCCCAATAACAGTTTTGGCTTCTCCTTCATTCCCATTTGAGCTGCCATGGTTGGGAATAAGGTTGTCGTTGCCTGTGCTTTCGAAGCAGAAGCATGCTTGCTGACCTGGATGCATACAATTTTGCACAAGTTCAGAAACTCAATAGTCGTGGCCCGTGCTTTTGCTGGGGAAGACCATCCGGGCAGTCTGGGGAGCTTATGAGCAGAAGTGGACTCTCTGCTAACGTTAGACCGTGCTGAGCAGATGGAGGGAGCACTCCCGCTGTTCATCACTTACTCAGCTGTGGAGCTGGCAGGCGGGGCTGTTAGAAGTGCAATGGTGTGTCTTGTGATGGGGAAAAGAAAAAACAAATTAACTAGTAATTTGAATTCAGACTGGGAAGCATACTGAGAATAATTCAACGCTCTCATTGTGTCCTAAACCCCTGCTACTCCTGGGATGGTTTTTCTGGTTGGATTGCAGGTTGGATAGTGCTGATGTTACCCTGGATGAATCACCCATAATCATTTTTATACACGCTTCTCAAGAGCAGGTAATTTATTTACAGTTTGTTCTTTCTGTAAAGCTATGCTGAAACATCTGAGAAGCTTGTTCTGCTTAGCGGTGTTTGAATCTGCGCATGAGACATATCACAGTAAAACTATGCATTAAGTGTCTTTTGCAGGCAATGTCTGTTCAACTTGAGTTGTGAAAATGTGTTTGAATCTTTTTTTTTTTTTTCCTAAATGTAACATGACTTTTTCCTCTTTCGCAGTAGAGTACACAGAGCCGCCAAAGCTCTTGAAGCTTATGCAGACCTGTCTTGAAGAACACCACAGCTATTGTATCAATGGGCTCTGCGCGTTCCACAGCGAATTGAGGAAACCCATATGCAAGTAAAGAATACTGCTTATAAGTATCCTTCTAGGAAAATAACAACAGTAGCATTGTTTCTTTGTCTGCTACGTGTTACTAATGTGATGTGACTAATTTTCAGCAGAGCGCTGCTTTGAAGTGCCCGTCGCCTATTTGCAGGCTTAAAGTTTGGCACGGGCTTGAGTACTGTGGTGGCTCAGCACTGTTCACAAGGCCATAGTGCTGTGCTAGTGTAATGCTAAGGAAGGGAGAGGGAAAATTCACAGCTTTGTCGGTCGCTGCCACGATGGCCTCTCAAATCAACAGCTGGTGCTAGAGTAAGTAGGAGTAAGCAGATTTTCACATTGGGCACCATGAAAGGGAGTGGATCTTCCAAGATGTCAGCTGCAGCTCCTTATTCCGCAACTGCTTACGCACCGACCAGGACTGTGGTGTCCTAAAAACCTTCTAGGGTCAACGGTGGGCAGCTGTGGCCTTTGGAGACATTATAGCAGGTAAGGATCAGCAGTGCTCGTCGTCCACGCCCTCCGTGATGAGGGTATGTTTGGACTGTTTGCTGCTGTGACTGCAGTACTGGAGCTAGCTTTAAACTAGATAGACTGGGGCAACTGGTAGTCTTGGTGAAGAGGTTCTGACTGAGCACCAGATTCAGCCCATCCTCATTTAAACTTGCTCTAAATTGTTTAAAACTAATTAAAACTAACCTGTTTCTGAAATACAAAGCATATGAAGTTCTGAATAATTTTTGCCTGGTGTGTATTTATTTTGTAGGTGCCTTGCAGGTTATAATGGAGAGAGGTGTGAACATTTAACACTAAATTCATACGCACATAATTCTTACGAACGCTACATTGCTGTGGGAATCGGTGTAGGAATACTGACAAGTGGGATACTTGCTATCATCTACTGCTACGTAAGAAAGAGGTATGGGAGATACGAAACCTTCTGATTATGTTCATGAATTACAGTGGGGAGGAAGAAACAGTGTGCGGAGTTGTGAGGGCACTGGGAGCATGTTCTTGCCTGTTACCGATCTGCGATGTGATCCTAAAGGAGCTGACGTGCTGTACCTCTGCTTTCCGATCTGCCAGTTGGGTCAAATGATGTGACTGTCTGAAACGTGGGTTTCATCGGGGCTGGGCAATTAGATTTAGGTTCTGTTCAGTCTGCTGTGATTTTAGATTTTGTCTGATGAAAATGACATGATGTTGTCCATTTTAGATGCAGGAAATTGAAATCACCCTACAAAGTCTGCATGGGTGAGACGGCGTTGTGAAGATCTGGCGTTGGGACACTTACCAATTTGCCTGTAGAAGAGAGGAAGCTCTGCTGGGAAGGCCACCCCGCGGCATCTGCAGGTACCCCAGCCTCGCTGAAGGGGTGAAATCCAGGGAATGGCAGAGCGAGTACATAAAAGGAACTCCTGCAGAACTGACGGGCCCGCTCACTTTAGAAGACAGACTTCCTCTCGTTAGTAAAGGTTGCTAGCTGAGCAGGTCCGGACAGCTGAGGATACTTGCAGCCCTCTCAACGCCCTCCTGTGGCTGGGATTTGCTGAGGGGATGACTGATCGGTTTTAGCTGTTTTCAGTCATTTCAAGCCCTAGTACGGTGTTCTGCTCTGGTCTTCTCTGTCATTTGGTTGGTTGGGTTTTGTTTTCTGTTTTCTTCTTTTTTCCTCCCCTGGAGGAAAAGCACAACCTGTCTCACAATGGAGTTGTATTCTGAACATCGTGTGCTGACAAGAAACCGTTTGAGTTCGGATTTCAGTGTCTGCTGCCTGTGTGTGTGGATAAACAGCCCCCGTTCCAACACCGCAGTTACCTTCAGCGTGCTAAGCAAAGCATAGGCTTCTGTTGCCGTAAAGGACAAAATCGTAAAACGATTTTGACTGAGGAAAATAGGTGGTTCTCAAAAGCTGACTTACACTTAGGAATACAGAATAAACAATTCTTGGAAAATTAGGACATGACATCTCTGGGAATGGCAAGTTCTTACTGTTCTCATAAGCAAAGGAATCGGACATCTTTCTCAAAATGGATTACTGGGTGTGCTGCTCATGACAGACAACTCTGCCCTTCCCTGACATCGTATAGCAGCTCATCAGATTCACGGAACTTGAGGCACAGCGTCGCCTTGCTGCACCGTGATTTCCAGTCGCTGGAGAAGCTGCAGTTTTGTTGTGGAACTGCAGTATAGCTTTGCCCAGGAAGCAGACTCTCTTTATTCCGTTCTCACATTATGCACATAATGTCACCACTCGGGTAAGAAAGAAATGACCGCAGGGATTTTGATCCACCCTAGACAGCAGATTACGTGTCAGATGCTTGTTTTTCTTCATCTTGTCTACGAAGAATCACAAAGGCAAAAAAGGTTTTGTTCAGGGAAAAGGGAAGAAAGTTTGTTCTGGAGACGATGGCACTAACTGTGACTTCTCACGGACAGCTGGAGTGTTTGCCGGTGCTGATGAGACTGGAGATGGCTCTAAGATTTTCATTTCAGCTGTTGGACGTTGTAGATGCATCGGCTATGCTTGGTCATCTATGAGAAAGAGGCATTTAGGTACTTTGCAATTCTGTGGGATGGTACAGGCTGCTAAATCTTGGTGCCCTGCTGGGAAGCTCAATTTCTTTGTTGTGTGAGTTAATTTTCACAACGTGTCATTTGTTGAAAAAACCCTGTGTATTTGTGAGACATCAGTGAGAATGGTGAAATGTGTGTGAAAGACTGGGTTTTGAGAGGGTAAATGTACATTTGGCCTTTGAGTGGTCTGAAGTTCAGTGGGCTTCTCGCACGGGGGGATCTTGGTCAGTAGCTGAGTCATCCTGGCTCTGCATTTGATACCAATAAATAAAGCAACACGTCACACACTGTTTGGTTGGAGTCCCCGTGCGACAGACTGGAGCAAGCGACACGTGCATACACGGAAAGGATTGCTGGCGAGGAGCTACGTGGAGACAGACACCAGTCCTTTCCTCTGCGCATTGACCTGAGCATTTTGTAAGAGGCACTGGGCTGATTTTCCAGCTCTCAGCCTTTCTGTTTTCTCAAGTCGAATCTTCAGACCCCTGTATCTGTTGCTCCTTTCAGTTCTTCTGGCCTCCTCTTAGTATCTGCTGAGAGACACTTCTGCTCTTCACGATTTTTGAAGTCAGCCTTCAGTAGTTGCCCTCGTGTTTTCTGCGTCACATGCAGTAGCGCGAGTGCCCTTAGATGTGAATTACAATCTGCACATCCGCACACAGCCACACAAAAAACACCCTTCGCCCCTCGCACACGCTGGACAGACTGACCGACAGTACCAATACAAACATGCGTGTCCTCGGGAAAACGCAGGTGAGAGATGTTACTGATCCACCTCGGAGGAAAGTTCAGAGCTAGATAGGCCAAAGAATGAAAAGCCTCAAAGCTGTTGTCATGTGGGTGCACCTCCTTCTCTGCAGCGAGCTGTCTCCCGGCGTGCACGTCACGAGCATCGCCTTCGCTTGTGGAGGACCAGCCCTGCTGCATCGCAGAGGCCGTGTCCTGGAGCAGACACGCGCAGTAACACAGCTTGCTTGGGGTGTACGTGCAGTTGTTAAAGGAGTTCTGAGGGCAGGAGTTTGAACAACTAGACTTTCACTTGTGCAAAGAAAGCTGTCGGGGAGAGGTGGATTTTGTTTGTGATGGATTTTGCTGTGTCTGTTTAACCATTTGCATGTCCTCTTACTGACTTTTTTGACAGCCTTTACATACCAGTGGCCAAGCAGGTGCTGCCTTGCAGGGTATGCAAGTGCTGCTTCCAAAGTATTTGCACACTGCAGTGAGATTTACACATAGAAACACACACTGACATGCTTTTTTTAATGTTTGGTTAAACATAACTGGAAAGGAAGGTTTATTTCAAGGCCACTGTTTAGCAGGAGACTAAATAATGAAATAGTTTTTGTAGTTTGCTTTCTGGTCCCAGGCAGCTTTGGAAGGGCTGCCAGTGAAAGCTGGCTGAGTCTTGTCTGCTAGTGGAAGTGAAGCTGGAGAGTGAAATGCCAGATGAGTCTGTGCCATGGAAAATTAGCCTTTGTGTAAGGGCAGAGTGAGAATAAAATGGAAAGATGAAGATGGGAAGAAGGAAGGAAAAGGAGGTCTTTGTTTTAGCTTTCTTTTTCCAAGTGGTATCGAGGCTTCCAGAAATGGGTTCCTCGCCACCCGGGTGCTGTACGCCCTTCGTGCTGAAGCACAACTTCGGAGCAGGCTGCCAGCTGCTTGGACATCCACAGCTGGTGGCACCAGCACAGATGACAGTTTTCTCCATCAGTCTGCAGTGTTTACAGGCTGTGGCCCGTGTGGGAGAGGAGTGTTGTCACTGCAGTTTTAAGGGATTTCATCAGGCCAGAGCTGTGTTTGAGGCATCGCTGCATGAATGAATCACTCTGCTGTTTGATGCAGTGACCCTGCCGAGGAAGTCTGCGTTGCCTCAGATTGCTTCGTGGAGTCAGCTGTGCTGAGCCCTGCCTTGATAAGTGACAGATGCTGGTGGGCTAGTATGGCGTGTTGCTGCTTACGGTGCTGAATTTCCTGCAGAACAGGCCTGTTGCAGGATCAGGATCAGCTTTCCTGGCTCATTTATCAGGCTCAGACTCCTTCTGTAATGGCATAATTAACAGAGTCGTAAGCTTCTGCTTCCTATTAGCTGCACATGCCAAAAACTGTCATTTCAAGAGGAGACCCTGTGTTTGTCTGGCCTTTAGGCAGTCCTGCATCGGCTTTCTCAGGGCACCAGCTCAGCGAGGCCAAGAAAGAGACGTTAAAGACTGGGACCTGCCTCTCCGAAGGACGGAGCACTTGCCCTGTGTGTGATCCTGGCGGGTGGAACCACACTGGCTTTTCCTGCAGCGCATCTCTCAAGCCTAGTTGCCCTTAAGCCACCCAGCCCTCTGCCTGCTTCACTGGCATCTGCAGTCACCGTGCAGCTGTACCTTGTTGCTAATGCTTGGCTGTGACTTCAGTGCCTCCCGTGAAGTGGACACCCATTTTCTGTTGAAGTGTGTGGGTGGCCTGCAGTTTACCTGAGCCCAGCAACATCTATTTAAAATGGTGAGATGCGAGCCTGTGGAAAAGATGGCTGTCCTTGCAAAATACTGCTTTTAATCGTGGAAGGAAGTGTATTGATGGCTGATGTCGGGAGCAGGCAGCGTCCCTGTCCTGCCTGCCTGATGGGCTGATTGCGGATTAGCAGCGGTGCCGTGATGGCACACGGCTGATTCGGCAGTCTGAGCTGCACGGGCGCAGGAGCAGCCAGGCCACGGGTCCGTCCAGCCCGATGGCCAGCCAGTGACCGCAGTGCCAGAGGTTCCTGAAGAAGGCCTTACAGGTCGGGTGGCAGGCTGGCAGGTAGGAGAGGCTTTTCTCGTGGTAACCAAGAGTGTGTTTTGCATAAGGGCACAGCAGGGTTTCTGGTCCTTCCCACTTACTATGGCAACCCAGCTGCTTCTAGTGCACATTGGAAGGGAGACACTGATCGGTGCCCATGTGGCTGGCACAAGGCTAACTAGCATCAGTCCTGGGTTGTGTCCTAAGAACTAGCTGGGAAACTGGTTACTTGCTAGTGATTCTGGATTTTACGGAAAAAAGAAAAACAAACCAACCACCAAAAAACCAAACCAACCCCCAAAATATCGTATGGCCCTCAGCAAAGTTTTATAGCTATATCGTTCCTTATACCCTTTATATGTTTTATTTAATCTCTGGTCCATGAAATGCACTGTAGCTGGAAAAGCATCACACAAAGAGAAGGCTAACTTGGCAAAATAATTGATTTAATTAAGTTCAGAATAGCTCCCATGACCCCTGAAGCTTGCAGTCCTTAATGGTTTTGTCTTTAGAGCATCCCTGTGAAGCAAGGCAGTGCTTTGGGGGTGATGTGCTGCAGAGAACTAAGACAGGGAGGGAGGAAAGTCACGTGGAGGAGAGGCATCAAACTTTTCAAACCACTCATAGTGCTGCAGCCGAGAGATCACACTTCTGCTCCTTTGAGTTGTTCTAAGCAACGGTTCTCAAGCAGATCAGTAAGATGCTGGCGGTTTTGAGAGAGGGGAAAGAGGGGTCAGTCTTGGTAAAATGAAGGTTTGATGGCAAACAGCAGGAGTTTCTTTTTGAATATTGATTTCGACTCTATCTTGTACGACATGAGTGCGTATTTTTTTGTGTTTTAACTTTTGGAGCTATTCAGAGAAGCATCGTGACAGAACATCAGTATTGGAAATGAGACAATTTGCATGGTGCAGATAAATAATCTCCAGGCTGTGTTCAGTCAACTCCAGCCCGTCATAGGTAGGGTCTTCACCAGCCCTGCTCGTTTTGGGAGCTGCTGGCGTGGGACCGAACAGCTTCGTGGCAGTGGGGTAGCTGGATCCAGCCTCTAGAAAAATGAGGCTGGAAAATGAGGAGTGGGGAAAAAGGCACTGGTTGTTGCTTGCGTTTGAAGGTGTCTCTTCGGCGACCCGAAGTCTCGGCCTGCGGACGGAGAGACGGAGCGTGCGGTCTGCGCAGCCCCGCGCTCTGCGGGCTCGCCGTGCGGCAGAGCTCTGCTGGCTCTGCAGGGACGCGTGGCTGCTCGCACATCTTGCATCGTTAGCCTTGCGCTGAAGAGGGAGATGCCTGTAGAGGTCCCTGTTGAACTATAAATCCGGGAAATCGTTGGGGACTCCTGCTTTACGACCCAGCTAACAAACAAACAAAAAAAAGTGCAGGTACTCATTAAAAGCTCAGTGTAAGTAGTCATTAATTATCATGACAGCAATGAAATCTTGTGCTATGACTAGGCCTGGGCTGCCCCTGCTCTCGCTGAACTGAATGGGAGCAGGAGCAGGCTCTGTAACAAGCAGCTCTCGGCGAGATGAAGGAGGTGTCGGAGCCCAGCCGACACCACTGGCTTGAGCAGCAGAGGAGAGCGCTGCTTGTGCTGTTGCTGGGAGCTCGGTTATGCCGGCCCCGTTCGCCCGTTGCTGCGCAGACGGGAAGAGCGCGCGTTCGCGTGGCTGCTGGGGCGCAGACGGGTTTTGGCGGAGAGCAGAGTTTGGCTCGGTGTGGAAGCCCACTGCCAGTGCGGGCAGGCAAACCCTGAAGGAGAGGTGGGAGAACTGCAGGGAGAGGAGGCAATGGCCTCTTTGCTAGGAGGCCAGATGAAGTGATACAAGAGGAATCATAGAATCATAGAAAGTTTTGGGTCGGAAGGGACCCCTAGAGGTCATCTAGTCCAACCCCCCCGCAGCAAGCAGGGACACCACTAACTAGATCAGGTTGCTCAGAGCCCTGTCCAACCTGGTCTGGAATGTTTCCAGGGATGGGGCCTCCACTATCTCTCTGGGCAACCCGTTCCAGGGCAGGCTGCTTTATTGAAGTTGCATGAAGCCAGACATGGGCATAGACCCTGGACCGCTGGCCTGCCCATCCGGGATGTAGGTGACTGGTTTTCTCCTGTTTGCAGACCAGCATCTTGCCTTTTTGTTTAAAACCGAGGCCTAAGACCTGGAAAGAGCACCAAGCTGCTGTTTGCTGGGTTTGGGGGACATCTTGTGAGTGGAAGGATAGAAATTGGTACTACCAAATCTAAATCTTTTTGTCCGTCTTGCTGGAGCTGCAAGTTGATAAATGTTCACACAGAAAAGGAAGTAAAAACGTAAGCAGTAAGTGGCACACAAAGATGAGCATAACACTCAGAAGATTTCCGTCATGGGGTTTTCCATGTAGCTGATTTTTAAAGATCAGTTATGGTCCATGTTCTGCTATTAAGTCCATGTAGAAGCAACCATTCACATCGCAACATAGAGGCTGTCGTATAGCTGGTCCAAACCATGTGTTAGGTTGTTCGAGTCAAAAATTCTAATTTTATTTTTTAAAAATATAAACATAAAAATAGTCTGTGAGACAAAATTTCACAGACAGATTAAGGTACAAACTGTTTTAAATGCTCATTCTCTAGAGCAGTTCGAGATGAGCTGAACTTGGGAGTTAAGGCGCGTCTTGCATAGCCGTTTTGGGGGAGTTTTCCATCTGATGGTTTGGGGTTTTTTTCCTCTATCGCGGAAATAAAGCCACCAGCGAAATTGAGCTGCAGCTCTGGACTCGGTTTCCCAACTCGTAAAAAGGCCAGCGGTATCCAAATGTGAGGTTTTGATTCCACATCTAACATTGAGTCACTTAAACGTTAATATTTAATGAAAACTTCATGTTGGTTTTATCTGGTGAATGCTGGCAAACAAGTTTCCTTGTAAAGATTCCCTGGTGACGTTTCTTTGTAACGGCCTTTTGTTCTTTAATAAGCAAAACCACGGTTCACCGTGCTTTGAATACCCGGTGCTCCAATGCCAAGCTGTGTTTCCTGGTCGTGCCTGTCCGAAATGCGGCACGGTGGCATTGCCCTTGGCTGATGGTGAGGCGGCCAGCGTGGGGAAGCGGAAACGCGAGGACCTTCCCCTGTCTGCCATGTTCAAGACTGGTGTGTGACGATGCCTCTCTGCAGCTCCCTCTGACCAGCAGCACAACCAGGGCTGAGACGGGAGAGGACACGGCCATGCTTTGCAAGAGCGTCTGACTAACTCGGGCAAAGCTAATTTGCTTGACATAATTTCTATACGTAAGACTAAGTCTGTTTGTGTCCCATTGTTATGGCAAATCCCGTGATGAGCTGCATTTTATTGCCTTCTGCCGGCCGTCTGACAGAGCCTGGCAGCAGAATTGAGTATGAGCACTGTTCCAGGAAGCTGTCTTAATAGATACTAATTCAGAACTTGAAGGTTGCGGGGCAACAGCTGGGCCTCGCCGTAGCTGCGCACAGCTTTGCGTAACAGGGAGGGCCTGGGCACTGCGATGCGTGCCTGCCTTCCCAGCCAGGCGGCCCAGCAGCTGGGTGGGCACAGCAGGCTGGCATGAGTCAGTGGCAGGCAGGGGCAGCGAGGGGGGACCTCGAGCCACGGGCCAGGCCGTGTAGCCAGAATGTGCGGTATTTGGCTAAGAGTTTTGTGCCTTTTCCCCTCTTTTCAAGGCTACAGCATCACGTGTTCATGGATGTTTGTTGGAGGGATGCTGCTCAGGAAGAGGAACGCAAGGAGGGCCCCCGAGGGGACTTACCTGTGTGATTTTTGGAAACTCTTAGCACCTGGAGTGCTGGTTTGTTGGGTGCAAGTCTTTGTAACTCTGGCATGACGCTTGGTAGGCTTTGGCAGCTTAATCTGCCCTCTCTCTCCAGCAGTGCAAGCACCGAAGCTTATCAAGCTGGGGTTTACCATCATTGTAGACATGAGCAGGGGAGGGAGAGGAGCTGCAGGCAAGGGTGGGAAGGCAGGCGCTGCAGCTGGACTGCTGAACGGGACGTTGTGTCTGCCCTGTCCAGATGGCAGGGCTTAGGTCTGTGTTGGTCCCCGTCCTGGCTGCTCTCAACAAATGCAGCCTTACTGATGTTGGCAGTGTTGGTGTTGGTCCGTGAGTGCTGAGGATTTCCCTTGCAATGGGTAATGCAGGTCTAGGGGCGTAGTCAGACTGTCTATATACTATTATTTTTCTTTTCCAGCAAGGGAAGAAATTGAATGCACCGTTCCCATTTGCTTAGGCTGTGGAACCTGGTCTTTCTGCTCAACTCAAGATCAGACCTGGGTCCGCACATAGGAGCAAATCCTTTGATACCTGGTGACTGTAACAAGAGTGGTGGCTGTGGAAACCTTCAGGTAGGAGTTTCTGCTAATTCCTTGCGCTGCCTTATGCTCAGGGCGGTGGTGAGGCACAGAACCATGAATTTCAAGATAAGCATGAACAAGAAGGCGAAGGCCAGTTGAGTCTGACGGAAGGCACTGTGCTTAACGAACCGGTAAAATCAGTTCCTTCCAACCTGATCCTGTAAAACAAGTCAAAAGAAGCAGGACGGAGTATTTCAAAGCAAAATGAAGTTCAAGACCCAGAACTACATGTGGGGACAGCTGACTAGTTCCACAAACGGCAGAGTAAGATCTGTGCAAAGTCGCAGGAGATGCGTATCTCCCTCCAGCGGCCTCTGGTTCAGCTGTGTTCCAGCTTCCCACTTACGCTCCGACAGCTGAACAGCTCGTCGTAGCCCCTACGCCAGCGTGGGCACGCGCAGCTTGGTTTACGTAGCCTGCAACAACAGCTTGTAGCATTCCCTGCTGGGTGCGCGGACCCCTGGTCAGGGGACGCAGGTGCCCGCAGTAGAGCTGGCTCTGGTAGCGGTGTTGTAAATCCTGTCTCGGGGGCCGGTGGTGTAAAGGATCCGCGTGAACAAAGGCGCATCTGGTTTTGCTCTGGTCGCCAAGCAGGCAGAACGTTGGCCCTGTCGCAGCAGCGCCTGTCGCTAGCTCGCTGCGCGCTGTCGTCACTGAGCGTTACTTGCATGAGCTCCCCTGTGTGTCCAACAGCTAGCGGTTAGAGCGTAGTGATTCCTCATTCTCCAGCTGAAAGCAATTTTCTAGCTCCGACTGCCCGTGGATGACTTGTGTGGTGGCTGCTGCCGCTCTTGGAGCAGTGCCCTTTCCGGGTTTACCGGAGTGAACCAGCGCTCTGGGAGGCAGGAAATTCTCTTGCCCTTGCCCCTTGCCTTGTTAATACTTCTCTTGACTTTTCTGGTGGCACGTTCACAACTTCTCATGTGCAAATACATTTGAAAGTTCTCATCCCTCAGGCACATCTCAGCCATTCCTTCCTCCATCACTAACTACTTTTGCCATCAAGATTACAGCACCAAAAAAATGTTCTCTATGGCCTAGGTGCTCCCCTGTGCATGAAAAATGTGTGCAGGAGCCAAGATACACCAGAAGTTTCTTCCTGATTGTTCCCAAGAAGAACGGGGAGTGACGCAGGCAAAGAGCATGACCTTACACCGACACGCACACGCTCCGAGGCCCGCACGGCAATGGCCGTGACCTCAGCGACACAGTGAGTGCAGGGGTAGTCGGACTGAGCTGCGTGGCCCCTTGCGTTCCTCCCTGACCCCTTCCTTCTGGTCCAGCACGGTTCCTTTGAGGTGTGTCCTTCCTGGCCTAGCCAAAGCAGGTGTCCCCTCTTCCCACCAAAAGCCAGTTCCTCGATGCAGAACACCTGGGCTTACTCTGTGTGGACACTCTTCCCTTGAACGGGCGCAGGGAAGAGCTGCAAAGGAGCATTTTAACCCCAGTTCTGAGCTCTGCCAAGGGCTGAGCTGCGCCCCACTGAGAGGAAACTGCGAGAGGTCTCGTGGGGTTGGGGGGAAAAATGGAGCCTGCTGTCCGGGGTTGGGGGGAAAGATGGAGCCTTCTGTCCTCTCTTTCCTCCCCTGTTACTCGGGGCACATTTGCACGGGTTGGTCCTCCTCGGTACGTTTCAGCAGAGGGAAGGTAGCCCTGTGTGGGGTACCACAATAAACTTGTGCCGTGCCCTCGTGTAATTCAGGCACTGTACTCAAACTGCAGTCTGGAAAGTCTTTAAAGGGGTATTTGAGAGGATTCTAAGTAGAGTAAGCTTGATTGCTTTTTAAACCATTGAGTATTTGTGACATGGAGCAACTGAATGCCTCCACTGAAGGCTTTTTGAGAGAGTTAATCACACAGTAGGGATCTGTGTTTTCCCAGTTAGCTCTGGCCTAACTCCAAGCCCTGCTGCAGGCTATAGTGAAACATCTGTTGACTTCAGTGGCTGCAGACTTCGGCTGCTCGCACCGTCTGAGTCCTTGGGTATTCAGGCCTTTAAGTCTTTTGAGCGCCGTGGGATTCTTAGAAGTTCCCATTTGTTTGTGGTGTTTTCTTTAGGAAGAAGTACCGTGACATACAAGAAGAGTGAGGTGAGAGATACGAGCCTGCGTGCTACTCAGTAGCAGCAGCTCCCAAGTGTAAGCATGCCTCGAATATTACTAGAAAGTTAAAAATCCCCAAGAGGAGGAGAAAACTCGGCAGCACTTGGGTGTAGATGGGCGCAGTTTGGGCAGAGCCTGTTGAAATGCTGGGCATTTATCCCTCAGCTTCATTAGGCTCCGGGGCAGGCCGCGAGTGGCTCCTGTGGCACAGGAGAACCCGGGGGCATCTGTCACATCCGGGCGATTCTGCCTCTCCTGCCCGCGCAGGTGAAAGCGTAGCAGAATGAGCGTTGTTGACTTTGAGCAGTGACGGGTGAAGTAACACCGGACAGCGGTGGGAATTAGGCTTTGTGTGGTTTCGTGAGGCTTTTGTACCAGCCATCCATCAGTTCTTCATGCCTGCCACAGGACTTCTGGAGACCACGTGAATTATCCATGGCTGAAGTGTGAATTAAAGTGAGAGTGCTCTCTCCTTCAGTACAAATAGTTGGATCTGTTTGTACTGAAAGAAAACATGGCGCAGATATGAGCCAAATTCCCTTTGTTTTTGAAACATCTGAATATATTTAAGAGTGTGCATTGCCTTGTTACTTGCTAATTCTTCCTTCAGCTCTTCAGCTGCCTGCTGCACGCAGAATTTCTGTTGCGTTAAATGATATTTTCTGTGATCAGTGTCTAGCTGACGTGGAAATACATAGCCAAATATTGAGAAAGGTGCCCTGTGCGTGTGACAAAATGTCTGACGTTAATGTGCGTGCCATGCCTTGTGCTGATGCAGAGCTGAGGCGCTGACGTAGATTTCAGGTGTTGTGGTAATGCTGAACAGCAAGTTTGTCTTTTATTTCTCGTAAAAATAATCTTCGTTAACCTAGAACTTGGGTTCAGGCTGATCAGTACATGTGCAGAAGGCCCTGCAGGAAACATCCCGTTATCCTTGGAAGAACTCAGTTAGGGGAAGAACCAAACCCCAAGTCGCAGCGGTGCTGGGGAGGGCCGGATGCCGCGTGCCCGCTGCCGTGTGCCCGCTGAGCCCCAGCGCGTGCTGGGAGCGCGGGGCTCTGCGTGGCGCCGAGGTGACACCTCTCAGCCCACGGCCTGCGTGTTGGGCACGCGTGAGGCTGGCTGCAGCCTTCGGCCCCGTCGGCGTGCGGGCGCCCTGCGCTCGCCTGCGTACAGAGAGCAGCGAGGGGTGACGCTGACCAGCGGGGCAGGGGGCTGTGCAGCCCCCGGCGTGCGGAGGCGTTCTGGAGGCCACGTGGAAAAGCCCTCAGACACTGTTTGTGATCAATAGCTGATAGCTGCTGGCTGCTGAGGTAAAGCCTTTTCTGTTTCCAGGCAGCGTGGAAGTTAATGATGCTGACAGGTTTTCCTTCACATTCTGCACAAAATCTTCAGACCGCTCCTTTTCACACGATAAATTCCCCTAAAGTTTATGGTCCTATGCAGAATGCAAAAATGATAACTTAATAGAAATAATTACAAAATGATAATTCCGAATGATTTAACGCAAGTCACTGCCAAAGAAATCCAAGCAAAGGTTTCCACGTATCACAGGCAATTAAATGGTGCAAAAGAAGCTTGCATCTGCTTCAGGAGACCTGTTATTTCAGAAGCTTGAGCTCAAACATGGGTCTGTCTCAGACTGAGGACCTTCTAATTCTCCTGTCTCTTGTAAAGCAAGAAGCTACCTGGGGACGAGAGCTAAAAGTTTATTTGGCCTGTGCTGAGGGTGAGGAAGCAGCAAAGGGACAAAAGCTTGGGGTGATATGCTGAGACCACCATGCACAGGACCTGACATGTCCCAGCTTGCAGGGTAAATAGGCCCAAGGGACAAAGCAGTTGTCACATCTGAATATAATGATCAGACAGTTTTGCTCTCTCCTTGGTCAGCTTTAAATTTTCATTCTCCCACAGCACGGATGGGGGCTGTAGCATCAGGAGAAGGAGCCTGGGAGGCAGCCGGTGCTGCTCCAGCTCGCCGTCCACGGAGGAGGTATCTGTGAGAAGGGCGGGAGGCCGGATCACGGGAGGCGCAGGTAAAGTCCCTGCCCACGCGTGTGCGTTCGGTGAGCTGCAGACGCTCTGCGGGCCTCGGCGCTGCCGGAAGTACCAAAACAGCTGCAGGGATGCTGTGGGGACAGAAGTACTGCAGGCGGTGAGGGTGGTTCACAGGTGCCGGGGAATGGTAAACCAGTACGTAGTCCTGCAGTAACGCTTTGCATCTGCCGCTGGAAAACTGGTGGGGGAAGCAGGCAGCATTTCCGCAGCAGAGAGCACTCAGGGACTGCCCTGGCCCATCGCGCCGCGGGGAAAGCGAAGGCTGCGCTGTCCCTTCCCTTGCTTCTGCTGCTTGCCTCCTTCGGCCCTACCGTCCATCAACAACTGGGGGGAGTTTCGGGTGTCACTTATTTTAATAAAGTGGTTTTAGGAATGTTTTGCCTCTCTGGAGCTTTCATAACATACACTAATAGAGGCTTTTGGCAAGAGCAGTAAAGCAAATTGCCCCCACCCTCTCCTAGCATGCGGTAAGCAGTGTCTGTCCCAGCAGCCACGTGACTGAAAGTCGGAATGCCGCGCAGCGCCTGGTGAGCTGGGAATGCCCTTGTGAAACACCCGGCCTCCGTGCCCGGCAGAGAAGCGCCAGCCGCTTCCCTCCCACCCTCACGCTACCCGTCGTCTCGTGCGGTTCTCCAGGGCCGCGTATTTTTGAGCGGATGGGGAATGTTCTGTCGTTGGGGTTGCACATCCTTGCGCCATGGTCGCCTCTAAGCTGTAGTTTCCTTCACTTTTCAGGGTTTGCATCAGACTCTCAGGCACTATTGAACAGAGGCGTTTGTGTTTATCTGCCTGCCTGGTAAGGGAAAGGTAAGCAATTTTTACGCTTTAAATGCCTCTCATATCTCCCCAAGGGCATTCAGTTATCTCATTCCTTAGCTATAGATATGCCTGCAGTGGGTGTAAGTTAGTTTCCTCCTGCTTTATCTGCAAAGCAATCTGAAGCCCAGCTGAGTTCATAGTGCAATACACAGTGATCTGCCTTAGAACAAGTGGCGTCAGGACTTCACGCTACTGCCTTTTCCTCATTGCTTTAAATTAAAGAAAAAGTTTGTGATCATTTCATTTACAGCAAACACCTTTTTCAGCTGTGGTTGTGTGCGTTCAGGCGGTGCTAATGACGGGTTGGAGGTGTGAAAAGCAGGCCCGGCCTTTCCTGCTTGTGGTGGCAGCAGGAATGACAGCAGAGCAGTCTGTGCCCCCAGATGGGCACAGCCAAGGCAGCTCTAGCAGCCGGGGCAGAGGCTGCTCACCGGGGCTCAGACTCTGCCAGGAGCAGTCCCTCCCGTGCCTCCCACCCGAGCGCCTGGCACAGGGGGCGAGGAGGAGGAAACGGGGTCCTGTCTGAGAAGGTTTTGGTGGCACTGGCCTCACTGAGGTTATTCAGGGAATGGGACTCAAATGGGACAAGGTCTAGTTCCTTCTCGCTTGTGACACAGCGTGTGACTCACGTCCTTTTTACCCACGTCTGGGGAAAGTGTGTGTGCAGGGGGGAGGAGATGCAGGATGGGAAGGTCGTGACACGTAGGAAAGCTTATCTCGGTCTCCCGGGAGTTTTGTGCACCATGAACAAGACTTGCAAGGCCAGTGCCTTTTCCTGATACGTACTGAGGACTGTTGGGAAGAAAAATGCTTGCGAGACCACCAGGTGCCAGTGCGTGTTTGTGCCAGGCAGTCCTGGCTTCCTGCACTGCCGTTCTCCCCAGCCGCGCTTCAGGACTGTGATCACAGCAGCAAGGGAGGGAGGTGGCTGTGGGGACTGGAGCTGGACGTGGGAGAGGATGGAAAGGTGCTGGTGACAGAGCAGATGTGGCTGGGAGATGAGCGCTGCAGCGTCCAGCTGGGAACAAGGGGAAGAGAGAGGCTGGGGGTTAGAGTGGGCCCAGCTAGCAGCCACCGAGGACGGCTACATGCCGCACGGGCCACTAAAGGAGCGGGACCGCTTTGCGCAAGAAGAGCTCGCAAGGCTTGGGAATACAATACAGCCACAGCTCAGGGACGGAGACGTGGCTAAGGGCTGTCATGGCCCTGCTGAAGAGGCCGGGCTGGTAGGCTGTGCCCAGTCTTTACCTTCAGGACTGTCTTCAGTGAGGACAGACAGCGGTCGCTGCCGTGCACGGCTGGACTGAGCATCTCTGTGTGGGAGGTAGCATCTTAGATGTGGCCCAGGTTTGTTTTCTGGTCAAGGGTACGACAGAGAGAGGGGTGTGGGAGCTGGGGGAAACGGCTTGACTCAGCGAAGCGTTGAAGCCCATGGGGACAGTGTTAGGGCCTGTGCAATGTGCGGACCCCAGGGCTTTGGTAAGAAACAGCCCCAGCTTCAGAAGGCACCAGGTAGCTGAGACAACATCTCTTTTAGATGCAACATGTTTGGAGACAGCAACAATACACATTCTTACAAGGACTCCCTCACCTGCCCAGGTAGTATTTAAGGTTGGGTCAGCTATTCTTTCTCGAATGCTTTACTGGCATCTGACCTTACGCTAGCACAGTTGTAGCCTGGAGTTACAGTTCTTGAAGGCACGTATTTTGGAGCTAAGGACGTCCTGTCAGACTGCTTTGCATCAGTGCATTCCCAGGAGTGGGTTATTCTGTTGCGTGTGGATTAGGAGCGACACAACTTGGTGCTTCTACTTCTCCTACACCAGGGGCTCTTAGTGTTGTTCTTCAGTTCGCTTCCAAGCTGGAGCTTCCCTCTGCGTGAAGGCAGCGGCTCCATCCCCCAGAGCTAGCTACCTAGGTAGTGAGGTATGTGCCAAGCAGGGCAGGCGTGCGTTGCTTTTAATACAGTATTCAGCTTAGAAGGAACTTTCGGCCTCTCTCCAGCTCTGCTGAGAGGATATGTCCTGAGGTGGACTGCTAAAGCACAAGAGGTTCGTGTTGCGACTTCTTTTTGAAAGTTGTTTTCAGATTTACTGCAGGAAATTTGCTGGATTGTGGACAGGTATCTAACTACTGACCATCGAAACACCCTATTTTGCGACATCGAAGGAATTCCTAAGAAAATTTTAGATTTTCGATGTGCGTGTGTCTGTGCGTACATGCGTGTGTCACCGTCATCATTCAGCTGGAGTGGAAGTTTACACAAAGGGGGAAAAACCCTACCTCTAGGTAAGATGTAGCAACAAGGGTTCAGAGCCGTGTAATTCCCCAGCGTAAGCCTGTGGAAAATGATGACGACAATAACGTATTCTTTCTTTGGTTTATGCTTCCCCAGCAAACTTTCTGAAGACGTACCAACTCCACAAACAGTCCGTAGAAGCATCGCGACGTGCAGGTGGAGGCAGTCCTTGAGGTCAGTGACAGTTGTGCAATGTTACCAGCGAAGCTTTAGCAGAGATGCTTCTTGTGGATGGGCATACATCAGACTGGTCTCCTGGGAGCTTGCAAGTGCAGCCGAGGGATTTCCAGCAGGATATTTACAAATTGCTAATATCCTGTTTATGAAAACCGTGTAAACAATCGAAGGCCATTGCCCAAAGGCTCCCATGTTATTTAGAATTTCAATCTACGTAAAAGACAATTCCAGCATTTGCAGTGCGGCCAGCAGCTCCGGTGGTATGCGACATGGTAATCAAAGTTGCCCCAGCGTGATCAAACGCACGCGGCAGTGCGCAGCGCGTTGCATAAGAGTGCTCCAGGAGAGAGGGAAAGAGACTCGCATGCAGGCAGAGAAATTTATTTTTTTTTCTCAGTTTAGTTAACCTATGCACCCCTTAAAGTGGTTGATTTGGAAAGACGGATAATTAGCTTTGCGTACAGCAGCCCTTCCTGGAAATCTCTCTCCTGGTTCACAGAGGGCAATGTTACAAGCACAAACCAGGGTGAAGGCTTGAGCAGCCGGGGTGGAGATCCATGAGCGGGCGATGTTCTGCTCGGGCTCTCGTGTCTGGCATGCGTCTCCCAAGGCCGGCCATCTCCTGTGCTGTCTCCACACGAGCAGCCTGACATCAACCAGAGCTTCATGGTCTCTGTTTCGGCTGATGTCAGGCTGCTGTGCGCTGAGTTTGGGCAGGGTAGGTTAATCTGGGTGTGGAGCTGGAACGGGTGTTGGGTATGAAGGGGTGACCTCTGCCGTAGGCACGCTGCAAGTCCGTGACCGGGTGTCTCACTGTGAGTATCTAGTGCGCAGCCTCCGCTTGGAGTCTTACAAAAACGTACTTTTCAGGGATGCCTGTTGGAAAGTCCTGTAGGGGGACTGCTTCTATTGAGGTGTTTAACTAGATGCAGAGACCTAGCTTGTGTTGGGCAGCTTTGGCTAACTGACCCCTGTCCGTAGCCCTTTTCTTCATCTATGAAGGACAAAGACCCTAGCTGCAGGAGCATTGGTCAAGAACTGCCACCCCTAGCTCGGTGCTGTTTGTAATTTAATAACCGACACCAATCTAATTAAACCCAGCCCTGGCCTTCGTCCTGACCCACTTCATTTACACGCATGCGCTCCGAGTGTCATAAAGGAAGTCTCCCGCATCTCTTAAATAACCTCAAGCTGCAGGAACGGGGACGAGGGGGTGGGTGTGTGGACACCACGCAGAGGATGTTATCCATGGAGGTGTCACAGTCAGCCGACCGGCTGCTGGCACCTCTCCCCCAGGACGTCCAGCTGCAGATTCCTCCCCTCGTCCCACCTCCCGTGCACGCAGTGGGCAACCAGCACCCTCCCTACCCACGGGTGGAGAGGTAGGGGTGAGTTCTGGGGGTTTGCTTTGTAGTCAGGGAGGAATCTAGGCTGCGGCCCCGAGGCGGGCTGGGGAACAGCCAGCTCTGACGGAGATCTGGGGTCTGACTCCTCTCCCGGTGACTGACAGCAGCCAGACCTGCACGTCAGCGTTGCAGGCGGACGGTGTCCACCTGTGCTGGAGCTCTCTGCCCTGCTCAGCCCCACAGGGACCTGGAGTCTTTCCCCGGGGCTCCCTGCTGGTACCCAGGCCGTGGCTGAGCTGGCTTATGCGTGTCGTCAGTCTGTGACCTGGGAGCGGTGTCTAGGGAGGCTTGGGTACCCGAGGTGATGTTCAGACCGTGGATGGGAGGAGAAGGTGACTAGAAGGTGATTTCACGTAGTCCTGGTCATTCCCAGCCCCAGCCCCAGAGGTTTGCACTTGCTGTGTGACTCACAGTTGGCTCTCAGGAGCTGGTGCTGCTGAATTCACTGGAGATCAAAGAGGGGGGAGTTTTGGAGCAGGTTGGGCCCGGACAGGGAAAATACAGAGCGGGAACACCTTGCCGAGTGTTGCAGCCCCGAAGTATTGCTGATCAGCTTCCATCCCTTCTGGGTGCACCTCAGCAGGCAGCGAGCGCGAGGGAGTGCCATGGGTTATTTCTCGAGCCGTAGGGCAGCCGCGTTGCAGACCACGGCGTCCTAGTTTGGAATATGACGGTAGGGACGAATTGGGCACCCGTGTTTATAGGCCCCTGGGGCCGGCTGTCTCATCCCCTCCGCATGACAACAGCCAGCACAAGGGCCTGATCCTGACGGCCTTTTTTTTTTTGGTCACTTCAGTAATAGTAATGATTAACAGTAATTACCAGAACAGTAATGGGAGTGTCCCATAATGCTAGTGGATGGGGGAATTCCACTAAGTGCATCTGCTCCCGTGCCTAGCGCTGGTTACCAGGCCAAACAAATACGCCGTGGACCCGTGCCTCTTTCCTAGATTTGGTTTCTGGACCAGCTGGTTTCAGGCGGATTGCTGTTTGCGCCATCATCCCTAATGACACACTGCTCGTCTCGAGGCTGCCCCAGCATCTCGTGCGCGTGGCTGGCGGGCAGGTGACAGTCACCAGCGCCTCGCGGCCGAAGCGCGGAGTCTGCGGATGGCTGAAGGCCCGGAGCACGGGGCGAGTCACAGCGCGGTGCTGCCTCTTCCAGCGCAGCAGGCCGAGCGCAGGCGCTCCGAGGCTGGGAAACAGCCCGCACGTCTGACTTTGCTCTGCCCTTGCCCTGCTTCTGTCCCCTCACCCCCTGCAACAGCAAAAGGGGCTTGCTGGGGGGGTTGAAGCCAGGGTAGCTGAGGAGGCTGGCCCTGCTCCAGCCCTTCCCTCTGACATGGCACTTGTATTCACGGCCTCTTCCACTTGTCTTCCCCATGCTGGCGCCAGCTGTCCGGGCAGAAGATGCCAGAGAGGGGCAGAAGGCAGTGGCGGAGAGCCCCTAGCCAGGACAGGCTGCTGTGGGAAGAGCATGACGGGAGCCGGCGAGTGCCTGCTGAGTGACGCTGGTCCCCACGCTGGTGGTTCCTGCGGGCGTTCCGCTGTCCCGAGGCGGATGCGGCTCCCCGGGCCGCGCGGTCGAGCGGACGTGCCGCGTGGTCAGCCGCCAGGAACATGCTTTCACATAAGGATTTCAGCTGTGTTGGCCGCTGGTCAGGGGTCCAGATGCTGCACCGCCTGCACACGTGTGAACCGTTACAGAGGGCAGCCTGCCTGTTGCCTGTGTTCTCTCTCTCGGTGGTCAGCTCTCATCTTCCTGGAGAAGGAAAGATACTCTTGGCGAGATGATGTTACGAACCCGAACGAGGGACCAATGGGTGGGACAGCACACGGGACTGACGGGTGGGTGTTCTTCCCCTAGCTTGCTTGCAACCTGTTGCATGCTGTGGGGAAAACCGCTTTTCTTCCACCTTGGTCTTTCTCGTGCTCTTATCACTTGGAGCAAGGAGAAGCAATACCTAGATGCATGGGCAGCGATACGGGAGGGACTTGGTTTGACAGCACCCTGTGATAACAAGGGCACAAATGAAATGCTTGCACAGGTTTGTTTAGCAGCAAGTCAAGGCAGAAGCCAGGAGAAGACTCCACAAGCGAAAAAAGCTACGAACCCCTCAGAGGTTAAGAAACCACTTAGCGTGGAGCACTGGGCTGTAATTAGGAAAGGGAAAACACCAGCTGGGCATTATGAAGCTCTTCCTGCCAGCGAGGTGTGTTGAGCCATGCAGGAGTTGCCCAGGGGAGAGAAATGGAAATGTCACGCAAGCCAGAAGAACGAAGCTTTAAAAACTGCCCTGTAGGGAGCAATCCAGCGTGAACTGGCAGATCTGACCCCTTTCATCTCCAGCTTCCGCGACACGTTGAGATGGACGAGAATTAGCTGTTTGGGTTTTCTTCTTTCTTTTTTAAATTGCTGGTTAACGCTGATCCAAGAAGTTGGCTGAGAAATCAGTGAATTCAGAGGACTGTGTTTTTTAAAATGGCAAAACATCTGCGTTGTCCAGTGGCTTTGGCCTCAGCCCACGTTCCCAGCAAGAGGCATCGGGCGCTCTCAGCCTTGGGGCAGCGGTCTGAGCTCTGGTGGTCTGTCGGAAAGCCGGCTTGTTCAGGACAGCTGACCGAGCCCGTCCCTCTCGCACAGGGCGCAGGGAAGCTGGCCCGCATGGGGAGCGATGTGCCTCGAGGTTTCTCCTTACGCCGTTGCCTCCAGACTGCCTCATCTGTGCATCCTAGCGAAATGTGTTCCCTGCTTGGGGCATTTGTGCTCCCGTGTGAGCCCTGGGCTTTTTGCCCCTTAGATTTTCACGCTCATTATTAATCCTCCGCAGTTCAGATGAAAACGCTGTCGAGTGAGCGGCACTCCGGTTAGCTGATCTGTTGAGAGTATTTCTTGAGGATCTCTCGTGCTGTGCAGTGAAAGCTTGCTGTATACAAAAATTCATCTTACACACGTACTGACGTATGCGCTCGTGCTGTTTTCAAGACTGCTGGCAGCAACAATTTTCCCAAGGATTTTTGAAAATGCTGCTTTTTGTTACTTCGCGTGCGTGTGTAACAGTGCCAAGTGCTTCAGTGCAAGACTAGGAATGATTTTCTTCCGGTTTCAAAAATGCTGCTTTTGCAAATAGGTCTTATTCTCGACAATAAGACAAAAACAGGGCAGATCCATCCCCTCAACAGCAACTGCAGAAGACTGGGTGCGGGTCCTGCAGACAGCAGCTAACGCAGGTAGTGCAGTCACTCCTCACGCGTGGCTTTAGTTACACAGAAACGCAGACGTGAAGCGGCAGTTCAGTGCTGTGAGCACCTGCATTCCTCTGCAGCACATCACCGCCAGGAAAAGTATTTTCAAGCACAGAAAAATGTACTTTTAACCTATTTTTTTCCTCTCCAAGTTGAAAAGCGTGTGGTGTTCATGGAAAACCCTCGGTGTCATCAGTGATAGATAAGCTAATCGACAGCTCAGTCCATACCCTTGGAATAATCGCTGCCATGAATCTGCGGCTCTGTCTGCGGAGAGGAGGGGTGAGTGCCTGTCACATTGGAAGAGGATTAAGCACAACGTGGACTGGAGCTGAGCCGACGTACTTTGTAAATAGAGATTTTCTTGAAAGGTGGTTATTAAGCCACTGCAAGGTTATAAAAGCAAGTACGCCTTCTGCACAAGTTCTTAAGGTATTTCCTCGTGTACTTGTTACACTTTGTAAAGGAGAAAATGCTGAAACGTCAAAGCCCTCCGGGGGCTGCTCGCTGGTCCAGTGTCACGTGGCGCAAAATCCATCACTGACTTGGCTCGGGCGTGCCGGTTCCCCCCGGCCGAAGTGGGGGGCCCGGGCTGGGCTGCCCCCGCCACGCTCTGCGGCGCAGCCCGCGCTACCCCTCAGCGCTGCGCAGGCGTGCCGCTGGGCCCCAGATCCGTGGGGTGCGGCCACCCTGCCTCGCAGCGAGCCTCGCTGCCTCTGGAAAACCGGCTCTCGCGGTGCGCGTCGGCCGCGCGCGGAGAGGCAGCCTCCCCGCGGAGGGGAGGGCGGTGAGAGCCGCCGGCGCGGCATCGCGTACCGTGAGACGGAGGACGTTGCATAAAGGCGAAACAAAGACGCGTGTGTGATACTTGTTTTCCGTACGTTCAGGTCTGAGAGAGGAAATTCCAATGAATTGCTCCGGTTGTGTCAGTGTTACCTGGTATCTGGATACCGGTACAAGACTATAATTAAATGCTCTCTTTCAGAGGATAAATCATGCAGGAATTAAGGGTGAAATTAATTATAAAGTGGAAGTTCTATAGTGATGCTGCTTTTTGAGGCATCTGTATGCCCACACACAGAAATGCTTTACTAATCGTTGCCGTTCCTGCCTTTACTCATTATGATCCCTGACAATAAAACCCTTAATAAGGGGGATCAGCCCAAATTAAAGAAGCAAGGAAGAGAGTCATGTGGTGTCAAAAAAAGCTACCACCTGCTAATCTTCAGGCAGGGTACTGGCTGTATGGGGGGGAGCCACGACTCTCACGCCAGAGCCAGGGGAAGGGGGGTTCCGGCTGTGTCACGTCCCACTCGCTTGTGGAGGACGAACGTCTGAACGCTGCTTTCACACTGATCTGTGCTTCATTCATCTCGCCAGCTCATAGCGTTCGAGTAATTAACGCACGGTGCTGACCCACAGCTCTATAGCAGCACATTGCCTCTTTCCGTTCTGGCATCCCCACGCTGCCATGGACCGAAGGAAACGCTCCCAAAATCAGGAGGAGAGCGATCAGTGAGTGCCAGGTCTGTTCCAGCTCCCGGGTTTTATGGTGGTTGTTACTTACCGCTGCGATCTGAGCGCGGAGACGCAGCCCATCGCGTTCTGCCTGGCCCTCGGCCCTCGCCTTCCCCACGCTGCGCCAGGGGCCGAGCAGCGCGGCGAGGCGGGGGAGAGGGGTTTTGCCTTCGCAGGGACGAGACGCAGCTGCGGGGCTGGGCAGGGGGCTTGGACGGGGCGCGGGGCTCCGGGGGTCCCGCGGCCGTCGCGCGGTGCCATGGCGGGGACGGGGCGCGTGGGCCGCGACGCGGGGAGCTTTGGGACAGCGCAGCCGCCGCCGGGGTGACCAGCGGCAGGGCCGGGCGGTGCGGGAGGGCGGTGCGGGAGGGCGGGGAGGCGGCGGCGTCCCGCCCCCGCGGCTGCCCATAAAGGTGCGGGGCGGCGCGGGCGGCACCCAGAGCGCTGCGCCGGCCGCCCGCTGCTCCGCGCCTGCCTCCGCATCCTCCTCTTCATCCTCCTCCTCCGGGGACACTGGGCCATGGGCGCCGGCAGCCTGCTGCTCTGCCTCGGTGAGTGCCGCGGGGACGGGTGTCCCGCACGGGAACAGGGCAGGCTGCGGGCTCCCGCTGCGCGACATCTCTCCATCTCCTCCCTGGCAGCACCTTGCTCTGCTGCGAGGCATCAGCCGCCCCGCAGCCCGGAGCGCACACGCGTAGGCTCGGAGCATCACGGCTCCCGGAGCCCGGGCGCGCTGCGGGGCAGTGGCTGGCACGCACCGCACGCCTCTGCCGGGAGCCGGCGCGGGCGGCAGGACTCGGACCCGGCACACCCGCACGCCGCGTTGGCGGCGGAGCGTGTTCTCGCGGTCTGGGGCGCGGGGTCGCGGTCTGCAGGGAAGCTCGGCTCCCCAGGCTGCTCTGCTGGGGCAGGCGTTCCCTCGTCTGGGCGGGAGTTTCTGTCTTCGTCTCGGGCAGGGGCCTCGGTGACAGCTCACGGGTCACCCGCCGCGCAGCTCCGCACCTGCCAGGAGAGCAGGCTGAGCACCGCCCAGCCCCTGACTCAGCCGCGCCCGGCACAGGACTGGCACTGGAGGGGACTGGTGTGTCCGCACGGGTTTGTCCGTTTCCGGGGCAGGCACTAAAGCCAGTAGTAAGGGACAGGTTAGTCAGAGCTAGGTGGCATCACCGCACGGGCACTTCGCTGCCTTCCCCTCCCAGGCCGGCGGTGTGAGCAGAGCCGGGTGCCGCTGTCTGCAGCCGGCGTTGCGCCAGACCTCGTGGCTGAAGCCTGGCTGAAGTGACAGTCGCCGTCAGCTTCGTGTGCCGGCTGTGGCAGGGCTGGCAGCAGGAAGGCCATCGCTGACCCCGGAGCAGCCCCGGCGACGGAGCCGAGCCCCGGCCCTGCCGTTCCCTGAGTCACGGCGGGAGCCTCGGCGCTGGTCTCCTTGCTGTCACCGTGATGCCCGCCCAGCGGGGAAGGCAGGCCTCCCATCTCCACACTCTCTGGAGCGGCGTTTGCCTGGCTGTCGGCGAGCGGGCCGAGCATAGAGGTCACCGAGTCTGGAGATGTGGAACGTGGCGGTGGCCAGCGCGTCTGGCTGGAGGCAGCAACGGCTTTCTGCTGCTGGTGTGGCAGAGGGACCTCTGCCCCATGTGTGCGGTGGAGAGCAGTGGCCCGGGCACAGGGGTAGCGTTTGGGTAAGGTCCCCGGCGCGTCGGTCTCCAGAGGGGTGGGAGCGGTGCTGAGGTGACCGGGTGCGCAGAGCGGGTAATTATCTGCACGGTCTCTGCTGCGGGGTAGGTCCTGGCACAGCGCTGCGGACGATCGTGGGTCTGTGGCAACCTGGGAGCGGCGGTCTGCCGACAGGCTGGGGTTTGCAGGGCTGCCTTGGAGCGGCCCTGGGCATCCGTGACTTTGAGCTGGCAGCTCTGAAGTCACCGGCACAAAACGTGAGGTGGGGAAAGCTGGACACTGCTTCCCAGAGATGCGTGTCGACGCATCAGTACAGGCTGGGGCTGACCTGCTGGAGAGCAGCTCTGCGGAGAGGGACCTGGGTGCCCTGGGGGACGACAGGGTGACCATGAGCCAGCAGCGTGCCCTGGGTGCCAAGAAGGCCAATGGGATCCTGGGGTGCATCAAGAGGAGTGTGGGCAGCAGGTCGAGGGAGGTTCTCCTGCCCCTCTGCTCTGCCCTGGTGAGGCCCCACCTGCAGTGCTGTGTCCAGTGCTGGGCTCCCCAGTTCAAGAAAGATGAGGAGCTACTGGAGAGAGTCCAGCGGAGGGCTACAAGGATGGTGAGGGGACTGGAGCATCTCCTACAAGGAGAGGCTGAGGGAGCTGGGCTTGTTCAGCCTGGAGAAGAGAAGGCTGAGAGGGGACCTTAGAAATGCCTCCAAATATCTGCAGGGTGAGTATCAGGAGGACGGGGCCAGACTCTTTCCAGTGGTGCCCAGCGACAGGACAAGGGGCAACGGGCACAAACTGAAGCAGAGGAAGCTCCAGCTGAACATGAGGAAGAACTTCTTCCCTCTGAGGGTGACGGAGCCCTGGCCCAGGCTGCCCAGGGAGGCTGTGGAGTCTCCTTCTCTGGAGATATTCCAGACCCGCCTGGACACGGTGCTGTGCAGCCTGCTCTGGGTGACCCTGCTTGGGCAGGGGGTTGGGCTGGGTGACCCACAGAGGTCCCTTCCAACGCCTGCCATGCTGTGATTCTGTGATTCTGTGATGCTGCTGTCCAGCTGCCCCGAGGGCAGTTTGTTGGAGCCCCTCTCTCTCAGTACCACCACCTCTGGTGCCTCTGTTTAGACGCTTGGCCAAGCGTACGGAGACCGCAGGGGGATGAGGGGCGGAAAGGGCTGACCGCATCTCCTTCCGCACGGTGAGAAGAGCAACCTGTACGTCCTGTCCGTCTCCTCGCAGGAAGAGGAGTGTCGGGCCCCTGCCTGGATGGGCATGGTCAGGCAACCAGGCACTTCCTACCCAAAACGTCGAGAAGCAGCTAGGTGATGCGGAGGTGTCCCTGCCCGTGGCAGGAGGCTTGGAGCCAGACGGTCGGTGAGGTCCCTTCCAGCCCAGCCCATGCTGTTGATTCTGTGTATCCCGCCTGGAGGGATGGGGAGGCGTGCTCTGTCTGGGGGGGTGAAATTATCTCGAGTGACCGCTTCCCCTTTCCCAGGAAAAGATGCTCAGCCTGCGTGGGTAACCTGAACTCCAGAGATGCTGTGCTTGATGGGAGCCAGAGGTGTGGTTGCACAGCCAAACGCTGAATGAGAGTAGGCTCTTTGCGAGGCTCTCCTGGCGAACTCTACCTTTCACAGAATCCCAGCATGGTGGGGGTTGGCAGGGCCCTCTGTGGGTCACCCAGCCCAACCCCCTGCAGAAGCAGGGTCACCCAGAGCAGGCTGCACAGCACCGCGTCCAGACAGGGCTTGAATATCTCCAGAGAAGGAGACACCTTTCCGTGATCCTCGTCTAAAACGCAGCCAGGCACCTAGCCCTTGTGGCCAGAGGTGCTTGCGCTGCCTGAGCTGGCCTGCAGACTCCTGTGGCCAGCTGGGGAGGCTAGCAGAGACACACGGGAGGCGATGCACTGGAGTTAACTGGTGGCAGTAGCGGTGCTCACAAAGCCAGTAGGACAGGCCGGCTAACTTCGATGTTTCCTGCAAAGGCCTTGGACAGTCAGACGTGCTCTGAGTGTCCAAAATCAGGTGTCGGGGATCCACCTTGATCTGTCTCTAGAGTTAAAGCGGGCTGAGATCCTCCAGGTGCGTGTCGCCTGGACGCCTCTGCGCTTGGCATCGCTGTGAAAGCGCAACCCTCGTGAGAAGCGTGGGCGCTACCGCGGTGGCAGGGAGACGGCAGAGACGCCAGGCGTGAGGCGGCATCGTGGGGCCTTCTTCAGATGAACCAGTACAAGACTAGTGACCTCGGTGACAGGCAAGGCCAACTCCAGTGACACCTGACCTCTCAGAAACCTGACGGTTCCCCTTCAGAACGTGTATAAACCTCGCAAAGAGAGTAGTTCTCAGTTACGCGTGTCCTTCACCCTCAGCGGCCGTCCTGTAACTGGAGGCGACGGCCGGCTTTCGGTGGATGCGCTGGTACTCAGCCCTTGCATGCCAGCCGATGAAGGCTGCCAGTCTCCATCCCTCACTTTCACCCTTCGTGGAAGGACGAGTGAGCAGCAGCGTCGTTCCCGCTGCGGTAGCAGCCACCGCTGTCCGTGTTCACCCCACGGGAATACCTGCGCTGCCCGACGGTGTCGCGTGTGCGTGCTGGGGGTGTAGCAGCAGGCGCAGCGCTCGCGTTCCGGCGAGGCACGCACCAACACCCAGCGTCTCGTTGCTGTTATCTCGTACCCTGCTGAGTGCTTGCTTAGCGAATGGCGAGGGAATGGAAGTGTAAGTGCCTCTCCCAGGTCATGTGTTTGGTCTGCATCACCCGATAGTCGTTCTGGGAAAGGCTGTCCTGCGCCGCTGCGGTGTGCGGATCCCTTGCCCTCCCGCCGGATCCCCCTCCCGCTGATGTCAGAGCAGAAATATGCGCAGGGGGGAAAGGGCAAAATGCAGCAGAGCGGAGCAGGAAGGACTTTGCCCGAACGCGGAGAATGCTGCTGGGTGTCAGCAGATGCCCACACCTGCGCGCCAGCCCTTCCGGCCCGTCGGGCGGAGGAGGCCATCGGTGCCTGCGCACGGCTGGCATGGGGCAAGCCTCTGTTCGCTGCTGTGGGAGGAGGCTGTTTCTCATTTGTCCCTCGCAGGTGTCTGGGTTTTGGCCTTTCCTCCAGTTGGAAAGTGGTGCCTCCTCCTGGAGCAGGAGGGAGAGCGGCCCCATCTCTTCCTCCTACCTAGGCCTGAGTTTCTCAAACACAAAAGCCGGGTTCTGGTAACTCTAAAACTGGAAACTTTAGGTTAGAGCTGCTCAGGCTGTGTTCAGATCGAGGAAGCGTGCAAGCTGAAACAGAAATATGTAGGCTGAAAGAGGCCGTCGCGTAGCTTAATCCGTCTCCTGAACGCAGTACGGTAGAAGCAGGTATCTCGGGTACCTGTGGCATACTTTGCCTTGACCTACGTTCCTTGCTGTCACGTGGCCCCAGACCAAACCTTGCCATCGTGTGTCACGCAGCGAGGGATGACAGCAGCAGTACGTGGGGAGCAGGAGGGACCCTCAGGTCACTAACTCTCACTGACAGCAGCAGTACGTGGGGAGCAGGAGGGACCCTCAGGTCACCAGCTCTCACTGACAGCAGCAGTACGTGGGGAGCAGGAGGGACCCTCGGGTCACTAACTCTCACTGACAGCAGCAGTACGTGGGGAGCAGGAGGGACCCTCGGGTCACCAGCTCTCACTGACAGCAGCAGTACGTGGGGAGCAGGAGGGACCCTCGGGTCACCAGCTCTCGCTGGTCTCAGGAGCTCGGCATCCCCTCTCTCCATGGCGTGGTGTACACTCAGTGGGACAGAGCTGTCCTGCACCACAGCTTAGTCCGTGGAGCGCTGCTCAAACGTCCCTCTAGTTCCTGGGAAGGACGGGCAGTAAATCATCTTTTCCTGGCATCATTTGGGACCGCGGGTCCCTGGCTGCAGCTGGAAGCCTGCTGTTGCAGCAGTGACCGAGCTGCCACCCTCTGTCAGCTGGTGGCCTTGTCCTGCACACTCACTTTCTGTTGTGGCGACTCAAATTGCCCTTACGGAAAGGTTAAACTGCTTCTCCTGGTGAGATCTCTAGTGAGCACAGTGCTGTTCGGGGAGGGGGGACAGGAATCATCCCACCCTGAAAGCAAACCTCTGGTGCTGCCCCGCTGCAGTGAAAGGCAGGTCCTGCTGAGCCGTGCGAGCAGGCGCCGATCTCTCCAGCGTCGTCTGCTGTGCAAGCGCAGATGCTCTGCCACTGCGGCTCCCGCTTTGGCAGACCTAGCCGTTGTCTCTTCTTCTAAAGCTTGGTGGAAACCTGGCTTGCAAGGAATGCGGTGGAGAGGGAGGTTAGGAGGAATGGTGTTTTTAAATAAACACCAACACAAAAAAAAAAACCCTGTCCCCCTAAGATGGGTGTTCCTGCTGTTCTTGTATGTAGCTGGACTAAAGCTCAGAGGAAGCCTGCTAATCGAGGAAAGAGACGAGCTGCAGGAAACCCATAAATCACTGCTAGATTTGACAGTCAGATGTAATGAAACTTTCTAACAACCGGAGCTGTATTAGAGTGATCAAGAAATTACGAAGCACACTCCCTCCATTAGACATGCATGACCTGACAGGTTAATAGAGGCAAACAGCCCAAAGACACGAACTGCAGACTTCTGTGGAGCGGGGCTGATGACTAAGCAGTTCATGAGCAGGTTAGTCTGTGACCACAGCAGGAGTCTGAGCCAAGTGGATCTCATGGCCAGCTGGGGAAACATTGACTGTTCCTCATGGGCTAGGGTGAAGCTACGAGTACTTGTGTTGGTCTTCAAGTCCTGTTTGGAAATGTTCATTTAACCAGGAGGATACCTGAAAGCCGTGCCCGTGCAGCACTCTACAGCCCGAAAGGTGTCAAAGTGCTTCGTGAGCTGGATCTCTGAGAGAGGGCAAGGAGGGCCCTTGCTCCCCAAGGAAACGCAGCCCCTGCTCTGGTGGCCAGGCTCCTCAGCCTGCCTGGTGCAGTCCCCCGTTACGTCTGGTACCTGCAGCAAGGCTGCTGAGCTCCAGTTTTCTTTAGTGTGGGTGGTGAAGGAAGGACAGAAATGTACCCATTTTCTTCTGGGGTCCTACTGAGATAAGTAACGCTGGTCCAGGACCCGTAAAGTGGTCAGCAGCCCCTCGGAGCCAGTGACCAGCTGAAGAGGGTTTGGTATCTCGTGTTGGCTGTCTTTGCAAGCGGGCTTTCAGCTGAAACGCTCCAGCACAGGAGCGGGCATCAGTGCAGGAATGGTCCGGCCTTTCCGGCCGGCCCGGCAGGCAGGCGGCGGCAGAAGCTCTTTGCTGCCCAAGAGCAGCGTTTGCGTTAAGCCTGCCTGGAGCAGGACGTGGTCTCTGGAGCCGGGCTCGGCACGGACCGGGCGTGCTGCGTCCTAGCAAGTCCTCTCCCCGTGGACTGGTGTGACGCAAGGACGCCTTGATTTCAGTCACCAGAAGAACTCCTCCTGTGCTGCACGCTGTGTGGTTGTTCCTCGTTGTGGAACCCTGGCTGTGTCCCTGGCACAGGCCAGTCAGAAACCTCACAGAATCGCGTTGGGCTGATTTCTGCCTCTCCAGTGCCACCTCTCCAAGCCTGTTGCTGCCAGTTTCACACAGTGTGTGGGTGAGAGGTGGTCACAAGCACCAAGCTTCTGTTTGGTCTCTATTCTACGTTACAAGTTTGTGCTTCAGAGATGTTTCTTCGGGCTGCCTTGTTTCATATAGGCAGCAGATCTCTCAGACTTATGTTTTTTCAGCTTACAACACTAGGTGTTTCCTACTAAGGTAAAAAGCTTCTGTTCTTGTGTGGACTTGGTGAGTACACCAGCTGAAATACTTGACAAGCATCTGGTTTTGACGCTTCTTTTTGTTCTCTTGTAGGCTACCTGTTGCAAGCAGTGCTGGGCACAACAGTGATCCCGTTATGTGGGCCGGGTGAGATGGAGAACTGCACAACAGCGCTGAGTAAGTGTCCTTGTTGGACAACAACCAGCTTTTGGCCTGCATTTCCTTTAGTGCTGCTTCTTCAGCAGAAGGGCTCTGTCTTAGGTGAGAACTCTGCTGTAAAAGCAGAAACAGCTTATGTGGAACTCCTGAAGGAGAATTCAGCATCGCTCTGGCCTGGGAAAATCCTCCCCCCGTTCAGAAGGCTCTCCTGCTTTACCTCCTTCTGCATTGAAGGGCTCTTGGTAGCAAGACTATTGGTCGTACTCATAAAGCTTGTGTGTTGTTTGGGAAATACAAGGGGAACAGAAGGCTGCTGAGATGCTAACAAAGCCTCCTTACAGTCCAGACAGAGGACAGTCCACGTGTGGCTCAAGTTGGGATCACTCGGTGCAAGCCTGAAATGAAGGACTACTGCTTCCACGGACAGTGCGTGTACATCGTGGACTTGGATGAGCACTACTGCAGGTACGGGCAGGGCTGCGGACCTCCCTGAGGTGGGCTTCCAGAGGAGCCGCGCCCGGCCTTTGGTCCGGCTGCTGCTGACGCTTGGCTGGAACACGAAGCCAGCCGAGCATTTAGATGCTCTCAGAGCTTGGGAAGGAGCAGTATGTCTAAACTAGGCCTCAGCTGCATTTAAGCAAGTATTAAGAACATGTGCTGGCTCTGGTGAAACCTGGGTGAGAGCCTTAGAGACCCGCAATTAGTCACCAGCCCAGCGTGAACCTGGGACGTTCATGCTGATGTGCTTCCCTGTTCATCTGTGTTCACAGCAGTGTGAGATCCAAACCTCAGGCAAAGCAGCAAGGTCTCTCCTGTGCTTCAGCCCACAAAGCGAAGTCCCTCTAGGCCTTTCTAAGGGTATTGCTCCTTTACTTGAAGAATTTGAAACCATTTCTAGGCCCTCATGGGCTGGAGTGACGTCAGTTCGAACTGCTTGTCCCCGCGGAAGCAGCAGGCCAGCAGCACGGCGTGCTTTGTGCACTGCTGAGGTGTAACCCCGCGGCGACGTCTCTAACTCTGCGTCTCCCGCCCCCAGGTGTGACGTAGGCTTCTCTGGTGTCCGATGCGTGCACTCGGAGCTCGTCAGACAGCCCCTCAGCAAGGAGTACGTGGCACTGACGGTCATCGCAGTTCTGCTTTTCCTCACCGCCGTCTCCATTGCAGCCTACTACGTCTGCAGAAGGTAAGGAGGATTTCCTCTGTGGCTCAGGAAGGCGAGTCAGCCGCACGCGTCGTGCGGTGCCTGCTGCGTACCTGCAGTTGGACTGGGACAGCGACGCTCGCTCGCCGGGCTGGAGGCAGCCCGAGGCCCAGACCTGCTGGCCGGCAGTTCGTGTTCAGCAAGGGAAGCGTGCCGAGGGGTGCAGGCTGGGCAGCAGACCCTCGGGGGCCTTGAACCCTGACGGAGGACGGTGTAGCTCAGTTCACGGCTGTCGGGGAGGGAGTGCCGACCTAAAGGAGAGAGCAGACAGGGAGCAGGAAAACGCTGGTTCCTGTTCTTGGTGATGCCATTTCCCCAGCCACCAGGAACGGGAGTAATCCCAGCGAACTGATCCGCCACGTTATCGCGGTGACGGTGGTATCACGAGCACTGCTCCCCCGTGGAGGATGGTGTTCTCCACTGACAGACCCACAAGCAGCAGGAGTCCTTCTTCAGGCTAACAACTAGTCGTACGCAGCTGTCGGAGAGCCGAGAAGGTGGGACAGCCCCGGAGGGAGAGCTCGGCCTCCCCGACCCGATGACTAGATGGTAACCACCATGGTCCCTCTGCCCTGCCTGCAGTCCCGACAGCGCGTCACCTCAGAGAGGGGACAGCCTGGCTGGCTAGGGGCCTCGGCCCTGCCGCCGGGAGGGACCCAGCAGGGCTGCTCAGACGAGCCTAGCGCCAGCAGCGAGGCTGCGACCGCAGCGCGGTCGGGAAATGAGACCCCGCGTACAAGGTGTCTCGGATCTGGAAGTGCGCACGGACAGAGCGTAGCTGCTAGAGGCTGAAAACAGACGTGAGGAGGTCGTACAGTGGATTTTTAATTCTTGCGCCCTCCCTTCGCTCCCCAAAGAGCCCTTGGGAACAGCTGGCTCCCCAGAGCTGACGCTTCTCTGCTCTACTCCCAGGTACCGGAGCAGGAAGAGACAAGCGAACTCCAGCGAATACAAGGAAGTTGGTGCCCTGTAGAAGGAACGGCGGCTTCCTACAGTGTTCTGTTCATCGGGGTGGACTCGGTGGCTTCCCAGCTATTTAAATGTTATTTTTATTAATAATATTTGCAATATTTATATCCTTTTAAAAATTTCACTTGTTTGGTGATCCAGTCAATATAGGTCAAGCATTTTATTTTCAGTGTTTTATTTTTTTATTGAATAATATTTCCTAACGGGAACCCCACCTAAGTGGTTCTGTGGGATAGAGATATATTTTTATAAAAACTCATCTTCTTACTCTGAAGAGTAATTTTATATTTATTCTTGTGAATATGCTCACAACAATTCTGCTCCTTGAAATAAAAGTTGTAGACGGAGTCAAAATGTCTGCGTGGTTTGACTGGAGTGAGACTTGGCACAGCCTGGCCGAGCAGGATGGCTGAAGCCCCAGCAGTCGTTTTTGGAGAGAGAAACCTTAGTATCGCTCACAACACGTATCGAGGCGCGCTGGCTGCGATGAGCACAGCTGTCAGCTGGTGTGACGGGGGGAGGACTTCAGGGCAGGGAGAGCCCCGCTCCTCGCCCTGCCCATCCAGCGTGCGCTGTGCGGCGGCAGCACGGCGTGCGGCCCATCCGCGCCCTCAGGGAAGTCGTGTTGGGGACACCTTGGGTTACAGCGGGGAAGCGGCACCACGAGTCGGTCGGTCTCTGCAGCGGAGTAACGCGGGGCAGCGCGGAAGAGAGCTCCCTCAGAACCAGCACTCGAGTCCTCCCCGGAGAGTTTCTGCCACGGTGTCTGTCGTACAGCTGGGAGCAGGGGAGAGGAAAGTTTTAAAGTGTGGTCTTGGTGTAGGTATTTTGTTGGCCTAAAAGAATGATAGAATAGCCCGCTGGGTTTAGCTGGACCCCCAGCGTGGCTCCCCGGGAACAGGCAGGATTCTTGCAGCATCTGAATCATCGCTGTTACCCCATCACTTCTCACACTCTCTGAAGAGGTCAGAAAAAGCACAGCCCTTACGTCGTTCTCGGTCTTTGCCAAAGGCCCGAGTGAGCTGTGTCGGCCCGCGCTGCTTGCTGTTTACGGGTGTGAGACCTCTGATCTCTCGAGCTGTGCAACAGGATCGTTGTAAGGAAGAGCGGTGGGACCTGAGACGTCACCAGGCGAGAGCTCGATTTCAGAAGCTCTCAGTCAGCCAGGGGCCCTCGGGGGGGAACAGACCGGCTCTTTCCCTCTCGCCTTCAACTGCCCTCCTGTATTGGCGGCTCTTGAGCTCAAGCAAATGAGATCTTATTCTCAGAAGTGACTTCTTGCTTTTCCGCTGTGTGTTGTCCAGGAACCATTTTCAGCTGGGCCTGTAGGTCCCGGGGCTTCAGTCTGCCTTGCGTCATCCTGCAGAGCAAGACCTGCCATGAAAGGGAGCCGGCGAGCTCGCCCGCACGCGTGCTGGAGGCCCGCTGCGGCAGGTCGTGGGGCCAGCACCGGTCCCTGGGGACACAGCTGCTGGTCCCCTGCCCGCAGAGCAGAGGGGCTGCGACTGGGAGCCGTGGAGGGTCCCTGTCAAGGCTTGCCCAGGTGCTCTGCCCTGGGCGTGCGGCCTGCGCCCCTTTCTTTGGGAAAGATGAGCCCCGTGAAATGGCTGCTCTGCGTCTTTCCCGGATCCATCCTCGCTTTCTTTCCTCTGACAAGCAGCAGCCACGGCAGGGTGTGATGGAGTGGCTCTGCCAGGACCTGCCAGCTCTCCTTGCGCTTGCGTCCCCGGCGGGGCGTGCGGGAGGAGATGCGGAGGTGGGATGTCCTACTGAGCAAAGCAAGGGCGCGATCTGAGCCGACCGGCGCTGCACGCGACAGATCGCACAGCCCAGGCGCTCCAGGCTGCCGCACGCCAGCTCTGGTTGCAAGGCTACGGCCTGGGGTTGAGTCTCCTCCGGTGCAGACCTTCAGGCACGCCTTCTAGACCTGCTTGCTGCCCTCGTGGTTTTTCTCTGGCAGACAGACCACCAGCTTCTGAACGCAGCAGCCTCGAGGTCACTTCTGCCTGCCACAGGGCTGCAGGTGAACCGAGTGGGATCGAGACCCAGCCCTGCTCAGCCAAAATAAGCGATGCTTTGCTCATCACCACTTCTCAGGAGGAAAGAATGACCAAGCGCCGCTGACCAGCAACAAGAAAATCCTCCAAATCAAGTGTGGTGGCGTAGGGGTAGAAGGGACCCCCTTTGCACGTCCCCATGGCTGCAGGCCAGCTGGCGCTCGCCGCCTGACCCTCAGTCTATCGCAGACCAGCCGGTGTTGGCCTGGCCGTGGGATCTCTCGCCCACCTTTTTCAAACACTGGGTTACCCTGCAGCGTTTGTGCTCGGCGTGCTGGGTCTGCGCAGCCTGTGGCTGCCTCCTGCCATCTTCTGAGAGAACAGGCGCTCGTTTCTGGCGGTGCTGCAGACCAGCCCTCACCAAGCCCTCAGTGCGGGTCAGCCAATGTTTCAGGCGGGTCTGGTCAGCACAAATTATTCCCTGGTCTGCCTGGTCCTTTGTGCCTCCCTTCAGCATCGAGTTAGCAGGGGATGGATGGTCGTTCCCGGCTAACTGGGTTAACGCTGTGTCACAGGGCCCTTATTAGCTGCCCTTCAGCTCTGCGCTTCCTCTCTTCTCCTGTAAGGCAGCTGTCGAGCAGGAACCTGTTCTGCCGGGTGGCTGGTGACAGCTAATGGCAACCCCAGCCACAGCCGCGTTGTTAGCGCAGCCTTTCCCAGGGGGAAGATGGGGCAAAAATCAGTCCTTGGAGACTCCATCCGTTCTTGCTGTGACCCAGTTAGGGTACATGGTGACACCTCTTTGTCTCCCCCTCAGCTTCCGCGCCTGGCCGGTCCCTGCTCATCCTCTGCAAACTGCTCTCTACAGCTGCCGGACAGGAGGGTGTAGCGAGGTGGGGGTCGGTCTCTGCTCCCAAGTAACCAGCGATAGGACGAGAGGCAATGGCCTCAAGTTGCACCAGGGGAGGTTTAGATTGGATATTAGGAAAAATTTCTTTACTGAAAGAGTGGTCAGGTATTGGGACAGGCTGCCCAGGGAGGTGGTGGAGTCCCCATCCCTGGAGGGGTTCAAAAACCATGTAGATGTGGCACCTGGGGACATGGTTTAGCAGGCATGGTGGTGATGGGGTGACGGTTGGACTTCACGATCTTAGAGGTCTTTTCCAACCTTAATGATTTATGATTCTACAAAACTGTTCCTGGGCACCCTGGGGAGACACAGCCGAGCCCGGCCGCTCTTATGCTCCGTCTCCCGCACGCTGCCCTCTCCGCTCCCCTGTTCCGCTGGGCAGGAGCATCACGGAAGGGGAATCCGTCCTCACACCCCACCGCTTGCGAATGATGACCCCATGTGTCTGGGGTCCCATCAGTGGAGCTGCCGTGGCCGAGGTGCCCGGCTCCGCCGCTGCCCGGCTCGCTGCCAGCCCCGCGGCACCTCGGCAGCCACGGTAGCTGAAGATGCGCCTCTCCGCTGCAGCGCTTGCGTCCGCATGCCCAGGGCTGCGCTTGCAGAGGTTTTAAATTGCAGCGGCGGCACCGCCTGGGGTTTATCACACCTTTAGCTACTTGGGTCGGGCAAATCTAAGAGGAACAGTCCACTGTTTGGTTTGTTTCTATCTGTCTTAACTTTTAGCTGACTGTCTTGATTTGGCTTGGGCTTTCTCCACCTATCCTGTTGCTCATCTTGCTCTCAGCCCGTAACAGCCCTTCCAGACCCGGTGTTTTTCTCACTCCTGCACACGACTGAGCAACTGCAGAGCTTGGGCCCACATACCAGCCTGCCGCCTCGACAGCTTGCACCGGCTGGACGTAGATTGCCAGTCCAGCAGCCGCGCAGCCGGGTCCTGGCGACACACCCCAAATAATTTGTCTCAGAGAGTGAACCTCCTCCCTCATTCTTTCCCTGGTTTCTGCCGGCACCACCTCCATCGCCCCGGTGCCGCTCTCCCTCGCCCATGCCGCCCGCCGTCGGAGTCACCTTGGCTGCAGCTCTCCGGCGGTGTGCCTGCGAGGCCGCCCTGCCCCAGCCCTCCTTACCCGACGGCTTCACCTCCTGCACGAGCACTACCGGCTCCTGCCAGGGCAGTTCTCCCGTGCCCACGTCCAGCCGCATCAGGGCCGAGGAGGTGGGTGAAGCAGGCAGGGATGGGGCCTGGAGACTGGGACTGGAGAGCCCCAGCCGGTGCCGCAGCCATCTGCATGTCCGCAGGGCCACCGATGCGTCGCTGGGCGGTTTTCCTGCCCGGGACGCTTTTGCTGGCAGCTTTCTGGAGGACTGAGCAGCCGCAGCGCCCGGCAGCTGCGGCGGTGCTCCGTTTGGCACCTCCCTAGCATTTTAAAACTTACCCCACCCCAGGCCTGCCCTGTCGGTAACCCTGCTGTGGGGTTCTTGCAGGGTTGTGTATGTTTTATCCGAAAGCCATTCCAGCCCCGTGGAATTCAGGCAGAGGGCAGCTGATGCTTGCTTGCAAGCCTGGGGCTGTCTGACCTAGAAGGCAACGGCACCCACTCCTCCCTTGGTGCTCTGTGGAAGGACAGCGCTTTTCTGGAGTGAGGCTTGTTGTGAACTCTCTGATATGCCGTGCTTCTGTGCTGGTGTTACTGGTGCCAGTATTCCCCCTGGTCACAACAGATCTGATGTTTTTTAAGAGGGCATTATAAGAAACAGCTTTCCAAAAGTAGCAGACAGACAGACACAAAACTGCAAAGAGATCAGAATGGGAGTAGTCACGGTAACTGAAGCCGTCCATCACCTTCTCGTTTCTTCTCCAGCGTCTGTGGTGTGCCCACTGTCACCAAACCTGGAATCACCATCACCACCATGTCCGTGGCTACCGCAGGGGCTGAAGCCAACCCTCCTTGAGAACACTCTTCATCCGCGGCCCACACAGCAGCTGACACGGCAACGTGCTTGGCTTGGGGGGCTGACCTTTCTCTCTCCAGATGCCATCTCGCCTGCTGCGTGCTTCCTGGTAATGTCACTGGAGGTGCTTCGGCGATCCCAGGCTGCTGTGAGTCATGTGTCCCCTCAGCGGGTTTCCTTGGACTGCGTCAGCCGGTCAGGCCACCAGTTTGCCAAGAGCTGGAGGAAGCCTCCGTGACGGTCTTGGGTTGCATCACAGAGGCGGGGGATGTTTGGACGACCGGTCCCCGTCCCTGCTGAGGCGAGCCGCGGGTTGCAGAGTGCGTCTGGCACCTCATCTCGGGGCTGCTCCTGAGAAGGGCAGGCATGGAGCACAGGGAGGAGAGAGAGGAGGTCAGATGGGCTCACGAGTCAGGCACTCGTTGCAGATCTGGGCCGGGTCAGTAGCTGTCTACCTTTGTGTTTATGATGAAGAAAGGATGGTTGGATGGATGGCTGGACCGACGAACAGATGGAAAGAGGGAAGGAAGGATGGATGGAAGGAATTATAGACGGAAGCTGTCCCACCAGTAAATGTAGACGTTTGGTCTTGCACAAATAGCCATCATTATTTTAATAAAGCTGGTGCCAAACCTAGATTTCTCGAACACTCCCATTCTATAATTCCATCCTGTATGATTAAAAGCTTTCCCAGCAAACTGGGAGATTAAAACAACTGATCAAAAAATGTTGAGAAATCTCTCTGCCCTACCCTGATGGATGCCCGCCTGATCCTTCTGACCCTGTCACCAGAGGGCATCAGCTTCTTGATAGGGCAGCCCAGGAGGAGTTTAGGAGGCGCAATGCAGCAGTGGGCAGGCTCCAGCCCCAACTGGGAAGCGTCATTTGTCCAGCGACGCTTGCGAGTGGTCCCCAGTGGTCCTGCGGTGGTGGCTCTTTCTGTTCTGGCTTGTCAGGCTGGTTGTCGACGCGCTTCGTTATAACGGGAAGTCGAGGCGGTTGTACAAGGCACGCGAATGAGGAAGGGAAGCCAGCTCAGCTGCCTCTCCCAGAACCGCTGCCATTTGGGCGGTGGAGGCAGGGAAATAGGGGTTAATTTCAGGAGAGAAGGCTGACTGCGGGAGGTGGATATCCATCCGGACACACACAACAGCAGGGGAGGAAGACTTCAGGTCACTGCTGGGGGCGGGGTGGAAACTTGACTGAAGACTCGTAATGAGGGGATGGAAAATCAGGGACGAATAGGGTTTAGATGGGGGCAAGACTTCTAATTGGAAAAAGGACACAGTACTGAAGTCAGGAGGAAACAGGAGAGCTCAGTTCCGTGCAAAATCAGGGTACCTTTGGCCTCCCAGACGTTTGGAGCTCACTCAGGAGGTCCACCTGCTCAGCCCACCCAGGCCAACAGCAAGCATCACGGAGACAGCAGAGCAAGGTGCAGCACATTTCAGCCCCTGGAGAAAGCTCACCAGGAGGACAGGAGCATTTAAATGAGGCAGGCCCAGGATCAGACATCAGACTGGATTAACAACGGCTGGAAAACCGAGGCAGGGTGAGTCCGAGCCATCATTTTCAGGCAGCCTGGTTTCTAGGAAGGTCCGAGAGCTCCTGTCCTTCTCACCAGTAACACATCTGTCTTTTGAACTGGGAAGAGAATACCCCAGAAAAGGGCATTCCCAAGCCAACCCTCAGCTGCCGCAAAGGCTCAGCGGGGAAGCGTTGCTGGCAGGGCTGCCAGTGCCTGGTCACCGCTGCCGGCTTCCCCGGCCGGCCTCCCGCTGCGCTGAGCAGTGGCCCCGTCCCAGGAGAAGCTGTGGCTGCCACTCCTTTGTCCTGACTCACGTCATTCCTCCCCAGCCGTGGCCTCCACGACGAGGTCCCCGCGCAGATAGCCTGACACGGCCGGGCACGTCACCCCCTCCACTCGTGCAGATGCAGGGCGTTCGTTCTGCAGCAAAGTTTCGCTGGGAATTTTTCCACCTGAAGGATTTTTCTGGTGGAACACACAGGTTTTGAAACAGGCAAGTAATCTGACTTGGGGGTGTTTCTTCTCCCAACATATTCACTTCTTTACTTCATTTTCCTTTCCGCTGGGATAACGGAACCAGGATATTTCATTTCATCCAGTTCATCACAAGTCAAAACTTGTTGGGTTTTTTCAGCTCACCCAAGCTGTTTTGTTCCGATGAGCTCAAACCAAGCAGAGGGGAAAAAAAATCCGTTCGTCAGTCGGTATTCCTGGGCGGTCCAGTCCCCCGCGGCATTTCTAGCACTGGTTTCACTCCCACCTGACGGTCACCCCGGAGCCTACATCCCCCCCTTCCAGGGCCCGCCTTCTCTGCGTGGGGCATCGTGAGCGTCCTCCCACGCTGGTGTGCGTGGGTCTGGGGTATCGGGCTCGGTAGCGAGGGGGATGGGAGCGCAGCCTCCCTGCCACGTCCCGCCGTGGGGGGTTAGGTCGGAAATTTCTTGTGGAAAAGCACTGTTTTGTGCTCATCCTCAAAACATCAGAGAACACTCTGAGCTTTGGAAAACAGATATTTTTGTAAGCATCAAAAAAAGTGGAAATTACGGCTTTCAACATTTTCTTAATGCAAAATTTGGAGCATTGCCAACCCCAACATGGAAAAAATAATTATGAGACTTTTGGTGTAATGCCCTGTTTTGGAACAGCGATGGCAGCGGAGAAGCCAGACTTCCCCAAAGGGGCAGACACGTGGCGTTGGTCGGTCCCCATCTGAAGCGCACGGCATCTGCAGAAGGCTCTCACCGTTCCTTGTGCGTGCTGTCCTCGCCGTGGTTAATCATTGCCGCAGGGCTCAGTTTCCTGACATTTGCCAGCCGACTCTTCCTCTCTCTCCAACCCAAAGGCCAGCATCAGCTGCCGAGGAGCTGTGCAGCCACCGAGTGCGGTCTGTCAGCCTTGTCCCTCGCAGCCGCGGCTACCCCGAGCCTCGGCCCGCCTTCGGCAGAGGCTGGAAGCGGTGCCAAGGGATATGACGGATTTTATGCACCCCACAGCCGCCCTTCCTGCAAATTCATCAACTTCAGAACAAGCTGCGCAGGCTCATGGCCTGAGAATGCAAGAGTCACCGAGTCCTCCCAGGGACTTGGCAATGACCTCAGCCCTGATGCGTTTAGCCCACCAACAGACACCCAGGGTGGCGAGACCTCCGACTGCCGCCGCGGCACCCCAGCAGTCGTGGGTGGCAAGGAAACGGCACGCGTGCAGTTTGTGCCTCTCGTGGCGTGGGGTGCGGAGCTGTCCCTCGCGCTCCCCTCTCCTTGCTGGTGAAGGGATGCTTTACCAGTCCGTCTCCCTTGCAGATTTTCGCCCTCGGTGCAAGCAGGGAGTCACCGTCTCCAGCAGCAGAGCTCTGTGGCGGTGGGGAGGCTGCCTCTATGCCCCGCTCGCTGCACTCCTGGGGTCACCGGGCGAGGGACAGCCGGTTCGGCAGCGCCGCGGAGCACAGGGACCGCAAGGTGGGTGTGCGGTGCCTGGCAGCCGCAGGCAGCGGGATGGCAGGCAGAGCCCGGTCGGTCTGAAAATCCTCGCAGAGACCCAGGGTCGGACCTTGGGGAAGGGCCGTGGGGAGGAGAGCAACGACCCCAGCCAGGGCACGGCACGGCGCAAGCCGGGAGAGTGTTGTCTCTGCGTTTAGCAGCAGGGATGGGACAGAGCCTGTGCAAAAACCGCTTCTGCGGAGCCGTTCCTACAGCTGAGCGCGGGGCCGGTTGCTGGTGTCGGTCAGCAGGGCCCCGAGCAGCCTCGGCGCTCTCCTCCCAGCTTCCTGAGCGCTCGGTGTGTTTACGTACCGCGTCGCTTCACGTGGAGCGCGTAGCACCTGCGGCAAGAAGAATTCGGCGTTCGCAGGGGTCAGGATACGTGAGACGTGACTCCTGCATGGACACTGTAGGGCCATTTCTGAATCTTCATACAAAGTCGTGTGCATTTTTTTCCGCTCAGCTCCTTCTTTTAAAAGTTTTTTGTTTGCCACCACTCTGCTAATGCGGGGGGAAATGGCTTTCTGGCTGCAATGCTTAGTGACCTATTTCATGCATGCTAAGACAAAACGTCTTTAAACCTAAGACAATTTAAGTGTAGTCAAATGCCGCTGAATTTTCTCTCTGTTTTCACACAGAAACACGTTAGTTCCAGGCAACTCGAGCAGGCTTGGGAATAACTTTCCGGAGTTAAGGATGAATGAGATCATTCATTATCAGTGAAGCAGGTAAATACTGAATGAAGATTTTGGAAGATACTGGGTGGGGGTGGAGGGGCACAAATCCTATTGCCAAAAGCCTGTACACGAAAGGGGTTCCTGCGGCAGGGAAATCCGTCCTGCCCTTCTGTAACTCCGAACAGCGAGCGCAGGTGAGAGGAAGCAGAGGCAGCGATCTCCTTCCCCGCCAGGCAGCTGCTCTTGGTACAAATCCCTCTCGCTACCAGGATCTCCTCTCAGCATCTGCTCTCTGGCACTATCTCCCGCACTAGTCCAAAACCAGTTTCCTTCACCGGCTGTCGCTGAGTTACCTCTCACCGTGGCAAGGGAACAGAGCTGAGCTCTACGCTTTGAGGAGAGCCTGGCGTGGTGGAGACCAAAGTGCTCAGCGCTGCATTTCCCACCTCTGGGTTCCACCTTCCCATCGGACCTCTGCTCCCGCTGGAGCCTCCTGGTGAAGCCCAAGAAGGGGGCAGGAGCCATGCGGGCGCGGGTGCATCAGTGATGTTGGAAAGCCTTTCAGGAGCGGAATGGGGCCCCATGCCAGCAAAGCACGGCCTGCACGAGCGGGGTACCTGCGTCCCACTCAAGCAGAGGCTGGGGTTTTGCTTCAGAGTGTGCCGCCGTGCAGCCCGACCCGGGCGGACCCAAACCTGCCAGGAGGAGGGCGTTGCGTCACGCCGACGTAAACTGCTTTCGGTCCAAGGACTTCAAGAACAGGGCTTTTCCTACATGAATGAAAACCTCCCTGCAGAAGGAAATGAGGCTAAGCCTAGGAAACCTCCTTCAGCGTGAGTGTGCAATCGCTATGCAAAGGAGGCCTTACTCATACGGTGTGTCTCAGCAGTCGTCTCCCGGGAAAGCACTGGCCCCACGCTCCCGCCTGCCGGGGACACGCAGCACACATGGAGGAGGGGACACGAGGTGCACTGCCCGCACAGGTTTCCCCGACGGGTGGGCACGTGTGACTGCGGGCCCCTCGCAGAGCACTCGGTCGCTGATCCCACCGCAGAGCGTTGAAGCAACTGCCCAGACTGCCAGGACTGACTTACTCCAGCGGCGCTTTTTCAGTTTGCCACATTTTGTCCTTATTTGCCAGCACCCTGGCACAACTAAAGGCAGCCAATGTCAGGAGGGCACGGCGCTTGTAGCCAAGAGCAGGCCCTGCCAGCGAACAATGGGATTTCCAAGGAAGCGTAACAAACGTGCCTGTGAAATAGCGTTCTCCTTCAGCTCCTTTGCTTGCTCACAGCCTGTGAAAAAAACAAAATCCAGAGTGATCTACGTAATCGTTGTTGTGCGTAGGAAGGCTTGCCTGGGCTTTGTTCTAGGGAAAAAATCTGGCTTTGGCAAAGGTGAGAGGAAAGGAGTTTCTAATTGCTGTAGGCTTCTCTTTGTGATTCATTGTTTCTTCACATACGAAATGACTTCAAACAGGTAAAGAAAATTCACCTCCTGGTGCACTGACAAAAACTCAGCTGTGGAAAGGCGGTACCAGATGCCGTCCTCTTCCTGACGCTGGGGTGAATCAGAAGGAAAACATTCGCATCAGGGCAAATACCGTGAGTCTCGCTTGTGCCGAAGACCCTCTGCTCTGCTCCAGCTGCAGGGAGCACGACCTAAAGGGTCCCTCCAGCAGCCGGGCACAGGGCCCTTCGCAGGGAGCCGGGGATCAGCCCCAGGCTAAAGCTGCATTGGCTCAGAGAAGAGTCAAGAACTTCTTTGCCCACCATTTCGACTCAGTTTGCCTCCACCAGGCCCAAAATTGACCTTTGCTTCATCCTGCTCCTGTTGTCTAAGATCGGAGGGAGTTGGGGGCTCTGGGTCCGCTTCCGGTCAGGCAGGAGACGGACCAGGTGTGTGACCCCAAGGACCGCAGTGGACGTGAGAGCAGGGGCATGTGTTTGACAGGACCTGAGCACCAGCAAACCGACGAGCGCAGCGGAGCGGAGAAACGGGCGTGCAGCGCCAAAGCGGCAGCCCCGCTCGCACCGGGAGCTCTGTGTGCCTCTGCAAGGACGCCGAGACACAAAGCGTTCAGCTGGGAGGGCAGAGAACCCTTCTCGGCCGAGGGGCCTTGCCCAGGTTCCTGCAGGGGACGGATCCAGGCAGCTCACAGCGTTTTCCTGCTGAGATGGAATCCCTTCACACGGGAGGACGTCCACGCTCTGTCCATCTGTGTGTGTTGGCCGGCCTCATCAGCTGCTCAACTTGGGAACCAGCTCGAAGGAAACATTGTGCAAGGAAGATTACAGAGTAAAAAGCTAAGACAGGAGCTGTGCTTCCAGGAGAAAATTCCCAAACAATCCTCACATGTCCTTTACTTCTCTATTACTCTGGACACTCTCGGAAACAACAGGCGAGACAGAAGAAAAACATCACGCTATTTCTGTCACACATTCCCAGTCCTCGTGTGAGACTGCAGTCCCTCAGAATGTGCCGTACCGTATAATTTACTCGCATGCTGTGTGCTTTCAAATGAGCTGTGATACACATCTCCGAGGTGACTTCATACCCAAGCCACTCAGGTGAGGAAAGGGACAGATCATCTACCCCACTTCTCAAACCCAGTTAGTCAGACTACCCACTGCCACTTTCGTTGGTGCCGACACGCTGTAGTTCAGCCAGACTTCCACGGCCAGGATCCTCTTAGAGGAGCCTCAAGGGTAACCCCAAACTGTTGCCGCTCCATCCGAACGAGACCATCCCAAGGAAGTCTGCCTTGCCTTGTGACTGTCAAAGATTGTTCCCCCTCTGTTAAGACTAGCTATTGTACTTGCCCTGACTGTAGTATGCAGTGTCCTTAAAAATAGGACCGCAGTCAGCATGTGAGAATTAAAACCCACCTGTGCCTACAGAAAGTCACTTTATTACAGTGAGCAAAAAAGCAGTCATCCAGAAGTTGCACGGAATGAAGAAAACTGCAGATTCATAGCTAACGTCCCACATACTAAAGGTGACCATGTCTTTGCTCATGCAATCCCTGCTTCAGCCTAGGTCTTGGGGTGAGGAGTGGAGCACGGGGAGAACGTCACCATCTTAGGAAAAAAATACCTGCTGAGGGCTTTCACGGAAGGGATGTGCAGCCATCTGAACATCTGCGTACCTCAGGGGCTAGCAGAGTCCATCCCGATTCCCAGAAGGGCAGCGTCCGGGCCTTTCCCCTTCCCGCCTCGCCAACACCCCGGCTACGCATCCACGTCCTCTTTATGACGGCAATCTTGATCTGCATCAGCAGGAGCCGGAGCCACACAGAGCTCCCTCCCCACCTGCGAGGAGCTGCTGATAGCAGGAGATACTGGCGTCCGCAGATCACAAGTCCAGTGAAAGTCTGGTGAGCTGCCCAGGCAATCACCGCTCGGTTTGAGTCACTGTCCGCTTCCACCTGCTCTCAGCTGGATGGATGAGAAAGGATCCCTCGTGTTCAGACACCCCGGCCAGCTGTGCCCGCCCTTGCAAAGCAAACATTTGATGTCACTGAAGAAAAATAATGGGCAGGTATTTCAGATACTTCCTTTCCCTTCGTGCATTTCTCGGGGGTTTTATCAGGAGTAAAGAGAGTGAATAACGAGATAGCGGCTGGCCCTCGGGCTCCTGTGGAAGACGCGGTGCCCCGGTGTGCTCCGCTGAGGCACCGGTGTCCCCTCCGATGGCCCTGACTGCCGCGGCACGGCTGGGGCAGGGACGGGCCATGCGCTGCCCACTCCATCCGTGACATGGCAGGGTGCCTTCTGGCCCCGGTCCCCGGCGTCGGAGCAGAAGGAAACTTAAAGCAAATGCCGTGCCAGCTGGGGGGCTCCCGGCACGAAGCAGAGCTGGCAGCGTGCAGTTTCACACCCACAGCACATCCGTCCTTCGCAGCCGTCTCCGGGTGACTGCCGTGGTCAGCGAGGAGCACGGGAGCTGGCAAGCAAGGGGAGAGAGTGCGTTAATGTCAGGTCAGCAGAATTCACCGGGGTTCCCCTCAGAGCAGGAGATGCTGACTCGCTGCCTCGGCACATCGGGGCCTCCCTGCAGCAAACACAGCCGCTGTCTGCACCCCCGGGAGGATCACGGAATCCCAGCATGGCAGGCGTTGGCAGGGCCCTCTGTGGGTCACCCAGCCCAATCCCCTGCCCAAGCAGGGTCACCCAGAGCAGGGGGCACAGCACCGCGGCCAGGCGGGGCTGGAATATCTCCAGAGAAGGAGACTCCACAGCCTCCCTGGGCAGCCTGGGCCAGGGCTCCGGCACCCTCAGAGGGAAGAAGTTCTTCCTCGTGTTCAGACAGAACTTCCTCTGCTTCAGTTTGTGCCCGTTGCCCCTTGTCCTGTCACTGGGCACCACTGAACAGAGTCTGGCCCCGTCCTCCTGACACCCACCCTGCAGATATTTAGAGGCATTTCTAAGGTCCCCTCTCAGCCTTCTCTTCTCCAGGCTGAACAAGCCCAGCTCCCTCAGCCTCTCCTCGTAGGAGAGATGCTCCAGTCCCCTCATCATCCTCATAGCCCTCCACTGGACTCTCTCCAGGAGCTCCTCATCTTTCTTGAACTGGGGAGCCCAGAACTGGACACAGCACTGCAGATGGGGCCTCCCCAGGGCAGAGCAGAGGGGAAGGAGAACCTCCCTCGCCCTGCTGGCCACACTCCTCCTAATGCACCCCAGGATCCCATTGGCCTTCTTGGCACCCAGGGCACGCTGCTGGCTCATGGTCACCCTGTCGTCCCCCAGCACTCCCAGTCCCTCTCCACAGAGCTGCTCTCCAGCAGGTCAGCCCCAGCCTGTACTGGTGCCTGGGGTTGTTCCTCCCCAGGTGCAGGACCCTGCCCTTGCCCTTGTTGAACTTTGTCAGGACTCGCGGCGGGGAGCCCGGGGTAAGGGAGGCGAGCCGAGGCGAGGGGCCGGCCATCCACCCACTCACCCACCCACCCCTCCATCCATCCATCCTCCCCCCTGAGCAGGCCGGGCCGCGCTGAGGCGCCGCGGGAGCGGCGGGCCGGCAGGTGGCGCTCTGCGCACGGGGGAGCGGCTCCGGCCCGGCGCGCGCCCTTCCTTCCCGCCTTCCCCGAGCACGCGCCCGCTCCCTCAGCCCCTCAGGCCGCCGCCGCGGGCAGCCGCGCTGCTGGGCGCTGGGGTCACCGCGCCCGTCCTCTGCCGGGCTGCTGCTGCCAGCCGCCCACCCCTGCTTAGAATCGGAATCACGGCATGGCAGGGGCTGGCAGGGACCGCTGTGGGTCACCCAGCCCAACCCCCTGCCCAAGCAGGGTCACCCAGAGCAGGCTGCACAGGACCACGTCCAGGTGGGTCTTCAATATCTCCAGAGAAGGAGACTCCACAGCCTCCCTGGGCAGCATGGGCCAGGGCTCCATCACTCTCAGAGGGAAGAAGTTCTTCCTCGGGTTCAGCTGGAGCTTCCTCTGCTTCAGTTTGTGCCCGTTGCCCCTTGTCCTGTTGCTGGGCACCACTGGAAAGAGTCTGGCCCCGTCCTCCTGACACCCACACTGCAGATATTTGTAAGCATTTATAAGGTTATATATTATAAGTTACATATATATAAGGTTCTATATATAGACTAGCCCTTGGCCAAGCGTAGCCACGGGGCTGAAGTGGTGAGCACTCGGTGTGCGCGGACAATCGCAGCGTGGCTGGGGCTGGAAGGGACCTCGGGGGATCATCCGGCCCCCCCCCCCACCAAAGCGGGGTCACCGAGAGCGGGCTGCGCAGGACCACTTCAAAAAATCCACCGAAAATGTTTCCAGTGAATCTCTGACTAAAAAAAAAAAAAAAACCACTGGGCAAAACACCTCATTTTAACTCCTGCAAAAAGGTGCTCGGCATCTCCTTCTCGCAGAGCTCCTGGGCACTGCTGCTCGGGATGGGAGTGACCCGGCACCGGGAGCCGCTCGGCCCCAGCCCAGGCTCCCTCGGCTTCCCGAGCTCGGTTACCAGCGGAGGGCGGCCCAGGGCCCGCTGCCCGCCGCCGGCGGGGCTTGGCGGGGGTCCCGCCCCGGGCCAAGGCTTTCCCCCCGCCCTCGGAGCGGCCGCCGCGGCGGTCCCGAGCCGCCTTTCCGCCCGTTACTCAGCCGTTACTCACTCGCCGCTGGGCCGGGGGTGACGGCCGCGTTTCCCCCCGCCCCCCGTCCGCTCCATGGTAACGCCCGGGTTTACCCCCCCCCCCGCTTCGTGGTAACGCCCGGCCCCTCCGCCTCGGCGGGCCCAGGTGCGCCTGCGCCGCCACCGCCCTCACCTGCCGCCGCGCCCCGCCCCGCTGACGCTCGGCCGCGGCCGCCTATAAAGCGGGGGCGGCGGCGGGCGGCCCCTCATGGAGCGCCGGCGCCACACCGGTTCCTCTGCCCGCCCGCCTGCCTGTCCCGGGACTGCTGATGCGCGCCGTGGTGCTGGTGGCTGCGCTGGCCGCGCTGGCAGGTGCGGGCGGGGTGGCGGTCAGGGCCGTTGGCGGGAAGGGGCGGTGAGGGGGGGGGGGGGGGGGGTGTCGCGGCGGGTGGCTCCCCCATGCCCACGTTGCTGTCTCTCCTCGCAGCGTGCCGGCCCGCCGCCGCCTCCTCGCCCAACGCCACGGAGCCGGAGCGGCGCGGCGGCCCCGGCCAGCCCGGGGCCCGCGAGGGAGAGGCCGTGTCGGGTCCCGACTACGAGGAGGACGAGGAGTACGAGGAGGCGCCGCCCGTCCACCAGTACATCGTGGACGACCTGATCCGAGGTGAGTGGGCCGCACCTTCCTGCCGGCTGGCCTCCGGGCTGGCAGCGGCACGCTCCGGCTCGAAGCTGTCGCGTCGAGGGTGTTGGGGACACGAATGTTGCGTGAGTGCGACCCGGGGTGCATGGAAGCGGTGGGTTCGCTAGCCGCTGGCTCTGCCCTGATAAACCTGACAGGAGGGCTGTAGCGGGGCAGCCAGCACCTCCTTGCTGTGGAAGCCTCGGCAGGGTTTGTGGGTGCTGTGTGGCCCGAACGGTGGGGTTTGCGTCAGGTTGTCTTTCCTGCTCCAAGGATTTCCTGGGTGTTTTCTTGTGATAGCTTATTTGGCTTGGAGTTGACTGAAATTTCCTGGCAAAGCAAACACTTAAACCCCTTAAGTGGCTGCGGGAGTTTGTTAAGCATCTCTCAGGCAATGCTTCACTGTTGGTAGCTATTGTGTGAACATGTTGTAGTTTGTCTGCTTGTAAGCTGTGAGGAGATGTGAATAGCCCACCTGACTGTGGGGATGGGAAGATGTTGTTGGTTCTCGCCTAAGTGCAGTTGCAGTACAGGCCAGGTACCTGCAAGTGATTTCTACCTCGATAGGTGTTGGTAGGCTGGTGCTGTTGCCCTCTAGGGTGTGTCTGGCTCCTGTTTTTCCTGCAGAAACACCATGAGGCTTGAATGAGACTAAAGAACCCCACAAGTGAAGGGGGACCATGCTCCAGATACTCAATTGGGGGAATTTGTGGACTCTTGCTGAAGTTTTTTTAGGAGTTAAAGACCTGCAGGAGAAACAGGAATGTCAGAGTTATTGAGCAGTTTGGCCTGTAAAACTACTGGCTTGGTGGCTTAGGTGTTGTATAACTGCACAGAAACTTGTTACCAAAGGTGGTTGGTTTGTAGACCAGCTCTTCTACTTGGCATGAGGTTTATCTGTGGAGCCTTTAAGCTGTTATGATTCAGCTGCGGGTGGCTTTCCTGGCTGTGCAGCTTGCAGACAGGGACATGGAGATCAAACCAACAAGCTGAGCCTTGAAGAGGGAAGAATGGAAACAGGCTCGGTTATGAAAGCATGAACCTAAATATCAAGTCAAACTGGACAGAACAGGGGCCTCAGCTGTCAGTAGTAAGCTCACACTTCTAGGGACAGGAAACCTTGCTGCAGGAACTGTGTTCCTCGTTTACATATTAATATGGCTTATACCATTTGAATCAGACTTCTGGTTGCTGAAGGCGTCGTTGCTTTTAAGTAACTTCAAGCCAGGCTTGTTGCTCTAGAAGTTAAAACAATCAGATGTCTAGACAACAGTGAGCTGCACCTTGTTTCTGTGTGCAGGCTCTCTTCTCATCACTAGAAATACAGGGTTATGAAGTAGTTGGATCAAGCTGCATCCTGTTGTGGTGATTGCCTTTATGCATAGTGCACTAGGTAAAATATTAATACTCCAAAAACTATTTTTGTTAGGTCTGTAGAGCACAATAGAGAAACTGAAGAGTATCGTAAATAGCTCTTCTAAAGACCTGTTCAGACTCACCTGGGTAACTGGTGCTCCCAAATAGCGCACCATTGTACTGAGAAGGCTTGCTTTATGCCCAGCAGTACAGGGATGTTCTCTTCAGAGAACCAGGGTTTTACCAGCTTGCTCTGAACCAATGCTGTTGAGCTTTGACTGCTGGATGGAGCAGCTACATAGCATATGACCCTTAGTGACTGGCTTTAGCTTCTTCTCCTCAGCAAAAGGAAGATGATTGCCTTTGCTTAAATCCAAAGGCTGCTAAGTCACCAGCATTTTAAACCACGCTCTTTTAGAGGTTCGTCTTAATTGGGATAATGAGGGGCAGCAGTAAGCAGCCGAACAAATAACCTGACTCTTGCGGACTATCCTGCTTTCACTCCTTCGGTGCACTCGGCATCTCTCTCAGAGTAGGAGAACTGGAACAGACCTATCTTCTGCTGAAGACAGCACTGCAGGTTATTTGGGAGAAACAAGTATGCTAACTGGGATAGCAAGCTGTCTTGCTTCTGCAAGTGCCTGGGACTATCCAGTGAGTCTTTCATCACTGATGCAAATGGAGAGTTTAGAGCGATGGAGGCTGTTAGCCTTGTGTCTGAGTCGATATAAAGCTAGTGGATGGCTTCGCTTGGTGTGAACTCCATGTTCTTTACAGCTCTTAGCTTGAACCTGTACAGTTTCACTCAAGTATCTCATGCTGTGAACTGCTGTGGTCCTTCAACTCTGCTTTTCATCTCTGGTGGATCTCCTAGCTCATCTGCTCGTACTGCTTTTTGTCTGCATCGCATGGGACTTAGTGGTGGCAGAGTTGCGCTTAAGGAGCTTCTAAGCTTGCTGGCTGTGAAATGCTCACGTGCATCCTGTGCTTCCTGGTCACAGATTCTCCTGCAGTGACCATCCCCCTACCCCTCACCAAGTTCTGTAATTCAGTACTCACAGAATCCAGCTTTTTAGCATTGCTAGACTGAGTCATCTTGTCCTTTTTTCAGTTGAACCTGTGGTTAAACCCAAACCAACAAAGAGAGGGGGTGAGAAGAATGCTGGCAAATCGAGAAGGAAGAAAAACAAAGGGAAAAACAAAAAGAAGGGGACTCCCTGTGAAATGGAATACAAAAACTTTTGCATCCATGGTGAATGCGTATACCTAGAACATCTCCAGATGGTGACCTGCAAGTAAGTCACTTGTGCCTTTTGAGTTAGATGTGATTGACATGAGCCCATGGCGTATGAGGGCTCAAAGGAAAAATCAGTGTCAACTTGGCATAGATCCATCTCCTGCCGTATTTTGACTGAGAATCTTTCTGCCATGTAAATTAAGTGATGATGGAATCCGAGATGCGTAACTAGCCACTGAACTCATCAGTTGGTCATAAACTCAAACCAAAAGAATGAAAAGGCGTGTCTTCCTGGAACATCACGCCCAAACTAATCTCGACTTGTTGAAATGCTGACAAACCTTGTGCTAGAGCAGTGACTGCGTTTCGTGAACCCACTCTAAAGGGAGCATCTTGAGATTCATGGGAAACTCTGAAGATGTCTAAGTTGGGTTTGAATGTGTGTGGGTGTCCTTGGCTCCAGACAGCACTGGAGCTGATAAGAACTTGTGTCAATGTTTACTTGCAGGTGTCATCAGGATTTTTTTGGTGAGCGCTGTGGTGAACAGTTCATGAAGACTCAAAGGAAGAATGAGGTGGCAGACTACTCGAAGACTGTGTTGGTAGTGGTAGCTGTCCTGCTCTCAAGCATCAGCTTCGTTACTGTACTTATCATTGTGATAGTGCAGTAAGTATTACACTCTTTGGTGTTCCTATAGCTTAAATGTGAGCGGGGCTTGTGTCCCGTAGCCCCAGAACGTGCGTGGCTCATCTGAATTTCCTGTGTGGAAGACATCCAGAAGCGCTCTGGTCTTACCCTGGCTCAGATTTGTCTTGAGGGTAGAGGCAAGGTCTGAGAAGCTCTTAAGTGACTCGGTGTTCACTTACCCCCTCATGCTGTTGTCTGTGGCTAGCCTGGGACCCTGATGTTTTAGAACAAGAGCCTTTCCGCTCTTGCTGCAACCAGGATGGTTACAGGGCTGCAGAACATCAGTGGGGAGTGGAGGAGGAGCATTAATGCTGACACGGCAGTGCTTTCCCTAAGCTTGGTGGAGAAGCCTGCAAGCAGTAATGCAACAGCCTCATGCATGGCTGTTATCCAACAACTGGAGAGACAGCTGGAGGGAAGGAAATGGTGCTCCAGCTGTCCATTTATTAGTGGAGATCGCTGGGCTTAATACTTAAACTGGGGGGATGCAAATAGGAGAACCAGCGCTTAGCCCCAAATACTGCACTGCTTATAGCTAAGGTGGAGGGAGTGACCGTTCCAGCCTAACCAGCTGCTGGCAGTTCAGCATGGTGGGTGATCAGAATCTGGGGTCCTGCCGTGAATGGATTGAAAGAGCTTTTCTGGGTGTGTGTTTCAGGCCTTATATCAGACTCTTCTCTGTGCCTGCTAACTAGCAGTCAGCAGCAGCTCATGCGTGCCTGTACCTTTGCGTCTTGCCAGTGTGTCAGCCAGGAGTTTGTGCTGAGGTTAGACAGTCAGCGTGGGGAGCCCGGCTGCAGTGTTTCCGGAGTACTGGAGCAGTACTCCAGCTCTGACACTGCAGCTGCACCACAGTAGGGCTTGGGATATTATAGGTGAAACTCAAAAGTTCAGTCTAATTTTAGATCTTGATGAAGTACATCAACAGAATTGGGTACATGCTGTACGCTTTCCTGCAATTCAGGAAACAAGGTGTGCGTTTGTCACTTCACTGTTGCTTCATATTTAGATCTTAACTTGAGGAATGCTGGGATGAATCTGAATGCTGCCTCATTCCTTGCTGCTAGGAGAGATAACCAGTTCTGTAAGGGCAAATGCTCATTGTTAGTTTCTGGAGTGAGCCATGGAATAGGATTTGCATTTGTTTCGTGCTCTGAACCCTCACAGGCTTGAAGCACAAGGTTCATTAATCTGTGTCTTCATCCAGAGAAGCTAGATGGTCTGTCTGGAACAGTTGCTAGAAAGAAGATTGAGAAATTGGGAGAAAATCAATAAGTAGCTTATGATGCATTCAAGGGACACATCAAGGGAACAGGGGCTTCAAATACTTGAAGTCCACAGGGCTCTGCTGTGGGGAGGAGGAAGGCAGTCTGGTCTCTGCAGCTGTTTGCTCAAGGCACCAGGAAAAGCTGTTCCCCAGAAAGGCTCCTGGGGCTTTGCGTAGTTCCAGCAAGAGGCCCTCTTCACCTTGCTGCCTGTTTGGGCTGGAGCCAGGAAGCCCTGGTGCTGTGAGGTGAAAATGCCAGTGCCTAACTCAGGGGGCTTCTCAATGTTATTGTCAGATACTGCTTGATGCCAGATGTTTAAAAACTGGCTTGCTTGAAACTTCCTGATACTGAGGAGTTCCTTGAGGATTCAAAGGACATGAGTCTAAATGGTGCAAACAATGTGGGGGCTGTTAACAACAGGGTGTACGTCAGGGTTCAGAATGACCTCTAACATGCCATAATTCCACAGGGTCAGGAAAAAGTGTCCTCAGTATGAAGAGAAAGAAGAAAGGAAAAAACTTCGACAAGAAAACAGAAATGGCCATGTTGGTGTGTAAACGAGGAGAAAGCAGGTATGAAAGCTGACTTGAAATGCCTTTCAGTCCTTCTGGGCTGGAATTACCATATGAAAATCGCATGCATGTTTTGCAAAGCTGGTGTTTGCTTCTAACACTTGAAGTGCCTTGAAACACATAGGTTACATGTGAATGGTCGGCTTGGTTGTTGGGTTTTGTGAAACCACCTGAGCTGTGTGAGTTCTTCAGCAATGCTGTTAGCTTTCTGGCTGCTGTCTTAAAGGAAAAGTGAGGATAGGAAGCTGTACTGTGATAAGTGGGCTATGAAGAAAAACCAAACCCTAGTATCTGAGCAGAGGCAGGTTTAGTGCAAGAAACCATGGTAGACTTCCATCATGGAAGATGATGCAGCAGCTAAGTGGATCATCACCCCTGCTAAGAGAAGCACTGACCATTTCCTTGTCTTCTCTGCAAGGCATCAGTAAGTTTCTTGTGCTTAGAGGCTGTAGACCAAGACAAAGCTGCCAGTTCTCTTGAGCACCATAGATGGGCTCTCAGTCACCTTTCATACTGTCATAGCAGCCCAGTACTAAAGCTCCTTGACCTAGGTGGATCCCTCCTGGGAGGAAGCTAGTGGATTTTGATGAGCAAGCAAGTTGGTCTCTTCCGAGTGAAAGTGTACCTAACAGCAGGCTCAAGGACCGGTACTGAACAGGAGTTATGCTGCACGCTGAAGGAGGAAACTATAGAGGATAGTCCTGAGAAGTTCTGGCAAAACCCAGAAGTTTTGCTTTGTTGCATGCCAGCTACAGACTTTGTCCAATCTTTGTCCAGTGACAACTGAGTGTTTAGCTTAAAGCTTGCTTGAAGCTGAAGAGTGTCTAGCAGGGTGTCCTCAGGTGTGCGCACATACTTAACCTGCCTGTCTCAGGTGGTGGTTTGACTCAGTTCTAGCACAGAGTGCTTGTCTCTTGGGTGGTGATTAATGTGCCTGGTCTGCCCCTTACAGAACAGTTCTGATGTGGCCACTGCCAAGCTGCAGGGTACCTCTGGCTACCTGACACATCCACCTGGACACTGTGGGCTGGTGCTGTTGCTGCTAAGCCCTGATTCATCAAGACAGAGGCTACTGCAAGGAGATGTCAACATGCCACTTGCTGCTGAATTGCTTGCTGGGGAGGACAGTTACCGCTACATCTTGGCACAGGGATGTGGAAGGAGCTGCCACGGTGGGGTAGAGGACCTGCTATCAAGATCTGCTGAAGACTACTGCTACTGAGCCCTCTCTATTGGTCCTGGAGCATCAGTCTCTGCTGTAGTGTGGATGGACTTTCTTCTGTTAGCAAGTCTCCATTGGCAGCTCAGACCCTAAGGTGTTGTGGCTTTCAGGAATGGATGGGGGGAGAAAATTCCCTTTCCTCTCCCAGAGTTAAAAAGGGAAGAGCTCTGGATGGCTTCTCTCCATAGACCTCAGTGGATGAAAAACCCAATTCTGCTGTCACTGTGCTCGCTGTTGATACCGGCTTCAAAGAACTTCACCTCTAGTTCTGACTTGCAGGGTGTTGGTGACAGATCTTTGTCAGCCACACCTGGGTTCTGTTACTGTATGTGTGGAAAGTAATCCCTCTGAATTCAGTAGGACTGGTTGTGAGTGGAGCTATCCATTCGTGTGTATGATAGCCTGAGTTAAAATCAGTCACTCAGGATGCTGAGACAGTAAATGCAACATGTGAAGCTCTGTATCTGAAGGAGAAGATCCACGCTCAAACAAGCTGATCAGCCTGGACCCATCTGCTGTAAAGCTACTTCTGCTACCCGGGTACTTGCTGCTGCTTTAAGCAGCACTTAAAGCATACCATGCTTCACATCAGATCCAGTAAGTTGAACTTGACCAAGAACCTGTTCCTTTGAAGAATTCATGCACTGACACTCTGCAAGCAGTGGTCTCTGTGCTCTATCTTCTGGTGTGAAGAACTCAACTTACCTCAAACTCTTCTGACCCCAGTGTCCTTGGTTTCTTGAACTGTCTGTCCATTCAGTCTTGAGCACAGAGTATTATCTGAGTTCAGTTTCTTCTTGGAGAGTGAATGTGTTCATTCACAGAGCAGAACTCTTCTGGTAGCAGAGAAACACCATTAACTGTCAAGTCATATCTGTAAATGTGTAAATATTTATTACTGTATTTAATATTTAATGTTTCCATAACAAACTTATTTATTTTATAATTAAACTTTTTACATAACCTAATCATGGTAAGATTTTTTTCTTGCTCTCATGTAAACACTTGAAATTAGAGCTTGGTTTCTCCTCAAAGCAGGAATTTGAACGCTTAAGAGCACAAAGCAAGGCTGTGAAGAGCTACAGCCCTGCATGAAGTAGGAGCTCGGTGTTCTCACAGAGTGCAAGTTGTTTGTAAACAAAATGTGCAAATGCAAGTACCTGTTTCAGTAGGAAGTTCATTTAATTCAACTACAAAGGAATCTTTGAGTTACTGGATTAGGGAGGGGTGGAGTGAGCCACCTCATTGGAAGCAATCTCAAACTGAAGTTTGAGCAGATGAGTAGCCCTTTGCACTGGACTTGAGAGCTGGGAATATTGAAGAGGGGAGGGCCTTTCATCTCTGTGTGGTCAGAGAATTTGGACAGCAGCTGGAAACTCTGTCTTAAGTAAATGAGGAAAAGCAGACTAGCCTCAGGCCACTGACTCCCTAAACAGAAAGGGAGCCTTGGCCTCCACAGTCTACCTTAAATTTCTTTTCCTTCCCCAGGTAATTAGTTATTAGTCCAACTGCATGCTGATGTTCCCTCTGAGCACTTCGAGCAGTGAGCTGAGATCTTAAGTTCAGAGATGACTAAAAAAATAAAAAGGGGGTGAGTTCAGCTTTAAAGCCACACTTATAAAGGTAATGATTAAGAACCTTGTTTTGAGGCTCTTCTCAAGAGTGCCTTCAAGAAATGTTGCTGCCTGTGGCGTAGCTTGAAGCAGAGAAGAAAAGAAGCAGCAGCAGTTTCAGTTAGGACCCCAGTTGTGTACCCAGTGTAGGAGTAGAACGCACTCCTGTCTGGAGGAGCTGAGGTACAGTTGCCTTGGCCTCCTGACTTAGCCAGGTAGTCCTCTGCCTCTGAGAGCAGCCTGTATGGTATGTAGCTGAGGTACAGGTAAATGTATTGCAACATCTCTTGGGAAGATTGCAAGACTTCATTCCAGGGAACTTGCTTCATTACCAAAGTAAACAGCACTTCTCCGAGCGGCTTTTCCACAGACATTTGCTATTGGAGCTCTGGCAAGAAAAGCTGTTTCTGTAAGTCATGCCAAGCTTTTTGCTTTGGAGTAAACACGCTCGATCTCAGTGGTAACTGAGCTGTAGCCTAGTGAGACTGGGGATGGATTGCGACTCCCATTCCAACATCGTGAGACTCTTCTTCCCGAAACTCTTCTATCTCTAGTCTGCTTTCTGGGGTAAATACCAGGTTTTCTACTTGATAGGCTAAACCAATGCTGGTGTGGAAAACTGAGCTGTTTTCCCTCTTCCCTCCCCAGCGTGAAAGCCAAACAGGAGTGAAGCTGCTAGTGTAACTTGTAAATTCTGTCTGTTGTGTATCTTTTGCATGCTGATTACTGAGCAGACTGGAGGGTATTTTCCAAAAATAGATAGTTACGAACTGGAGAGGCCCAAATGAGCTATTTCTGGGAGGCTGGAGTCTTGAACATTTGCATGTCAGCTGGTGTTCTCCTGACTTGGACTTGAACTCATCAATAATTAGGAAGGAAAAGAATTTTGCCAAGTCTCTTTAGCTGGAAGTTTGGAAACAGTCGAGGGCAGGCTTCATAGAAGTCTTGTTCCCCTTGAAGGATTTAGGTTGTGGCTGCATTTTCTGAGAGATAAGGTAGCCAGCAACTCCCTCCTAGAGAAGACTTTTGCTATGGGTCAGTCACATCCAGCATTGCTATAGTGTTTGCTAGCTGGCAGTAGTGTTTTTTTCTGCTTGAGCTATGTCCCTGACCAATAACAGCTTGCCACTGGGTTCCTAATGTGAATTTGATACACAAGCACCATGAAGATGTGCAGTGTCCAGTGGGCTGTTTGCTTAAAAAACAAAAATACGGCCGATGGGTGGAACTGTGTGTCTGCAAGTCTCTTGCTGTCCAAGGATGCTGCACATGTGTGACAAGCAAATCTGATCTGTTGCAGGGCAAGGCCAAAGATAATTTTTATTGGTGATCCTACGTGGCCGGCTCTGCTCTTCAGGATATATACATTATCTGGCTTTTAACCTGCTCCCCTCACAGTGGAGTTACCTTAGTTCCACTAAGTGTACCTCAGTTTCTGGTCCCGCATCTCAGTAGCAAGCTATGCCTCCAGATTTTTCTTGACCTTCCAGTGGCAATGTTGCTTTGACAGGAGAGCTTCTGTGTCTTTGTCACTTGTACCTGCCTCAGCTGAGACCAGGAAGAGTAGCCTGACGTTCTTGCACAATTTTGTGCACACACAACTGATTTTGCAAGGTATTTTCAATATCCAGGTCAGTATCCGGGAATTCTGGTAATGTGAGGGTCATGTCTGCTTGCACAATTCCTTCCTCTCTCCTGAATGTTTCGTTCTTCACAATTATTTCATTTTGTAGAAAAAAATAGTAACTCCTCACAGTGTTTTTCTCTATTGTCTGTTTACGGAGATTTTGAGTATTTTGCAGTTGTCTATGACCAGAGTAGCTTCCTGTCTACTTCTGGACTTTGCTTCCCCCCTCCTGCCCTCCTCCCACGATGCCCCTTTTCCCTCAGAACAGTAGCAGATGTCGCTTTGAGTCTTGGCCTGCTGGATAGTATAGGAGGGCCAGTTCTACTCTGTGGCAATGAAAAGTTACGAGTTTAAGATGTTTTCTTTTCCTCGGTCTGTCCGGATATACATGGATATCTATGAAGGTGTTTGTGTTGGCAGTGGCTGCGAGTAGAAGTTGTGCAGTGGTTTGCCTAAATCCACCTTTGAGTTGTTCCATACCACTTCCGGTAACTGGTATGAAGTTTTGAGTTCTTAAAATAACTTTGGGCGTTTTTTACATCGATATACTTACCTAGCCTGTTAGCGGTACAAATACTTTGGTAAACTACCTGAGCAAACATATCTGAAAGCAAGGTTGTTAACTGGGACAAACGCTTGCCTCTTGTTGAAGAGGTTTCTCTCGGTGCGCTAACGGTATGTCTCGCTTCAGTGAACAATCCTGCAGTCACTCAGCTCTTGAGGCGCTATCGTTGATGGGAATTGATGGCTTCCCATTCTTGGTGACAGCTGCATGCAGTGAGTGAGTGTGCCTCAGGAGCAAGGGCCAGTTGTCAGTGTCAGTGCTGGAGTCTGTTCACATGAGATAGATCAGAGGACAGAAGCGTCAGACAGCCTTTAATAAGCAAACCTTGATTCTTTCTCGTTTTGTGAACAAAGCTGTACATACCTATCGTTCCTCTGCTGGTTACACCTTCCTTGAGCGAGTAATCCTCGCTGACTGCAGGTCTGGCTTTGCCTATGACTGGCGAGTTTGCTCGGCTGAGACAGCTACGCCTGTGACTGTCAGAGGGAAACAGCCATTGTTTGCTTGCTGTGGATCTAGGCCCAAAGCCAAGGAAGCAGGATTCGGGCCTTTTTCAACCAAAGGAGACCTGTGAGGTGGGACATCTGAAGTCTAAGGTAAAGAGATGCTTTTGAAATATATTTTCCTAGTAAGGAGAGTAGCAGTTTTTCTTGAGAAAAAACGAATTTTCACTCATGCATCTTTTGTGCCAGAAAGACATATCTTTCTGCACACAATTCAGAACAAAGCCACTTTTGAGCTCAGCATTTTTTGGCTGAAATAATGCAGCCTGTTCTCTTTGCATTTTGGGACAAGAAGCAAAACTAAACAGTCCGAGAGTCTGATCTAATCCAGCATTTCCAATATGTCTTAACCTCAGCGTCATACCCTCATCCCAGCGCCGTGCACACAAAGTCAGGTAATGCCATCATTACTTCTAACTGCCTTTGGATTCTTGCCTGCTGATGCTCTGGTTCAGACACTGGAAAACAGCTTCCCTCTTTGAGTCCGGTTTTCTTACACAGCTGGCAATGAATTTGTATCTGGATATCAGACAGCGGTCACAGACTGAATTAGTTCACAGGTGGTGCTTGGAACGTGCTAGTTTTCTGGAAGATAGAGGTCCATGTTTCAGCATCAGTTATGTACTTTTTGCTTAGGAAAGGAAATATCTTCAGCACTGCAGGTAACTAGTTAAAAACCAGTGGAAACAGAAATGACTCTTAGGTGTCTAAAGCGATGAACATGCTTTAAAATGTCTTTATTAGAGCGTCCACAGGTCCTGTCAGTGTAGGGTCTGAGCACCTCAGAAACAATCCGGAGCGTATGATGTGCTGTCAGACCTGCATTTCACTCCTTATTGCACTGCTGGGATGGTAAGGTGAACTGTTGGGGGTCGAACAAGAGCTGAACCTGGTAGCTGTCCCAGGTTTTAGCCACAAGACTTCCCTTCCTCTTGCATCCTTTGCCCTCGCATTTCTAAGCAATGTGGTTTATGTTCAGAAATGAGGTAAGGTGCACAAAGAAAATGCAAGTAGAAAGAGTTGCAAATGGAACTTTCAAATGTAATTTCCATAGGCAGAGAGTTAGTGTGGCTCCCGTTGATAGCTGTCTGCATTGCTTTCATTCCGTATCTGCCTCCTGTGGATCTGGCTCCTTCCAGTCAAAAGGTGCTTTCCTGTCTTGTGCCCAGAGATAATTACCATCAGGGATGAAAGGCAGACACCTCTTGGGTGGAGCAGAATGCAGCAAAACCAAACCAGGGCTTAGGGCAACAAATGTCCTGTCAGGTCTTAGCCTCTCTCATTTATGATGGAAGCTTTTCAAGAACATGAACAGTAGCTATGTGTCTTAATCCTGTTCAGATGCTCTACGCAAGCACTAGTGTATTGCCTGAAAAAGGCAGTAGCAGCTGGGATTTCAGCTGGAAGAGGGAGTGAGGTGGAAGGATAGGGTAGCAGAGTAGAGCAAAATGGGCCAGAAGAAGTACAGGATTTTACATGACTCCCCAACAAATACCGCTGCCGTGGAGAAATAGTAACTTCCCTTTAAAGGCTTATCTAGGATAATTCCAGTGAGCTCTGTTATCACCTGTGAAGGAGCTCTGGAAGTGCTGAATCCAACCAATATCTCTGTCACACCACTGGAGTGTAGGGAATATTAAGGCATAGTAAGTCATGGTGGGGAATGGCCCCTGTGCTGCTCTTACCATAGTGCCAGCGTTCCAGTGCCTGTTGTAGGCTCAGCAGCAAGCGCCTCTTACCTGTCTGCAGGCTTGCTGGGACACTGACACAGCGATGCACACTGTGGTGTGGATAAAACCAGAAACCATTGCCAGGTCTTTGAGCAGCTTGTATTAGCAGCAGCACTAAGAAGGAAAGGATCCCCTTAGCATGGCTACACACTGATTTTTCTCAGTCACATTTACAGTCTTGAAGTTTATGAGACATAGAAAAGATATGTTGCCATTAGCTACATAGCCATGCCTTTAGAAGATGAAGTTAAGATTTGAAAGAAGACATGAGGTCCGCAGACAAAAATGCTTATCAGTTTCAAACCTCTAATTAGGTGTGCAGAAACTGGTGTTGTGCACGCAAGCTTGGTGACGGCACTTGCAAATAGGTAGCCAGGGAAATTCTGCGTTTGGAGTAGTCTCTCTGCAGATGTGAGGGCAATTCTGCTTGCAGTGGAAGATACACAGTGACTGCTTTTGTGCCTGGTCCTTGGTTTTCTATTTTTAAAAACAGAAAAAAATACAGGAAACCTTCTCCTCTGTTCTGTGTCCATCCCAGCAGTGCAGACTGGAATTGAACTGGTTTTTCTGTGGGCTGGCACAATTTACATAAGGAATCACTTACTGCAGTGCTAATGAGCAAGCAGTGCAAGACTCAATGTGTGTCTGTTAGCAAAAGTATCCAAGAAAAATTGGGAAGGGGCAGTGAACATTGTTGGGGGGACCTTGTTAGCCATCAGCGCTGTCTAATCTCGGTCTCAGGAGCATCACTGCGAGTTTTGTCATTGATTTAGCGGGAGCTCAAGGGAAACAGCAGTGTGCAGAAGACTCAATCCTTTTGCTGGGGCCTGAAAAATTCTGCTTGAAGACATGATTAAAGGATTTCATAATTCTCTTTGTCGAGATTATCTTGGCTTGTGCTAACAGCTGCTTTCGTTCAGAAGATGTACATAGGTAACAAAGGCCCTCCTGGTGCATCTGGAATATAGTTTAAACACATGGTTGGAAATTGCGTCTTTCTCTCTGTTAAAACCCTGTTTCTGGGTTTACCTGGTTCTGGAGTGTACTTAAGCCGTGCTCACCGCTCAGCTGTTTCATCTCCAGGATGCATTTAAGTCCACGCTCTGCTGCAGAGCGTGTCACATAAAGCTGTTACACACTGAGACCCGAGTGGGAGTAGGATGAGTGTTGCCACTAAAATAACTCCGTGCTTTACTGTCTCACACCGATGTTGCACAACAGCCTCTGAATGAATCCCACTCACACATCCCAAGCGATTGCGCTACGGTTCGACACTATGATTCAACATCCACTGTCTCACTGGTGCTGGGGAGATGCTCCACAGAATGGTAAACTCGCAGCAAAACAAGGCAGCTCGTGTTGTCTTGGGAGGATCCAATTAATAACAAGCATTATCTTCATCAAGATGATGAACAACTTTAATGAAGGCCAAAGGCCTTTCGTCCCCTTGCTTAAATTTCATCACAGCCATCCCCAGTCTCGGCTCAGCATGCGAGCCAGTCTGGAGGGAGCTCTTTGGAAAGCAGCCAGCGGGTCTGCCAGGAGATTGGATCCAGTTGCATCAGCATGGGAGCAGGAATGCTCCCGGGGCTGGCAGGACCAGTCCTGACTGGTTTTCCCAAAGCTCCTCCCGCAGGAGCTCCTGCAAGGACAGCCACTTACCTCACCAAAACCTGGGTGATCCAGGGATCCTCAAAGTAGAACAGCTGTTACCTGGCAAAAGCAGGGAAGGGATTAACCCTTCCCTGGGCTCCAAGCCCGGTGACAGAGTGAAATGGTAGGTGAAACAGCACCAGAAATGCTACCAAGCTGTGCTATCTTTCACCATCGTGGCTACAGAACTGTCACAGACGAACGTCTACCAAAACAAGGATGAGCCAGGCCCTGGTTTAGTGGAAGATGAAATCAATTGGTCTGTGCTGATTAACAGCTGATGAGAGAGATAACTTTATGGAAAGCACTCCAGCCTTTCAGAAAGGCTGTCTTGGACCGACTGCTTTGTACAGGGTTATCAACGCTCGTGACTTCACTGTGAACCTTTCCATCAGTGATGGTGCTTCAGGGAGGAAACTGTTGTAGTTTTTGGTCTCTTTTGTTAACAGTATTTCAGTATGAATCTTTGGAGGAGCTTAGAGCGTTTTGTACACGTATTTGTACATGTGCACATCAGATCTAAGTATCTACAATTGCCTGGTACTGTGGAGGACTAGATGAGGCAGTCCCTTCAGGGGCCCAGTGCCCGGAGGTGCTTAGTGGTGTGTTACACAAAGGGCTGGCTCCTGGCATGGAGGCATGGCCTGAGAACCTAAGGTTTCACCTACCTGTTTTGAGCAAGAACATTTATGGCCCTTAAGGCCAGAAGGGATGAAGTTCAGTGTATGAAGTAAACGTTACCCTGACCACTTTTGAAAATAGCGAAACTTACTGTATTTCCTCTCCTGATATTTAGAGTCAGCGTCGTGATTTGGGAGGCCCATCTGCCAGATGTAACATGACTCAAGCTGGAAGCCCGAGACAATGAGTGAGAAGCTATCTTCAGCCTCAGTGGGTAAGTTTCCATCTCCAATCCAGGCAGCACGGGAGCGTGATATGGGCAGACATTCCAGCCTAGCTGATCTCAGGTGCTCTGAAGGAAGTAGGACAGGCAGCAGACAAACCCTCAGGCCTGTTTATGAAATATTCCTGCACAGTAGCTCCCCAAGTGAAGTCACCAGGGGAGGAGGAGGCAGGGGTTGGGGGGGAGGCAGTTTGCCACTAATGCCATGACCTAAGCAGAAATAAGCCTGACAATTGCTGCTTCACCCCTCTACCTTGCTAATTGCTATTGGAAAAGCTGTCTCCAATGCAGAGGATCTGGGATGACTTTGTAGCACAGAGAACATCGATTACACAGATGGTATCACCCATGAGTGCGGCTAAGCCAGCGACCTTGTAGATGTCTTGGGGAGAAACAAGATATGCCACACATGAGAGTGTTTTGCATGGGGTTGCTGTGCCCACACGCCTTCTGCTGTGACCTGGCATGGCGTGTCTGCCCGGCCTCCCAGAGGACACTCGCTCGCAGCCCACAGATACGCTGCTGTGGCTCACGTGGCTAACTGCAGCTCAGAGGCCTGGCCAGTGTGGCTGGGGCCGCTGAGTGCAGTGACAGGGCAGTGGGTGGGAGAGGGCCACTGGAGGTGGTTTTGTCTCTCCGCGCTGCCCTGCCGGGAAGGGTTCAGCCTGCCTGGAGTATGGCCTCCTGGTGCTCTTGCTGTAGTCTCTGTCCTGTAGGCAGCGTGGTACTGCTGTGCGTGTGAATAGCTGCTCCCCCCAACGCATGTGCCCTGCTGAGCTGTGAGTTGCAGTGTGTTTCCCCAGGAACCCCAGCCCTCTTCTTTTTCTTCCTTAGGAAGTTGAGATTGGTGGTGCTTCACACCTTTAAGCATCCCTTTCTCAGCACCCTTGGTCAGATCTGTGGAATGTACGACGCCTTCTCAGAGAATCGGCACAGCTAAGCAGGGAATTCATCCCTGGCATGGCCAAGACCCTGGCAGTTGCAGGATGTCCCATGAGACTCAGCTCTGTGTGCGCATCTCTAACTTTCCTGATTCACTTGTGACCATTAAGGGTCCCATTAGCATCTTAGCACCGCTCTGATGTCCTGGCCCAACAGCAGTGTGATGGTGATGCCTCTCCTGGACCTCTTTGCTGTCTCCTTCAGGCTGGCACTCTCTAAGCTCTTCCCCACATTTTGTCTGAAGCAGCGTGCTCTTGGCTGTTGCTGCGAGGGGGAGGTTGGCTGGAGGTGCCTGCAAGATGCAGACAGGTTTTGCAGTATCTGGGGTGTTACCTCACCCTACGGAGCCTACCTTGAAGAGATTAAGCAACCAAGACCTCATCACACTGGCAACAGTAGCGCTATGTGACCTCTTTTCAAAGCTGTAGGAAACCAGCAGCAGGGCATTGACCGTTGCCTCATGCTTCCGTCAGCCCGCACAGCTCCTCAGATGCTAGTGTAATTTATAACTTCTGCTGGGTGAACCAGGATTGATCTGTCCTCTGTAAAGAACCTTAGGCCGATCAGCTCTGGTTCGTTGAGCCTGAAAGGTTCTTCCAACAAAATCAGAAGATACTAAGAGTGCAAGAGTTAGTCTGGAGATTTCAGCCCACTCTGCACAGCCTCCCAGAAAGGTTTGTTTCCTCTTCTAGCTAGGTGGGAGGGAGACAGATTCTCCGTTAGTGAGGTGGCCTAAATAGAAGTCTGTTTCTTCTCCACCTCCCAGCTGATGAGGTGTAAGCTTCAGCTTACAAAGGGGGCACTGAGCCAGGCTTGGCAAGCCAGCCTCCCTTTTCATACTGGCTTCCTGATGCAATCTCACACCTGCCTCCCAGTGCTGGTGCAACCAAAATGTGGCTGCCTGTGCTCACTGCTGAGTCTAAGCCGTATCAGTTCCACCCGTGTGCAGTTCCAGCTGTCAGAGCTGAGCCCCACGAAGAGAGGGCCCAGCTACAGGCCTCAGTCAAGTCAGGCCTTTCTCAGAGGTGTGTGCTACGGCCCCGCAGGTTTTTTGGTGAGTCACTGGAAAACAGGATGTAAAGAGAATTTGCCATAAGAAATGCTGTGCAGTCATTTATTCCCAGCCTACCATTGTGGGTTTGTTTCTTTCTGTGCTACCAGGGCAATGTGTAGAGTCTCTGCAACTGGTTCTCACCCATCCACTATTTCAGGATCGAGGTGTATCTACTTAGTAGCAAAAAATTATATGGGTTAATTCCCGCACTCCCAATGAATGAATCATTAAGGGAACAAAGAAAGGTGCCTCCTTTAAAGTATCACTGCCACCTGCTTTATGAACATACGCCCAGGTTTACCTGTGCATATTTAACCCCTTATCAGAGCAAATACATGACAGTCAGCTCTGGCACTGGCTGCACCTCTGACATGGGTGGCAGGAGGAAACACGTTCATGCACTTGAAAGTGGTGTGCAAAACTCAAAAAAATGCTGAAAAAGAAAACAAAACCCTTTATAGGGTTCATTTAGCTACGCAGCTAGACCTGGCCAGGGGTAGCTCCCACCTCCCACACCCTTCAGTTTCCCGACATGTTGAGGAGGAGCGATACCCTGCAGAAATGCTTAGCGCCTGGCAAAACTGAGCTGGAAAGGTGTGCCTCCCACCAGGAAAGCCTGAAAGCCTCCTTGCTGGTGGCTGACGAGCAGTTTGAGTGGAGCAGCTGACTGTCGAAGCCAGAGGATGCAGTAGCTTCCAGGGAGAGCAAATTGCTTCCTCCTGAATGCAAGTAAGAACAGCATCCCCTTCAGCTGAGAACTGCAGATTGGCCCGAAGTGCAAGGGGGAGGACAGGGGACGGCTGTACCTCCTGTGTGTTTTTCCCACTTGGTTGGGTTGTCAGTATACAGTCTGGAAGAGGTGTGCCCCAAGGATCTGAAGGGAGATAAGCCACTGAACTGTGTTAGCACATGAAATAAAAAACAGTGGGAGCTTCCAAAGGATGGCAGAGGTACAAAACCTGCTCACAGAAGCACATAGTTGTGGATGATTACTGCAGCACACTCCTCCAGCCGGAGGTGTGGCGACGTAGCGTGAGAGGAGAACGTAGCAGAAAGTGAGTAATGCCAGTGCCATTCTTAGTAAGGAATCCTATTTTTAGTACGGATTGGCTTGGAATATAAATGGCTTTAAAATCAAAGAGCCAGTGAAAGGAGAACTCCAGTGAAAGGTGCTGACTGCGGAGGTAAAAGCAGAGCCTTCCTCTGAAGATGACCCCGAGACACACAATGGCAGAAACCGAACGGTGGAGGCTCTCTGGCCCGGTGCTCTGTACTTGCACTGTCCCACGGCCCGTGCTTTTGGGCACTGTTAGAGGCAGGATCCTGGGCTTTTCTTTTGGTCCCTGCACTCTGCAAGCACCCAGCAAAGTGCTGTGCAGCCAGGGACTGCTCTGCATCCAGCCGGGGAGATAGAGACACGACAAGGTGTCGGGCAGCAGACCAAAAGGTGGCAGGCAAAAGGTGGATTGGTGTCCCTGTGTTGTGTCTAGCTTGCCTCCAAAGGAAGAAGGACAGAAATGCTATCTTTTATTTCTGTCTGTGAATTAAATACGGAGAGGAAGTGCTGCGGTAAAGTTTTCCAGCGCAGCCGACACCTGAAGCTCCGAAGGGTTCAGTCGCCTGATACCTGCTGAGCTACTGGCGGAGCAGGGAGGGTGGTGCCTAGCCCCTAACGTCCCAAGCTGCTTAGAAAATTAAGTCATGCAGGAGCAGTGGCCAGTGCTGCTGTCAAACGGTTTGCAGTGCTTGGATCGTTGTAAGCAGATTGTTGTCCTTTTGGGTTTCACAGGTTGGCTCGTTCTGGTGGGGGTGACGGGACATTTGCCACCAGGTGTTGTGTTGTAATAGCTGCAGTCTTTGTAAGGCGCAGCTTACTCCATAGGGGAAAGAGACTGAGTGGAGTCCTGCAAAAATTGCTTTCTTTCTCCGGGAGAAGAGGTTTGTCTTGGGAAGGCTGTGGCATATCCTGTTTCCTGTGGGTGGTGGCTGGAAGAGGTCAGCTACCTGTATGGATCCGGCAACAGTCACAGCTGAGGCCGTTGAGTTGTTGCTGCTATGCACATACTGTCTGCGTGGAAAGAAACGCCATCACATGCGTTGCTGAAGTGCAGTGCCATTAGTGAGGGCTGTGCTGGGCCAACCAGCCGTGCCCATCCCGTGCTGTTCTCAACACAGCGGTTAAAAGCCAACTCCAGCAAGCTCTACTTCCCCCTGCTGCCCCTCTGTGCCTTGCACTCCGGAGCCCTTCTTCTCGCCCTCTCCATTGCCTCCCCAGTGCTGGAGCAGATGGCCCAAGACCTGGGAGCCCATGTTTGCCTGAAATATGTCCTCAGAGCAGGAACAGAGATTTTAAAACACTCAAAGTTGCTGCTGGTTTGAGACCAACTCCTATCTTTGTAGCATACTGTACGGGCACGGGGAGTAACGGCCTCCGCGTGTCCCTCTGGGTCTCCACAGCACAGCAAAAGCAAGACACAGACTTTCTGCAGCTGTGGCAGGATCCCAAGTTACTGAAATCTTTGAGGTGTGTCTGCCTAGGCCTTCTCTGCATCACCAGCTCTCCAAAGACAACCAGCAAGGCTTTAAAACTCCAAAGCTGGTGGTATTAGAACATAAACTAGAATAATTAACTTCTTGAGTAGAATAAGAAGTACAAAGGGCAGTTTGAAAATAAGAGCTGTTATTGGCAATAACACCTCTGCCTACGCGCGGACACCTCCTGTCCTTGCAGGGGCTCTGGGTTGCAGCAAACTGCCCAGTCCCTTCTGCCCTGCAGGAAAAGCAGAACCTCTCTTTCTTCTCTTTGGGGTCTAGCTATGAGGCCAGTCCTCTGGGCACTCTGCCATATTTAAAGAGCATAGAACTCAGATGAGAGCCAAATAACTAACAGAGATACTGTCTCTCACCGTGACTCAGAAGCGGATAGTCTGGCTGGCGGTCTGTACCTGTGTCGCAGACATGGCTGTGATTTCTGGAGATCTAATGCCCTGACTCATCCATAGGCCATCTAGAAATCCTGGGCAAATGTCCAGAGGCCTCACATTCTGCCTGGGCACCATTTCCCAGCAGAAAAGGAGGAACAAACTAGAGAAACCCTGGTAATTCATGGGACCTACTGTGTTTTGGATGACAAGCTGACCATGAGCCAGCAGTGTGCCCTGGGTGCCAAGAAGGCCAATGGTCTCCTGGGGTGCATTACGAGGAGTGTGGCCAGCAGGTCAAGGGAGGTTCTCCTCCCCCCTCTACTCTGCCCTAGTGAGGCCCCATCTGGAGTACTGTGTCCAGTGCTGGGCTCCCCAGTTCAAGAAAGGTGAGGAGCTACTGGAGAGAGTCCAGCAGAGGGCTACGAAGATGATGAGGGGACTGAAACATCTCCCCTACGAGGAGAGGCTGAGGGAGCTGGGCTTGTTCAGCCTGAAGAAGAGAAGGCTGCGAGGGGACCTTATCAATGCCTCTAAATATCAGGAGGGTAGGGGTCAGGAGGACGGGGCCAGACTCTTTCCAGTGGTGCCCAGCGACAGGACAAGGGGCAACGGGCACAAACTGAAGCAGAGGAAGTTCTGTCTGAACACGAGGAAGAGCTTCTTCCCTCTGAGGGTGACGGAGCCCTGGCCCAGGCTGCCCAGGGAGGCTGTGGAGTCTCCTTCTCTGGAGATATTCCAGACCCACCTGGCCGCGGTGCTGTGCAGCCTGCTCTGGGTGACCCTGCTTGGGCAGGGGGTTGGGCTGGGTGACCCACAGAGGTCCCTGCCAACCCCAGCCGTGCTGTGATTCTGTGTCTTGCACACAGATCTGACCTGCCTGCTGCTTTGGCTGTCACTTTGACTCAGTTAACAGGCATAGAGGTGACTTTGCCCGTCTGGTGCTTCATAGTCTTTTAGTGTAAATAGCGAAACAAAAACTCTGTCTCCACTGTCATGAGACAGTCTCACGTCTGCGACCCAGGGATTTTGCTTTAAGAGCAGCTGTTCAGAGGCTGAAGATAGAGGGATCTGTGAGGTGGTTGAGAACTGCGCTGGAAAGCCTGTAGTGGAGAGACAATGGCTTGGGGGATTCTTGTTTGTTTTTTCCTTTGCTCTACAATATTAGAGGTGCCGTCTGGGATTTCTCTGCTTTTCCCGTTGGTGGGACATGGAGCAAAATTAGGAAATTTAGTCTGATGTGGCACTTACCAACTTCTGTCGGGGCAGTGAGGAACCATAGCCTGACTGAGACAATGTGATCAGGAGCTTGTTCTTACATGCATAAACTGTATGTGGCTATTGCCATCACTTTTTCATTGACCTCTGCCCGTAGACAGGGGCAACTTCTCAGGGTGAGGGCTCTCTTTAGGAGTTTGCAAAATGGCCACTGTCACTGTCGACAAAAGGATGCTTTGCTCTGGTCTGTGCTGGTCTTCCTTACCTGCCTGCCGTGAGCCCTGTCCCAGGTGCAGCCGATGTGATGGGCGGCACACGCGTTAGCGGCGAGGACCCGGAGTGACCTCCCTGCTGTTAGCACACGCGGCTGCAGGAGATACTGGAGTTCACGTGAGAAGGTTCTGGTATGCGAAACAACGGGTGTGATCTGTGTGTTTGTTTTAGAGGTGAAGAAACGCAGTTTAGTACTTCAGGTGCTCTCCTTTGAATACCTTGTGATCTCACGTGGGGAGACTCTGCAGGGGAAGTCCTGCCCTAGGACCAGCAAACAGGGTTATTGGTGAAGCCTAGCTGCTCATCGCTGACCGTGGCTACAGGCAGGAGGTATTTTGGGGAGCGTACTGCTGTGCTGTCTGCTGATCAGAATGGCTGTCTAGCAGATCCCTGAAATTAGTCCAGAAAGAAAGAAATGTTGCAGAAAGGTCCAATTTCACCCTTTTCAATCAAAAAAATCTTCTATTTATTATAAAAATGATAAGTTAATTTTTACAAAAAAAAAAAATCATTTCTTGTAAAATGAAGAAATCACTCAAATAAACAGAAAGTTTTGTTCTGAGTAGAAGACATTTTCTTTGACCTGGTTTTATCTTTGGGTGTGCTTTCATTTGGGCGAGCACACAGGGGAACATCCGCTGTGAGGTGAGAGCTCTCCAGGGTGCCCAGTGGGGACAGAACACAAAATAGGTATGCACAGGTGCCTGCCTGCTCATTCACTTGGTGCTGCACATGATCTGAAGATATGTTTGTTTACGGTAAGGTGACCTAGGTGTACGGCTTTGTCCTTGCTGCTTATCCACCCAAACACACCTCAAAGTAAAACGCAAGTGACTATAAATAGTTTGGGATCCTTTAAGGCAAAATACAGGGGCAGTGTAACCACATAGTTTGGTCCAAGTTTCACAGATGACGGAAGAAGAAGTCCTGCTGAAATGCATGGTTAATTTTCAGAAGCCTGGAGCACACCCTGAAGTTACTAACTGTGGTGCTTTCCCACTGATCTCAACAGGGCAGAGCTGGGCCCGTGCTGAAGACTATTGAAAACACTGCTCTGCAATTGTGGATCTGGTCCTGTCGCCTCTTGCCAACTCGGTAATGTTTCACCACTGTAAGAGACAGCAAGGCCTGGCAGCTCTACTCGTCTCCAGTGTAAGTGCTTAACAGATACCGCTTAGTAAATAAATATACAGTGTGATTGCTGTAAAGGCCAAAGCTCTTAATAACAAGTATTGTCAGAGATTTATGCAGTTCTTTGTTGGGGAGGCAGGAAAGTACAGGTAGATGAGTGCACTCGTGTTGGAGCTGCTTGGATTTACCTGGGCAGTTTGCAGTGTGACGAGTCCTGATGTTGGTTTGTTCTTTGTTTCCCCCATGATTGTGCCTGTGTGCAGATCACTGGGGTTTTCTTAAGGTGTGCTCCAGGAATGAGGTGCGTGAGAGGAGCAAGCCCTGCTGGGAGGACAGAAGCGGGATGCAAATGGGCTCTCGGTTTCAGCAGGAGACAGTGAAGAACTGCTGCGAGTCTGGGTGTGGAGGAAACATGTCAAGACTCTGAGCCAGGGCTGGATGGCACTGAAAAGCAGAGAAGGCAGGAACAGAGTTGGTAGGGTCACAGTGATGCCACCTGACAAGTACCTCTGAGGTGGAGCACTAACAAGCACTGTAAGGCCAGCCCACAGAAGAGGGATACGATAGTGGAGAGGCGGAGACTGAAGAGACGGGCAGAGTCAGGGATGATACCTCTGCATGTCAGCGCAAGGCTGCTCTAGTGCCGAAGGCAGATGCTTTCGGTCCCATAAGTTTTGCTTTTGTGCTGGCTTAGACTTGGAGAAACAGGAGGAGAACAGTGCTTTGTGCACCAGCAGGTTCCAGTTGGAGATGCCAAAGCATTTAGTTACTGCTGGCCTAAACTGGATGCAGCAGTGTTGCTGCAGTGCTGCCTGACCTTCAGCTCTAAGGGGTGAGCTGTGCAGCCAGGCCATGTTTCTTACAGGGCTGCAGCCAGACAGCTACAAGTGGTCTGAATGTGCTGCAAAAAGGAGAGCAAAAGGCACTGTGACAGCCCAGCTGCAGGTTGAGATAAGGCTTTGGTCCTGGTCGAGTGAACCATCTGATTTGGCTCGAACTAGCCCCAAACAAATATTCTGGGAATATTAACATTTTGTGAGGCAGTGAAGGAATTGCTTGGCTTCCTTTTTTCCCTCCCTCCCATGTCTATTTACAGGAGAAGGTATTACTCAGGAGAAAGGAATGAGGAAAGAGCAAGAACATTGTCTCCTGATACAAATGACAGGGCCGGTCCTATAGAAAGACTCATGCTCTTCCATCAAGGTGGTTGTGTGGGTCTTGGGAGAGTAAGCCACGTTAATAATTGTGACTTGGGCTGGGCAAAGAATGAGCTCTGAAATCCCCAGACCCTTTCTCCAGGAATGGGAAGAACCTGAAATTTTTCAGAAATGGTTGAAAAGTGTTGTGAAGTGAGGGGCCAGTTGGAACAGGGGTGACAGAACAGGCAGGCCGTGTATTGTTGTTTTAGTGCAGCCACGTGTACAGGAGGTGGGCTTGGCCTCCCTGAAGCTTACCCAAGGTGTGCGCAGTGCCCATCGCTTCTGAAGGCTGACTCTCAGGTTGCATACAAGTCACATACATGTTTTGTTGCAGTTTTACTTCCCCAAGCCCAGTAGATTCTGCACTGGCCAAGGACTCTGCATTTGTCCGGGCTTGAGGTTTTTTTGTCCTTCTGAATCTGAGATCTGTCTGCAAGGGAATTAAGCAGCAGTACATGTGTATCTCAGTATACATGCATGCACTCTCCCACACTTGTATGCAGACACGTCTCACCTGTGCCACAGGCTGAACCCAGTTAAGGAAAGGCCCTGTGTGCACCAGAACGGCGTTCTTGGCCTGTAAGGGTTCAGTCCTTCTGCAGAGATGCTCGGGCTTGCTCACAGAGAGAGACAGCAGGGAGGTGCCCCCCCCAGGACGCCCATCTTCCTGCGGGCTTGGGGCTGGCTGGCCTCGCTGCTCCAGAACAGCCCCCCCAGAAACCACGCAGAGCTGTTGCTCACTAAAGCGAGCAAAGTCAGAAGCAGGTCCCTCGGTTCCTTCATCCTGGCTTTACTTGAGATATTTCAGGCATGCATGATATAATGACAGTGTGCTGCAGCCCGAAGGTGTGGTGGAAAATCTGGTTAAGCGTGCTGGCTGAGCTGCTGCCTGGATCCTCAGCTGGGACATGCTGTATGGCACAGCTCAGCACTGTTAGCACAGGAAAGACAGGAGCTGCTTCTCTCTCACTTCAGCCTGAAGAAACCGCATTTTTCCATTTTGATTTTTTCCCGTCACTTCTTGCATCCCTACGTAAGTGCCTGCATGTGTGTTTGCATTTCCAGCTGTTAGGTGCTATCTTACATTTTTATTATGGTCATCCCTTGAAGGCCTATTCGGGATCAGGGGCACCTGCTGTACGAGTCCACTTGTTTCCTTCAGATGCAGCTTTTGGAGGCAGGTTTTTCTCTGTCGGCTGCACGGCCTCTCTAGCATGTATTCACTGTCCCGCTCTGGGGTCTCTGGCACGTTGGAGCCCTGTGATACTGTGAAAGCTCAGAGGGTCTGTGGCAGGGAAATTACTATGGGGTCAGATGTCGTACCTGGGGTGCAATGTGAGCTGGAGGCTCAGAAATCAGAGAGACAATCAGAATGATGCTAGAAAGATATGATACGAAGTTGTGCCCTCAAAGGACTCTGCGGGCCAACGGCCTTAACAGCGGACGTCAGGGTCAACAAGGGTGTCTGGCTCCTTACGGGAAAAAAGCTACAGCAGTTTTTGTCAACACCTGTATCAGTCCAGCCCTGTGCAGGGTTCCGGAGGCTTAGCACACCATCCTGAGCTGGAGCAAACTGGTGCGGCTGTCCTGGTCCGCTTGGGCCTGTGTGGAGATGAGACTTGGGGAGGACACTTTGATAAGCAAGTCTGTCTCCCTTAAAAAATAATTGCACTTTTCTTGTCCCAAATCAAGTCCAATAGCTGCTGTTTAACTGTTTAACATAAATTTCCAATGAACTATAGCATGAGAAGGATGCGAGGATGCGACTCAGACTACTCCATCTTGCTTACACCAACCCGAAATACTGCAGTGCAAGTCAGATCAGTATTAAGCCAGATTTTCCCACAGCGGCACATTGCTTGGTGAGCGCCGCTTGCCTCCTCGTTATCCTCACTGAACCGAGCCGCGTGACCACATCAGTCAGGAGGTGCCCAAAACCACGCGTCCCCGTGCTGTGCCCTGCAGCGGACGTGGCACTGCACAGGGGGGACGTTGCCCTTGAGGGTGTGTTACGGCTGATGGAGTTCAAAGAGGGCAACGAGGACCTGATCGGTCATTAAAGTAAAACAAAAGTCCAGCAGGGAAAGCCGTGGCGTGTTTTGCTTTGTTGGTTGAAAGTTCAGAAGGGAAAAATATCTGTTTGTTTTTCTTGAACTGATTGGCTCGTGTTTTCATTGGAAAAATGGAAATGTATGAATCTGCAGAAGCTGCCTTTGCAGTAGCGACTGCAAGAAGGTAAGGATTTTAAATATATAACCCCTAAGAATTTTTGAACAAAGGGTATTAAGGGGAATGGAGAGAAGCTGAACTTTACAGGCCTCCTGCCTTGGTGTCAGTGTGCAGCCCGACCTAGTGATGCTAATGTTTCCATTTGTAATGGCTGCAAGTCCAGCGTGGTTCGGTGTTTGGTTTGGGCTCCCCCATTTGCTGGGAAGCGGGGAGCGAGGCCGGCCGTGCCAATGCACACCTCCACGGCCGGGCAGGCGGGGGCTCGTCCCCGAGGACAGCATCCCCGCAGACAGGGCTGTCTTGGCCCTGCGGCTGCCTGGGGAGATCAGAGGGACTCGGATAAAGATCACAGATGTAGCTGGCTGCATAAACTTGGTTAGGATCCTTCCAAAGGCTACTGAGTCTCTTTGGCTGCGTGTCTTTGGGCTACGCCATCATCTGGGAGTGAAAACTCCAAGCATCCGCTCTCCAGGGACTTGCGAGGGCTGCTTCTTGTTCCTGCCCGTGATTTTCCATGCACACAACCCTTCTGGAGGAGAGGAAATGAGACTGCCAGGCCCAGTGGCTGGCACAGGGGTTGCTACTCAGGGTAGCAGGTTTCCTTTCAACTCCCTCGTCTGCTGTCTCCATTTCCCCATCTGTAAACTGAGATTATTTGTCTTTGTCCTGCAAGCTCTTTCCTGGAAGAGGAAAGGGATGAGAGTGGAGAGAGGCGTGGGTGCTAGACCAGCACACCTCGTGCTGCCTGTGTGCCAAGCAGGCCGTTCCTCACCGAGGCTGTACTGAGCAACAGGAGCAGGTTACCGCTGCTTCCAAGGGGTGGTTTCTGACCCACAGCTGAATTTCTCGCCCTTTTGCACTGGAAAGACGGTCTCCCCCTCTGCAAACACACGTAAGTGCTTGCACAGGGGAACGTGGTCCACATTAGCATTCCTCACTTTGTGCTCTTTCTTTTGATAAACCTTAAGATTTCTTTACCTTCATCCTCTCGAGCACTCGGGGCTCTTCCCGTTTGGGCACTGTGAGCTCTCCGTGTAAACAGTCCCTTCATTTTGGCATGCCTTTACCTAGGCCATCAGAATAAAATCTTGCATGAGTGGCATGGAAAGGGAAATACAACACCTAAGCCAACAAAGGAGGCTTGGACAAATGGCCCGACTTGCTTTAATTCTGAACACACAGAGGCCGGTCTGTGTTGGGGCAGCGTTACTTGGTACTGGGAATCGAATGTTGTTTGCATTCTCTTTGGCAGGTGGAGGACACACACACCTAAGGCAAGCTGCAGGAAGCCCTGTTTTAATCAAAGGGCTTTGGCTCAGGCCTGATTGCAGCATGTGGCAGGGACTTAGAGCAGGAAAAGCCATGGCCATCTGCGCTGTGCACAGCCCCAAGATTTGCCTGTACTTGTGCCTGGGCAGAAGTTTCTGCTAACGTGAGCAGCAGGGAGGTGATCGGCGATGCCAGCCTTTGTGGCTAGAGCAGAACAAAAACTCAGGGTCTTCATATGGAATATATGCAGAAGGGGACATTTTCCTTAGCTCAGGAGCCTGGAGCTAGGAATGTGCTTTTAAATCAAGCTCTTAATAAACTGACTGTTCAGCAACTTCAGCGGTAGAAACTTGGTCCAGAACTCTGAAATCGTGGCAAAAAAATCTTAGAAATTTGCTTGTGCAACGACTGCAGGAATGGACAGACTGATGGCCATCTGCTCATACGTATTCTCTTCCTGAAGGCATGATTCTCTGTTCATGACAACCATTTCCATAGCAATGCAGAAATGAGAGTTAATAGATTCATGTTAAAAGGGAGGAGTATGAACACACAGGTTTTTTAAAAATGAATCCTGTGAAACAAGCCCTCTGAGCAACCACTGGTAGAAAAGAAATGCAAGAGGGTGATTTCCTATTCAGGAGGTGGAATCATAGCTTAGGAACAAACTTCTTCAGATATATTCAGGCTTTTGTGGGTCTGCCAGGCCACATCATTAAAGTTACTCCCCACCAACATACTTGTATTGCAGTGCTCATGATCTAGATGTTTCTTGCACGTGAGTTGGGCAAATTCTTCAGGAAAAATCTCATTTTGGGTGGGTTTTTTTAGTTGGAGTTTCGCTGCGGGAACAATTTCTGGGTGAGACTGCCATGGGACTCCTCCTGACGTAGCTGTTCGTACAATGCCTGGGTACGAGGCAAAGGAAGACCCACTTGCTGCATGTGATAGGAGTTTCATTGTGTTATTTGCAGATAGCCAGACACAGGAACTCTTGTTTAATTCTAAAACTTGTGCCACTGTTCCCTCTGTGTTCTTTGTTAGGCTTAACAATGCAGGTATTAATAGGTCCTGTATCACTAAGAGGAATAGTTATTAAAATCAATCATGGAATTATTATAGCCCCAACAGCATGAATTATACTTCTGCATGGAACACTGGTGTAATATTTGCATACAAATTAATTTACGTTGTTTATATTGTGTTGCTATTTACTGTGAGAGATGATAATTGCTGGGCTGGGCAGTAGCTGTATGGGTCATTTTCAGCTTGGACTCTGGAGGAGGTGAGCCTACACCAGTACATTATGTGTCTCATCATTTGTCAGTCTCCTCTTAATAACTTTTGAACTAATTTTTGACTAATTTCATCTACATTTGACACAGGGGTAGAGGTTTTTGTGGTGGGGAGCTTAAGGGACAAAGGACAGAGGTACGCAGTGAACTAGGACTTGTTAATTCCACTGCTCAAAGAACAGCTTGTTTGGAATTAACCTCAGGAAACACTCTTTCACTGGGCCCAAACCTTCCTGCAATTATGTGGTGATTGTGACAATGTTTTACTTAAATCATGGGAATCGTTCTGTTTCAGCTTGCTGGACAGGGATGTTTGCATTTACCTTCCAAAACAGGTTTTCACTTACATGTTTGTTAAGCTTGGAAAGCCAAATCAGATCAAAATTCCTGACCTGATTCAGAGAGGAGGCCCTGTGTTGCAAGTGTTATACTCAGAGGGATTAGAGAGGGGAGATCCAGAAGAACTACTCCTCTATTCTTTAGAATAGTGCAGCCATACATAGACACAATTTTGTCTTTAGAAACTGCTGATCTTAAGTGCTGTTAGTACAGAACTTGTATAGGCCCTGTCCCTCAAGATTAAATCATATATTCCTCTTTTTCCGTTTGGAAGATGCAGGTATTTATTCACAAAGCCACACTGCAAACCTGTTTCCTGGAATGGCTGTCACGACTGAGAAAGAGGGGACGGAGTGGCTGAGTTACGGGCTGGTGACGTCCGCGACCTGCCTTCCCAGCTGAGGAGACTGCGTGTAACCATGCCTTTTGTAAGGTCCACGCCTGCGCGGAGTAGCTGTGACCACTGCATGGACAGATCGGCTGAAGAGAGATGCCTTTGCGTGTGAGTAGAACAGCCAGAGTATGGCAGTTCACGTAGAATAAGAGACTCTTTGTATCAGGTAGGGCTTGCTGATAGTTTGCAGCTCCTGCAAGGAGGTTCAGATCACACTGCAGACCAGTTTCTCATCTCAGGACCCTGAAGTCGTTCATGACCGTTACCATGACAGTAGGCAATCAGGTCTCTGGGCTTTTTCCCTTTCTGCAACACTGCAGATTCCCCAAAAAATACGCAACACAGTTACAGCCGTAAAGTGGAAACTAAAGAGAATTAATGTGAAGTACTTGCTTCTGAATGCCAGTGTCACGTTTGGAGTAATCATGACATTTTTATGTGAAGCCCAATTACTCATTGTCATTGCACAAACATCAGGTCTGTGTCTGCTGGGAATAAAGCAGAGATTTAACTGGAACAGCAGGAGCAGTCCACTCTGGAAAGAGCACTGCTCGGTGACGTGACAAAAGATCACCGCATCCTCCTGTAAGAACAACAGACTCATTTACACTCAGATGCTGCTTGTGCACAACCGCTCCTCTGCCCTGTCTCAAGGCCAGAGGGAAGTGAAGCTTTGCTTGTGATCCCGCTGCGGTGAGGAGGGATCTAGCTGGTCATTGCTTGCAAGCTTGTAGCCTTCATGTCTCTCGTAAGTCAGCGTAGTCTCTTTTCCTCCCACTAGATGTGGAAACTGTCATTCTGCTGTAGGATCCTTTCTTTATCTCTGTGTCTGTGAATAAGTCAGATAAATGAGAAATAGTTTTGTCCATAATAACTTTAGTAAAACAGATAACACCTGGGACAAAAAAATACTTGTTTCAAGAAAACTTTTAAGCTTACACCTGACATAGGGCTGAATGAGTTTGTTAGAAGACTCATTAGAGTTCCACTGAATGGTTCAAAGTTGCTTTTGTTCTTTCAGATTCAAAACTAAAACTCACTTGACACTTTTTCTGGATTGCTGAATGTCTTTTCTGAATTTCAAGTATAACCAGAAGTGTTCCTAGGTGGAAGTAGTAGGAGAGCAGAAAAGATTAAAAACAAGGCCAAATTACATAAGAGGAGGAAAGCACAAGAGAGGAAGGCAATAACTGAAAAAAAAAAAAATTCTGTAAAAATATTTCAGTTAATGGCTTTTCCCCAGCATTTAGACGATGTGAGGCAGAAAGAGGGAAGATGCATTTTAAAGGTAAAAATCATGTAAAATAGCTATTATTTATTATCTTGCTGCTGCTGCTGCTATTTTTGTGGGTTTCTCACAGATGAGATTTGGATGGGGAATTGCAACAAAATTAAAACACTCCCAGAACTGAGCCTTTGCCTTGTTCTTCTCGCTGAATATCATCAGCCTAATTCCAAGCAGTGTCAAGTCTGTTATTTGACATTAGCTTGAAGGCAAATTTTTATGCAAAATTTGAAATAAAAGACTGTGATTTATATTTCCTACTTTTCATTAGAAACAGGGAGTGTGCAAATTAAACAGAACTTCCTGTTTCCAGCCTTTCAGCAAGTGCGTGTTTCGGTTTGTGTTCCCCTCCCATTGCAGAAGGGGAGAAAAAAGATGCCCTTGAAAAAGGATGGATCCTTGCCTTCATATTATGCCTGCAAGAATAAGTCTCCAACATGTCTGGACATGACCCGATCTTCGTAAGGGCTTTGATTCGCAAGTGGGAACACTTTGTATTGGGACAGCTGTTGTTATTCCTGCCCGAGCTCTCTGCTCCAGCCCTCAGAGGATGCCGCCTCCGCTGCAGGGGTGTCTCGGTTGGTCAGGAAGCAGCTGAACTGCCGCAGTTTATAACCAAACAAGTTACAGTAAAGCCGACCTGGTTTCACCTGCCTTACAATGCGACCAGATGCACGAGGACGTCGCTAGCGTCAGATCTTCAGCTCATGACTATCCCCCTAAGACACCAAGTAGACACAGCTATTCCAGTTATACCAGGTGAATATCTGCCTTGTGCTGGGTGACCCACCTCTGAGAAGCAGCGTTGGAAACCGTGCAGGAATCAGTTGGTGTCACTCATAACAGGAGATGAGGTTGTAAAATTGTTCTCAGCTCTCTGCTCCCTCTCCACTGCTGAAGGGACACCACTGTGCTAGGCCTTTATTTTAGAGATAGGTTACCAGGTGAAGTTCTCTTAGGAAAAGGCAGACTGCTTGGACACTCAAGTTTTAAGCCTAGCTGCCGGGTTTTTGGAGTGCACAGAGACAGAAGAAATATGAAGCCTGATGGAGGGGCCGATCCTTGCACAGAAAAGCAGCACCAGATGTGACCAGGCTGTGGTCATTTCCTGGTGACGGAGGATGCGGAGAAGGCAGAGCTACTGAATGCCTTCTTTGCTTCAGTCTTCAGTGCTAAGACTGGCCCTCAGGAATCCCAGGCCCCGGAGGTAAGAGAGGAAGCCTACAGAGAGGACGACTTTCCCTTGGTCGAGGAGGACTGTGTGAGGGATCGCTTAAGCGATCTGGATGTCCACAAATCCATGGGCCCCGATGGAATGCACCCACGAGTGCTGAGGGAGCTGGCGGATGTCATTGCTGAGCCACTCTCCATCATCTTTGAGAGGTCCTGGAAGACAGGAGAGGTGCCCGAGGACTGGAGAAAGGCCAATGTCACTCCAATCTTCAAAAAGGGCAAGAAGGAGGACCCAGGGAACTACAGGCCGGTCAGCCTCACCTCCATCCCGGGAAAGGTGATGGAGCAGCTTATCCTGGAGGCCATCATGAAGCAAGTGGAAGAAAAGAAGGTTATCAGGAGTAGTCAGCATGGATTCACCAAGGGGAAATCATGCCTGACCAATCTGATAGCTTTCTACGATGACATGACTGGCTGGGTAGACGAAGGGAGAGCTGTGGATGTTATCTACCTTGACTTCAGCAAGGCTTTCGACACAGTCTCCCATGATATCCTCCTGGGGAAGCTGAGGAAGTGTGGGCTGGATGAGTGGTCAGTGAAGTGGATAGAGAACTGGCTGAATGGCAGAACTCAGAGGGTTGTCATCAGCGGCGCTGAGTCTAGTTGGAGGCTGGTGACAAGTGGTGTCCCTCAGGGGTCAGTACTGGGCCCAGTCTTGTTTAACTTCTTCATCAACGACCTGGATGAAGAGTTAGAATGTACCCTCAGCAAGTTTGCTGACGACACCAAACTGGGAGGTGTGGTAGATACACCAGAAGGCTGTGCTGCCATTCAGCGTGACCTGGATAGGCTGGAGAGCTGGGCAGAGAGGAACCTGATGAGGTTCAACAAGGGCAAGTGCAGGGTCCTGCACCTGGGGAGGAACAACCTCATGCACCAGTACAGGCTTGGGGTGGACCTGCTGGAGAGCAGCTCTGCGGAGAGGGACCTGGGTGTCCTGGTGGACGACAGGTTAACTATGAGCCAGCAGTGTGCCCTGGCTGCCAAGAAGGCCAATGGGATCCTGGGGTGCATCAAGAAGAGTGTGGCCAGCAGGACAAGGGAGGTTCTCCTTCCCCTCTACACTGCCCTGGTGAGGCCTCATCTGGAGTACTGTGTCCAGTTCTGGGCTCCCCAGTTCAAGAAGGATGAAGAGCTACTGGAGAGAGTCCAGCGGAGGGCTACAAGGATGGTGAGGGGACTGGAGCATCTCCCCTACGAGGAGAGGTTGAGGGAACTGGGCTTGTTCAGCCTGAAGAAGAGAAGGCTGCGAGGGGACCTTATAAATGCCTACAAATATCTGAAGGGTGGGTGTCAGGAGGATGGGGCCAAGCTCTTTTCAGTGGTGCCCAGTGACAGGACAAGGGGCAATGGGCACAAACTGAGGCACAGGAAGTTCCGTCTGAACATGAGGAGGAACTTCTTCCCTCTGAGGGTGACGGAGCACTGGAACAGGCTGCCCAGGGAGGTTGTGGAGTCTCCTTCTCTGGAGATATTCAAGACCCGCCTGGACAAGGTCCTGTGCAGCCTGCTGTAGGTGACCCTGCTTCGGCGGGGGGGTTGGACTAGATGACCCACAGAGGTCCCTTCCAACCCCTACTATTCTGTGATTCTGTGATTCTGTGCGTGGGGATCAGTCTGCAGAGAGTATCTTGCAGCAGCTAGGGATCGGCAGTGGCTCTTGGTGCTCATCTTTCAAGAGGAGCCGCAGGTGACGTGCTGCCTCTTGGTGATATTTCCTCTTGTAGTCATCTTTTGACACAGCCCTGAACTGCAGGATTTCGGAGGTGACATGCCAGGCTCTCTGCTGTGCCGGCCGAGCACTAGCCTTTGTGGCACGTGTAGTGTCGCCGTGCGGTGGGTCACGCCGCAGCGCGTCCCGTGGTGCTCCCATCCTCCGCGTAGCACCGAGCAGGCACGGCGGAGGCTGCCAGGCCCGGGACGCCTGCCGCTGCTCCATGCCCGTTCCAAACTCCGGTGTAATGCCTGAGCTGCCCAGCCAGCGCCGGGAGAGAACCTCCCTGTCAGGCTGTGCATTTCGGTGCAGCGATCAGCAGTAGCACGGCTAATAGGCTGGTGTCTAAATGGCTGTAATTAGGCTTCAAAGTAACCATTATGATGAAAGGGGGAAATCTCACATTCCTCTCCACACTATCATTTCAGGGTGTCTGGCAGCACCCCAGAAAGACAAAACTGCATCACTTGATACCACCACAGCTACCTGTTTGCGTGGAACGTCTCACCTTTGGTTTATAAAGACCATTTTTTCCAGGAGAAAAAAAAATCCATGCACTTTTGAATTAGGCGTTCTGTTCTCTCCATTCCTGTGGGTTGTTATCTACCCAGTATGTAAGCATTTTGCAAATATTTGACTGGAAACAACAAGAGATAAGGACAGGTGATAATCTGCTAGTGCTGCAGCAGGCATGCCCCTACCAAGCTGCACGGTAACTGCAAGGATATTTTTCATCCTATCGTATCCTGGAATGAGTATGGTCTTTACTGAGAGCCTGCCTCTTCTATTTACTCATTTATACACTGCAAATTTCATTTGAAAATCTGAAATGCTGACGTTTATTTATTGCACTAGTCCTCTGTCCCCCACCCCGTGTTTCAGACAAACTGGCTTGCGTAGCAGGAGGAAGGATAAGGGTGATGCTGTTACTGTTAAATGCCGGTACTGGCTTAGCGCTGGCTGATTCTGGAAAAGGGTCTCTTTCTTTCTGAGCCTCCCCACTTTGGGAGGAGAGCAGGCTGGGGAATCTCCTCTCAAGTGCAGTCCTCTGTGCTGTGCTGTTTGTTCCAACTCCATTTTGAAGGATATTAGCAGTTTCCATTCTCCTCCTAATTCCACTGCCATAAAACATCCTTCTTACTCATGAAGTAGGATACTTGGATCCACCTTCTTGCCTCCTGGCTAATTACTGTCATTATCTGGCTAGACAAACTTGTCATGAGATTAGAATCTCCTCACAAAACAGGGTCATCTTGGGAAGTTCTTGCCATCCGGTTTTGTGTAAATCAGTCACCTTTGCAGCCACGAGGCAGCTCAGATTCTTGAGAATTCACACGCTCCCAGGAGGGGAGCAGGAGAGCGTTTCCACACAGGAGCTGCTTCAAAAGGTGCTGGGCGTTCCCACTGACATCCGTGGGGCCGGGACTACGCCCACTGTCTTGCACCTGCTCGAGGAGTTGTTCTCTAAAGATACTGAAAAGCACTAACCACTGGCATCAATTTCAGTGCCTGGGTATATTATTAATGTAATAAAGTCGTTATAGTCTACTTACTGTGTCCTTCACCTCTGAGCTTTTGCAGTTTACTTCAGCATAACTCCACAGCAAGCTTAGACATGCAGGGAGTAAAGGCAAAAGCCACAAACCAGGCTGGTCATTTTTTTGTGTTTTTTAAGGCTTTAGGTAATTCCAGCTGGAGATCCAAAACTGGAAAAAAGTTCAAAAACCCATTTACAATAGAAGCTTAGCTTTGCACTTTTGCGCTGTAGGCACTGGGTGGTTTGCCCCTTACGGGGCTTTTACACGGCCTCTCTCAGGGCTGGCTGTTTCAGTGTGTTGAGAATGTAGGTCTGCTCGCGCTTAGGCAACTGGGGAGTCAAGCACCTCTTACCTAATTCCCTTCCTCCGTAGGCGAGCAGAAGGAATCCTTCCTTCCATAAACCTGTGGTGACACTTCAGTTTGCACACTAGCCCACATACAGCCTGCCATGCCAAAGAGCAGTATGTCACCAATGCACTAAATAACTGTATTGCGTTTTAACAGGCCTGTGGCATCAGGAAATTTATATTACCCCACGAATGCTCCAAAACGGAAATGCGTGCAGTTATAGGCTGCTGTAACCATAGCTACAGCTAAACAAAACACTCCCTTCCTCAGCTATTGTAGTGACCTAAATTACGGGTGGTTCTGGCTGTCCCATACATCAGCAGTGCTTCAGTGACTCTGCTTGGGCTCAGAGACCTGCCTGAAAAAGATCATCATCTTCCCAGCTATCTGCTCGACATTGTCTCTGTGCAAGAGTGGATCATCCAGAACACAAATTCTGGAGGCTGAAAGTTTCCTAATTAGTTTACCTGGGAACCGACAGCCACGGAGAAATGGGCTTTCCTGGAAAAGGCCGGCGAAACTGAGCAAAGACCAAAGCGACTGGGAACAAACCGAGCTCAGAGGGGGCACGGTAGGAGCGCCTGCGAGGTGAAATAGCGAAGGAGAGATGTGCTGCGAGAGCTGGAAACCCTGCAGCCACCCTGGAGAGAAGGGGGCATCAGTGCCCTGGGGCTGGAGTATAATGAGGCCATCCAGATGTATTGGATGTCAGTTTTGCATTTTGTTGATTGACTTTCACCTCCCTGTGCCCTGGTTTCCGGATCAGTAAAGTGAGGATAACAGACATCTCCTTCGCAGAGCGCTTTGAGATCTCCTGATGGAAAAATGCCAGATGAAAACATGGGTGGCTTTTATACACCGCTGTGCCAGATCCTGGAAGCAGCTTCTCAGTCTCTAGTGAGAGAGACACAGCTGCAGTGGAAGAAGGGTGCTGTGAGCCAGCAGTTGGTGTAGGTTCACTCATTTTGCATGTGAATGTGTCTGTAGGCCTGGCTGTTCAAATTGTGCCTTGCAGACCAAACCAGTCATATTCTCCTTGAGCTTTTTGCGCCCTTCATCCCTATGATACCTGTGTATTTCACAAGTTGAGAAACCCAGAAACGTCAGTCCCCGTTGTACAGGCTAAACTGAGGCTGGTAGACTCTGAGCTTAAAAAAAAAATGTTCTTTCGTTTTGGTGACCGAGTTTCCTGCATTTCTGCAGGACTAGTGCAAGGCTGTGCAGATGAGCATTCACTAGATGAGTGCGAGCACATAGTGAGCAACCCTGAAAAATTCCGGTTCGTTACTTAGCTCAGCAGCGGCCAGAGAGTTGCCAAGTCCCCAGGGCAGCAATTGGCTGCCCTAATCCTTTCTCTTCCTACAGTTCCCTGCTTCACTTGCACATTATTGTCCAAATTCAGCAGATGTTGAACCTGGGATGCTACAGACAATAGTCTTCTCCTCTGATTCATCGTTAGAGCAGGCCTTGTCCTGTGTAGGAAAGGAGGCAAAAATAAAATATTACTGGTGTGTGTAATGAGGCTGTTTCATAATGCACACACAAAAGACAGCCAAATTAGGGTTGTACAGACATGATATTTCCAAAGGTACCCAAATAAATGAAGCTTCCTACTTCCTTTATAGTGGCCCTACTTGGACAGATTTGTGACCTAACCAGCTCTGGGGTGAATCCTACCGCTTGGCGGTCTGTACAGCTCGGCAGTGAGTGTGGTGGATGAGGGTGGTTGTCTCAGACCATTGGGCCGTTCCTCAAGCAGTCACGCTTCCGCACCTTTGCATAGCGGTGCTGTGACTTGTCCCAGAGGGAAAGGATAGGGTTGGAAAAAGCCCTGGACACTAGTCAAAAGGTCTGTCAGCTCAGCTTGATTGGTCCCAGAAGAGGCTTCTTCCAAAGGATGGGTTCTTAAATCTAGTTTGTGTGCCTGGATCGTAGCAGCTGTAGCAGAGGATCTTCCTCGGGGTTCTGCACTACAGCTGAGCCCACCTTGCTGCACAGCGCAGGCTGCTCCGAGAGTTCAGGCTTGGACCTCAGCATCCCAGACCACTGGCCCACTTTGATGCTACAACGTTAGATGTGCTTTGCCTTTAGAGGGTGAGGAGTTAGGCCAAAACAGGAGAGCTACAACAAAATAACATGAAAAAAATGCAGTTACCCCACATACATATGTTCCTGTGATAACTAAGGTTGTTACAGGCATAGGAGATGAAGGTTCTGTCTATCTAAAGACCTTTGCAACCAGTAGTACTGGTGGCCTACACTTCCGCCAGCGTGCTGCTTCTGGTGCCTCCAAAGCAGCCAGTCGCACTTTTTGCATTTGGTCGTAACTGGTCTCCATTGCACTAGCAAATATGCTGGTACAGCTGCGAGGGAACGGCATACTCTGGGGAACAGCTGGGAGCTGCAAGGATTGCTGGGCAGCCTGTGAGAAAATGGTCTTGGTGAGGTGAAGACTGAGGCTTCAACTACCTCTCATTCATGCTGAGAACATGTTTCTCAGCAGGCTGTTAAGCCAGAGGGAGCCACTTCTACACTTCTCATGCTCCCTTTGGTTTCAGCAGCTCTTTGTAAGATCTGAGAGATGCTCAGGGTCACCCCCTGGGTAACAGCTGCGCCGTGTTCTCTCCAACCAGGGCCACACACATCTGAATTCTTACCCTCAGCTCAGCTTGTTGATATGAGTGGAGAGGAACAGTTAGATCAGAAGATACTGCTCTGAGAGTGCCACAGTTGTAAAAGGAGCAGGTTCTTCCTACCTTCTAGTGAGCAGGGACTGTGCCAGCTGGGAGGGCAGGGTAGCTCCTGACAGCTCTGTTGGACTGTGGAGTCTGAAAGGTAAAATAAACCACTCAGCACCTAATGGTGAAGGGCAGCTCCAACAGAGAAGTCTGAGGGAGAGAGAAAAAGCCGCAGTTTACAGCCCGTTGCTCGAGGCACCTGCCTGAGATAAAGCACTGCTTCAAGTCCTGTTCTGCTGGTTTGGGATCTCAAGGGATTAATCTCTCCCAGAGCCGTCTCTCAGAGTGATGGAGCTGCTGACCTCCCAGGTCCTGGTCCCCCTTCCTCAGTATCACCTCCAGCTCTTCTGTTGGTGCAACGATAGCATCAGGGGAGCGAGGCCCTCAGCGCTGGCTTCTGAGGCGTGTTGCAGCTCTCGGCACCTGTGCGGTGTCGAGGCAGCAAGAGCAGGCATTTCCCTCTGTCCTGGCAGGGAGGGAGAGGCCCTCGAATGGTGCTCTGCAGTGCGTTTTCACCTGGGGAATGATTAAACAAAGATTTGTAATCTTTGCTTGGGCATGAGGGGAGACAGAGCCTTGAACTTCAGTCTCCCATCCTCCTTCAGGCTTTTGCTAGCAACATCTCTTTTTCTCTCCAATGTAGCTAAAGAGGGTGAAAGAGGTGGGATAAGCGCCTGGTACGTTGGTCAGGCTGTTGGGCCAGAAGGAATGCAGAGAAGCAGACCAGCTGCCTGCAGAGCAGCATCAGCCTTGCTACCTCCTGCAAGCTACACAAGCCCCCCACTACTAGAGCTTATTCCTCTGGATGGGATAGGAAGGTGGGTTTCTTGGTCGCTGCTTCTCTTGGCCCAGGCACAGCTCCGTACGAGTTGGTCTTAACAAACTGGAAAAATGGGAGAAGGCTAACTGAAAATTGCTCTTGCAACCTTTGCCCTGCAGGCATACCTCAAGGGCCAGTTTCTCTCTGTTGCTTCTGGAAGTGCCTTAATATCCACAAGTTGAAGGGATTTCGCTGTTTGAAACCATTTGAATATGAATTCTCTGTCATTCAAATCTCCTCCAAGCTAGGATTGCACAAGTTGCAACCAATGACCTGTGCAATTATTTGTTAACCATCCATTTGTACTAGAGTGATGCCCAGAAATCTGTTGTGCTGAAGAGCAGGGAGAGAAGGCCAGGGCTCCGATGCCAGGAAATTGTCTCAAGCCCCAAATCATTTAGACCCTGTAAGTGAGTTTGTTGCTGCTAAACCAGCTTTAACTGTAGTACAGCTTTGAATTACAGTGACTTCAGTAATTCCAAAGCGCACATTCACCATCGCGCTCCACAGAAAGGAAGTCTTGGTGGTGTTACAAGCTGTGGGCAGTGGCTCTTTCTCAGCAAGGAGCAGTCGCTGTGCAGCATGGAAGGGCTCTGGAACTCTTGTGCTTGGGCGGGTGGGAAGTGTCAGAGGGCTGTGTTTAATTTTGTTCTTGCAGAGACACGCCATCCTGCCACCAGGAGTAAAGGGACCGCACATCTCTGTCAGGGGACAGAACAAATTAATTTTTGAGCTCTGTCTCGGGACTCTCAAGTCCAACAAGATGCTTCAGAGCTGCCTTCTCTATCAGAATCCTCTAACCTGTTCACGGGTCTCCGTATTCTCTGTATCGTGTTGCTGGTGATGCACACAGCTTATTTGGGAAGTCTGGCAGAGCAGAAACAAAATATATTGACATGCATAGCAACCCAAAACCAAGTTACCCATCAGCTCAAGGTGTAGGTTTTGCATTGAAGATGCAGAATAACTTAGACATCAAGCCACTGGTGTTGGACACACAGTACCCAGACTGTCTGTGAAGCTTCCTAGATATCCACTATGATCTCACAGAATCACAGAATCACAGAATAGTAGGGGTTGGAAGGGACCTCTGTGGGTCATCTAGTCCAACCCCCCCGCCGAAGCAGGGTCACCTACAGCAGGCTGCACAGGACCTTGTCCAGGCGGGTCTTGAATATCTCCAGAGAAGGAGACTCCACAACCTCCCTGGGCAGCCTGTTCCAGTGCTCCACCACCCTCAGAGGGAAGAAGTTCCTCCTCATGTTCAGACGGAACTTCCTGTGCCTCAGTTTGTGCCCATTGCCCCTTGTCCTGTCACTGGGCACTGCTGAAAAGAGCTTGGCCCCATCCTCCTGACACCCACCCTTCAGATATTTGTAGGCATTTATAAGGTCCCCTCGCAGCCTTCTCTTCTTCAGGCTGAACAAGCCCAGTTCCCTCAACCTCTCCTCGTAGTGGAGATGCTCCAGTCCCCTCACCATCCTTGTAGCCCTCCGCTGGACTCTCTCCAGTAGCTCTTCATCCTTCTTGAACTGGGACAGGTTGAAATATCTCATCTCTGACTTAGCAATCAAGAGAACAAGAGATCAGATTGTATTCTGCTGTTATTTAATGTATGCTTGTGCAAAATTCTCTATGGCCTTCTGATGAAAATGAAGCAGTTTCTTGTGCCTGCAAACCTGAGTGTTCACATTCTGTGGAGAAATGAATAATTTTAGGGTTTGTTGGTTTGTTTGATTGTTCATTAAATGCAAAGTAAAAGCAATCTCTAATCCCTTGCCATCATTCTGGCTAAACAGGCTCACCTTCAGTTTGGAGGCATGAGGTCTTGACTGGAAAGCTGCACCCCTTGGCTGGCTTTCCTCCTCCGCTGACTGGCGGAGGGATCGCTGCCAGTGGCGAGGCCCGGTTGGGTTTGTGCTGGGAAGCAGCGCCCCAGCACAGCCAGCCTGGTACTGCATCCCCTGCTCGTCACCCTTCTGGCCTGCCTTGAGGCACCTGCCTCCCGGGAAGAAACACATCTCGACGTTCTCTCTTCAGACCGTAGGAGCTCCTTGCTGCCGTAGAAAGCTGTGCTTCGTGCTGCCAGGCTGCAGTCACCCTCCGTCACCCTTATGGCCAGAGCAGGAACCTCTGGCACACGCGGTGAATGTCTGTCAGCGTCTGAGTGAAACTGCTTCAAGTGCTTTCATCTCACTGGTGAGGCTTGTCCACTACATCGAGCTATTCAGGCCGAACAGGCAAGTGTGTTAACACGTTGCAGCTGGTGCTTCACACATCAGCTGCATCTGATTAGTGGTGGAGAGCTCTTCCCCCCACCCCAATTTCTCTTTCTGCTGTGGAAAAGAACAGCATTAGTTTCCAGCACTGCCTCAGACAAAACGCTTGAGGGTCTCGCAAGGTTTTCTTGTCTTCTGGCATGCTACTGCCTTCTCCTGTCTGGAGGATTGAGAGTTTTGCCCTGGGGCAACCAACCTCCCTGTGCCCTCCCCTTACTGTCTTATCACTTACTGAAGCCAGTCCCACCTCTGCAAACCCACGGGACAGTGATGGGGAGCGAGAGCTAGAGAAGAGTTAATGTCACTGATGTAAAACCACAGTGTATTTGAGAATTTGCTTAGTGCTTCACAAGCTATAAACCACTCTGGGGGGGTGCTGGACATAGAGAGAAATGAACCTGAGCAGCTTCACAGACCATCATTGTTGGTTTTAGTGAGTCTATGAGAGTCCTCTTTCCCACTGGAAGCCACGTTGCCACACAGTGATAGCTGGACACTGGTGTTTTGTATCCTGGACCATTTTTGGTAATGACCACGTCAGTGCAGAGGCAGTGGTCAAATGTTTATTAGTTTGCACGTCCAGGACCAAACATGTTACGGTGGTGTGGTCACATGCCTGCCTAGTAATCAGCAGTACTTGAAATCCAAGTTACGGTGACGCACTAAGTTGAAAAATAAAGAAGGATCCAATGAACGAAAACTTGCAACACCCAGGAAACACTTCTGGAGTTGAGCCCATCTTTTGGGGACAATGTATTCCCTCTACTTGCTGACAACGCATGGTTCTGCCAAACTGTCTGGTACCTTGAAATCTGCTTTCTGGAGAAAAGCATCTCATCACATCCTAACACCTCATTGTTGGCTCTTAACTGTTGTGAAACATAATTGTGCCCTATGGCTGAAAGGCAAACAAAAGAAACCATCTCTTCAAGCCCAGAAGTAACACTGAAAACCTACAGGTGTCACAGCAAATGGGATATACATTGGAGAAAGGGAAAGGGGAAAGCAGGAAAAGAATGAGGAAAAAAAATAGAAACAATAACATTCACACCATTATGTTCACTGGACTTTGATGATCCCTCTTCGAATTCTTGTAGGTAATTTTGGGACCAGTTTATACTTTTGACTGTTCACTTCAGGCTGTGGCAATGAGATCTACAGGTAAATGATGCTCAAAGGAAGCGAAAAAGAATGATGGCCCCGGTGAGCCCATTCCAGCAGCAGCCTTGGAGCAAATTGCTGCGTGGAAAAGCTCTTGTATTTCACAACTGCAGTCTAATAATTACAATTATTTTTTGGTGGATTCAAGATGTTACTGCATTATTAAAGTACACTGAGGCACAACTGCATTTGCTTAACACCTTCTAATATCCTCTGGGCTTTTCTGGCCTCTGCAGAGCACTGCATGGGAGGAGGAAGACTCATGCTGCATGCAGGCTGGACAACATTAAGAAGGTCTTTGAGTCTTACTGCTATAGTCTGATGAGACTGTAACGAAAAAATGCGCAAAGCTTTCGGCAGCTGGGGAACAGCAGTGGCTAGGGGTGGAGAGGATTCTGCTCTAGGAAGACACCTGAAGGAGGTTCATGAAGGGAAGGCGGAAAAAACTAAACGAAGCTTCTTTGGTTTGGGCTGAACACGAGAGCTTGACCGTGAATCAAAAGCTTGAGTGTACCACAGGCTCCCCAGAGGCCGGAAGTAGAGCTGCCATCCCAGATTGTCCCATCTAGACTACTGCTGCCAGAACACGGCTTGGGCCACAGAGCGCTGTGGGTTCTGGCACTGCCAGCACACCTCTTGGCTGTCAGACCCCTGCTGCGGCACGTCCTGAAGGGACCGGACACGCACATGTCAGCAGCTTTGGGAACACGGGGGAATGATCTCTCTCATGCCGCTGGATGCAGCTCCCTGCAGGGAGGTCAGGGCAAACATTTTTTCCGAGCACCTAAAGTACATGAAGCCTGATATTTCCTCTGCTAGAGGGTTAGATAAGCTGAAGTGAATTTTCACGACTACCTTTTCTCCCCAGGCCTGGAGTGTCTTTAGGATGCTCTTTTCGGAGCGGTGGTGTCCTCTGAAGTGGGAGCCTGAGCAGAGCAGCTGCTGCTGTGCTGCTTTCACTGTAAGAATTGCCGTTGCTTCAAATGTGCTGGATTCCTTTTGGCCTAAATCCTGGAGACCTGCGAGAAAAAGGAGTGGCTCCCTTCCTGTTAGGAGCTTCTTTTCCTTCCCCCACCAAGTTTCTATTAAACTGCCCTTGTGCAAATGCCTCCTGAAAGTCAGTAAGCAGAGTCCGTGATGTTGCGTGGGGTAAGTGAAGGCAGTTTCTGATTAGTCTGCATTGCAGGGTGCACAAAGGGGACAGACACAGGAGTATCAAATCACAAGTTAAATTTGCATTTCTTTGCTTGTAAGTGAAGTGTATTTGATACGGAATTGCTAGGACAGCAAACATGGCACTCTTGCCTGCTGTTATACAGCACAGTGCAACTAAACCCTCATCCTCAGGAACCACAAGTAGAGCCCTCAAGAAACCCTTAAGTGTTGGTGTAAACTTGACGATCGAGTGTATTTTGAACGGCACTTACTTGCTAATCATCTTTCAGAACTCCGGGGTCAAGCGTTTTAGTGTCTTTCTGTATCCCTGTAGTCTAGAAAAGGTAGTTCTTTTTCCTTTCTTTCTTTTAAAGCAAAGGTGGGAGTCTCCCATAATTTCAGGAGTTGCAGCTGTGAGAGGGAAAGGTTGCTCTGAGATGAAGAGCACTGTCACCATGGCTGGTGATACTACAGATTGTTTTCCGGGAAGCGCTGGGCTAGGCCCCTCCTCAGCCTTCTGGGAAACCCAAGCTGTTGATTCCTCTTTCCAGTTTTGTTTCACAAGACTTCTCTTTCGTGGTTGAAGCCTGTGTTTGCCACCCCTGAAACTGATGACAGCCTGAGATTAGGGGGTGCAGCAACAGGCTCCGAGCCGGTGAGCGGACATCCCATCATGCAGTGCCTCGGTCTGTGTTCAATAGCTCTGGCTCTCTGCTCTGTCAGCAGCGATGTCATTTTTCCTGAGGACCCGGCATCCCTTTAAGCTGAACGCTTGGCATAGTTTAAACAAGTATCGTTGCTGTCATTATGATATGACCCTCCAGCCAAAGACCCAGGGCAACCAGCAGTCTGTCTAGGGCTCTTTCTCTGGAGTTAATGAAACTGTGGCTCCGTCTCCATCCCTGGACTTCACCCTCTGGGAAGGACAGCTAAAACATTCCTAGTCGTTCAGACAGCTTTCCTCCTACTCCTTACCCCTGCCCAGCCCCACAGTGTGAGGAGCCTGTGTTCAGTTCTGCTCTCCAGCAGCCGGATTTATTCAGAGCATGGGGTGGAATGAGTTCTGGTGTTATCATCACACCTGCTGCACACACTCTACAGACGAGCGGACTGAGAAACTCAGAACGAAACGGTGAGCTAGTTTCCATTCAGACAGGCGGGCAGACCTGCAGTCTTGCAGAACAAAACCTTTTTCCCTGTCCTGTAAGTCCAACCCAAGCTTTCTCACTCCACTCAAACCTTTTCTTTGTACAGTCAGAGTGACCTCTCACCCGGGGCTTGCCTGCCCAATTTGTAAGCCCTTTAATAATGATAATCCATTATCCTACTTTACACATCAAAACACACACAGGCTCCTCCCAAACAAGAGAACTTGGCAGAGGAACCGTGGGTAGAAAGCACAACCATTTATACAAATGATGCTGTTCAAGGGTATCATTTCCCTTTCTCCTCAGCAGAAGGAAAAGATCGCTTCCCCTCTAAATCTTATGGAAGTAGTGGTTATAATTAATCACTGCAGTATTAGGTTTATCCAGACATGAGATCACTCTGCTCTGGATGTACCCTGCACGAAGGACAGAGCTGGCAAAGCCTCGCTGTGTCCCGGTGTCTCTCCAAGACCACTGTGGAAACGGCCTGGAGAGGGGGGCTGGATCAGGCTTTCCCTCGCCGCAACGTTGTGTGTGATTCTCTGCGCTGCATCGTAGCCCTGTGTAACTGTCCAGTTTTTGTCTGGCTCTAAAGGTAACTCGTGCTTTGTGCGAGTATAGAGCGTTTAACGCAAGGAGTCTCTAATTTGAGCTGAGGGTTAGCTAAGTGACCATGGCAAATTCTTCATGGAGGAAGCAAAATAATCACAATGTGTTCCAGCGTCTCTGAGAGACAGTGGCTTCTGGTATTGCTGTGGAGTGGGCGGTAGGAAATGACAGTGAATCTGTACACATCGCAGTCCCTCATAAGCCACAAAGAGCGTATCTTCGAGCTCCTTCGCATCCTGGGGCTGGAAGAGGCGGGGTCCGGGTTGATGCAGACCGTGCAGGCAGTGGACATGCCCTGCTCTGCTAAGGGGTGGAAAGGATTGTCACTGCAAATACATGGGTCGTTCGGCACGGTCCTGCTTCATTACATCGTGCCACTTCGGTTGACACGGCTTGCCATGCTTGCCATAGCAAACCTGTTAGCATCTTTTAGATCTATGTAAATTCTGGTGTTGATGAATTCAATACCTTCCTCTTGAAAATCTTTATTGGGTGGCTTTCACACTGCCCCCACAGAGCCCTGTTCCTTGAAGTCAATGGGAGATCTGGGCGTGGTGAAAAGTCAAGACCAGACCTGTAAGTCAGATGATAGAGAGACGTGAATCAGTAGGAAATGCTCTTGGGGAACAACATATTCCTCTCCCATCAGTTGAAAGAACAGGGAATGACTGAGGAATAGCTTCCCTCCGAGACGTAAGAGACTGTATTTCAACAGCATGATGGTCTAGTAGAGCTTTCTAATGGGTTGAGGACATAAAAGCACGCTTGTGCTGAATAAATTGTTCAGGCCATCTAATAAAACCCATTTCTGAAGAAGGACATGCAAATTTGTGTGGTTGCTCCAAGGATGTTTTCAGACCTCCTGTGTAGTATTAGCATATGCTGTGGCAGAGCCCTGTCCCCAGCAAATTGGCATGCTGTGTGCTAGGCCCCAAAAGTGTTTGATGTGGCTGTTCAGGCTTTGGGTGCGCAGCCCTAGGGAACATATTCTGCTGTGTCCAAATCTCTTCAGTACTCTGAAAGCCTCCCTTATTCACTGGCTTCTCCCAAAATACGTGTGGCAGGTCACTGTGGAAATTAGGTGCCACTTCTGTCCGTTTGGTTGCTGAGTTTATTTGATTAATGTTATTCCAGCTTTCCTCCTGACTTTTTTCTCCGTGCATTGTTTCATAAGCCAGTGGTACTTAGCCTGTTGTGGGTCATAAGTCATCAAAATGTTGCCTGTGACATCATTGCAAATGAAATAAAATACATAAAAACATGCCCGTGCATGCAGAGAAATGGGGAGATGGAAACAGTAAATGGATGTGCAAGTTTTCACTGACAGCAGTCACAACACTCCTGGTACCGTGTGCTCCTGCGAGCTGCGCTGGCACAAGCTGATTCTTGGAGTTTGTCCCCAGGAGATGAGGTGGGCTTCCATGGAAAGGCAGACTGAGAAACGGCGTTGCCAGCGCAGGATCTCACCATTCGCGTTGCCTGCACTCGGAGCATTTCCTGTGCTCCTCCCTCGCCTGCGCTACCGCAGCGCTGCTTCTGCCACCAGCCCCTCCTGGGACTTTCTGCATTGCTTATGGGGCAGTGTCGGTGGAGCCAAGTGCCTGTTCCTGCACTGTTTCATCATGTTGCTTCAGTCACGAACAACAGCGGGCTAATAAAAGAACCTTTGAATGCTCTGCAGATGGAAGATGTCGTACTGGGAAAATCAATCCGCAGATCTGCTCTTTGATGGAATCTAGCTGCAGGCAGATGCTTTCATGTACAGCAGCATCTTCCCAGACAGATTATTTCCTTGCTCACGTTGTGTACAGTCGTGCAGGCCCTGGGATAAGCAGCTTCGCGCTGCAGTGCCTTTGTAAACACAGCTAGAGTTCCTTTCTCATCCAGGCTCCTTCCCTTTGGGAGTGTTTTGGGATGGATGAGAGAGAAAACAGACGGGCAGTGACCATCTGGCTCAGTAAATCTGGTGGCAGAGTTAACAAGTAGTGATTGAACAGGGGACTGCAGGAGCCACCCGTTCAGTTCAGTGCGTGAGAGCCGCAGTCACCTCCGCACCCAGCCCCCAGCGCGACACACGCTGAGGTACATGGGATGACAGAGCAAATGGCCAGCATGTCCAGTTGCTCAGAAGAAAAGGCAGGAAGTTGTTTTGTCGGCATTTCCATCTAGTTTCCTTAACATTTTTAAAGTAAAAAATAAATAAATAAAGTCCAGCCGCCTCCATTGCTAGAAGTGAAATGATAAGGATCAGATAGGAGCTCTGTTCAGACAGCTGGCAGAAACGGTCTGGAGTTCTCATCAGATGACGAGACAGATTGAAACATATCATGATACCTTCTTCTGTTACTCGTTATCACATTTGCACCTAGAAACAGCATGAAGCTCCAGCAGGCGAAGTGTTACACATGCAAACCTCCAAAGAACCTCCATAGACAGAACAGGGCATCCTTTTGTACGTGCAGATGGCATATCACACACTGAAACAATGACAAACCCAACCTGTGAACTCCTTACGTTTTTATGAGCCTATGTTTTGGGCAGGAGTTTCTCTACTGAGAGTTTGTTATCCATTTCCAACAGCTCAAACTAAAAATAGTAAGTTACCACCTAATCTAATCTAGCCTGACTCAGCTACTTTCTTCCAAGTTTGTTTGTTTTTTGTCTCCATGTCAGTAATTGAATATTAACAGCCTTCCACAGGAGAACTTCTAGACAGTGCCAGGCCAGGGGAAACACGAGAAGATACAGTGTAGTGTGAGGGTTTGTGAGCTTCGTTAGTGATTGACTGAGTCTTGCAGCAGAGATTGCCTGCTTGAGCACCTTCCCACCCCATTTGCCGTTGTAACCCCCTCCCTTCCGCCCGTGGTTGTCTTAAACACACCTTGTGGCGACATGAAAAGGCATTTATTTGCATGGAAAGGGAACACTGGGGTAGTGCTGGTGTGCTCTGGCTTTGGTATGCAAAGCAAGCAGTTTTTGTCCTTTTAAAAAAGAAGTTGTGTCTGTTTTTTCCCCCCTTTTCTTTCTTATGTTACTTACCTGTTTTTTTCTCCCTGTTTTGCTGCCCGCAGCCCTGGAAGCTGGTTTCCACCAGGAGGTGCCACTGTGCGTTGCCCATAGACCGAGCGGCTGGCTCTGCTCCACATCACCCTCTCAGAAGAACGGCCGAGTGAAATTCCACCCAGGGAGTTTCCATTCAGCCATCCCCAGATTCCCACGTAAGTACTGCTGGCATTTGAACCAGGTATTACTGTCTGGCGGCTCCGGCTGGGGGGCACAGCACTATAGATACATAATAGTTTGTCCATCTATTCTACGCTGCACTTCAGTGACTTCCTCATAACAGTTTGGTCTCTTTATTGTTTTGCTGTTTGTTCTTCCAAAGTGCAGAAAGCTTATTTCACTTCAGATCTCAGAGGTAATGGCAGACAAAAGGAAGTGGGTGTGAAGTAGCTTATGTGCGCACTGTGAAAACGTGGTCCCCTTTCTATTTATAGCTCTACTTGAACTTTCATTCATTTAGTTGCTATTTTGGTATGGCAAACATTCCGTCTCCCAGGGAAAGTACATTAGCAGTGCAAGTGAGCAGGAGGGAAAACACATGGGTCATGCAGACAAATATTTAATGGCCTAGAAACCATTGCCGTTCCCAGAAAGCATATATAACCAAAGCGATACTAAAGAGAAGCTCCCCTTGCATAATATTCAGCTAGTAAGCAGAGCAATGTTTTGAGGTAAACCCAAACCTTTTTACTGACTTCGTATCTTTTATTAAATTTCAAGTCAAAGGCATTTTTAATATTTCTGCTCTCAGTGGAATAGGTTTTTCTGGTAAGACAAATACTCCTGGTCACTTAGCCCGTGCTCTGCCTTCTGGGTAGAGAGCTGGCTAACAAGCAATCAAAAGCTACAGGTGGGCTTTTCAGTCCTGGCCAAGGGGGTTTCCTTAGCTGTTCAGTGTCTCATGTCTTTCTGTTACAGTGCAGCCAGGGTCAGCCCAGAGTCCGGATGGCTGATCAGGCTGATCATAGTGATCAGGCAGGTCTGAGGTCAGGCGGGAAGGTGGCCTGCAGGTTGGGGTCAGTGCCCAGACCAATGAAGATCGCTGCTTAACTTCTAACATGGCTGAACTGAGGTGGAACAAGTTTAATTCCCATGGATAGCACAAAGCAGAAGAGCATGGGTTTCCAGTGGCCCATAGCCTCTTCCCAAGAGAGACAACTGAACCACCTCATGCCTGGATGTTCTAATCACACTGGGCTAGGAGCACACATGAGCATGAGCTGGCTATCTCCAGCTGCCCCTGAGTGCTCAGCCCAAATGACCAGGCACCTGTCTGCATCTGTTTGAAATAAGAGTAGTGTTTGTCTTGAAACAAACCTCTGAATCATTGTTATTCAGACCTACACTCTAGTAGCTTCTGCGACGCTTCTAAAAGTAAGGCATTGTCCCAGTACTGCTTGCTGGCAGTGGTGGGACTTCAGAAGAGGGGGATGGTTGGAAGTGGGTACTCCAGAGATAAGGTGGCAGCTGGAGCTAGATGTCAACTGCATTGCCATCATGTGTGTTGCAGAAGGTGTGAGAAACTCTATGAACCCACTTTGCCAGCAGGTACAAAATCATGGTAGTTAGAAGTGCTGCGAGAGGGGTTCAGTCTGCGTGAGACAGGCCAGGCAGGTGCCACTTGGCACAAGCTATAGCCGTAGCCATACTGCATGTGGCAGGGATGGCTGCCGTGTCAAAGCGAAGGCCAGAGCTTCGCAGCAGGTGGGCTGGTGAGACTCTGGTCTCAGCCCAATATCCTGTGGACTGCGTCATTAACTGGTGGAAATCCATCTCTGCCTATCTGTGATTTTCTCTGGCCAGAGCTCCAGCATCTTTCAGAGGCTAAAGTCCGGCTCATGTCTGCAAAGAGAAGACGGATAGTTTCAGGGGAAGGCCGAATCCCGCCTTTGCACTGCTACTGCGTACAGTGATTAATGATGATCCTGTCCCTGGAGTAGGTGGAGAGTTTGCTTGCTGGATCTGCTACACTTAAGGGTGTCTCTGATTGAGTCTGTTGGGACTCTCTGGCCATACTACAGCTGTGTTTACAATTAACGCCTTCCTCCACATTGTCATTATTTAGCCATCATAGTCACAGAATCACAGAATCACAGAATAGTAGGGGTTGGAAGGGACCTCTGTGGGTCATCTAGTCCAACCCCCCTGCCGAAGCAGGGTCACCAGTCATAATGTCCTAGATCATTCCTTTTCTCATGCACTAGCTTGGCTAATTGGTAGGTGATATTTTAAAGGAATCCAGAACTGTTTGTCCCCTCCTTCTTTTCCCTTTTATATCCAATCATAGTTGTACCCACCAGCACAGACCTTCTTGCATACTGAAATGCGCTCTCGTTGAACCTCTTTGTGGACTTCGCCAGTGTTCACCTGCTGAACAGGCATGGCTTCCTTCAGAGAAACAGTCTGGGCCATTGACTTCAAGCGAAGCAAATTTGTGAAAGAAAATTCTGGACACGGCCTGGTGTAGCCCATGATTCAAGGCCTGATGTGAAGCACATATGTGAGCAGGCAGAATGAAGGTTCAGTATGAATTTTGAGTGCTTGGCTTGACAACCTCAGTAATGCTGTAGAGCAAGCTGGGAGAGGGAACTGCACATGTGTCCTCTCACTGGGGCTGGAGGCAATCATTTCCAGAGAACCGTTTGCTAGTCTATACTGGGCCAGTCTGAACTGCAGCGAATTTAGTGAGAAACCGAGAGACTTGCCAGGTGTCACTTACTGTGTGACAACTTACAGATGTATTTAGGATGACGACAGTAGACAGCCTGGTCCAGATACTCAAAGATCCCTTTCTTCCAAGCAAGAATTAAGGGTCTTACTATCTTTGAGGATCTGGCCCTTCTCCCACAGTTTGGAGACACCCAGATGTGTTCTAATATAACCTCATGTCTCAGGTCACAGGAGGCTGCCGTATATTTTTGTGTGTCAGTTATTGTGGAGCTGTTCGAAAGGCTCAAAAAAAAAGAAAATTAAAAAAGAGGAAGAGGAGTAGAAGACTGCTTTCCTAATTCGTCACCTTTACTGTCACTTCTTGGAGCACATAGAAGTCAGTAGAAAAATATGTGCCTTAGGAATTTCCTAGATGGAAAATGAAGGGTTTGATTCATTGCTAATAAAGAAAACGAGGAGTTGCAAACCGGCTTACTGACTGAGGGACTCCGTACTGCTTCTGGGACAGGTAGGAGCATCTGTCGCAAGCATCTTCCCTTCCTGTGGGAGAGGCACCGCTTGCCACGTTTTTCTCTCATCTGCTCCTGCCTACTCATACTCACAAGTCTTTGTTTGCCAAAGCTGCCTTTGCAGGGTTAGATTGATCACTTTAATCAGTGTGGTGGCCAGGTTCGGAACCTAGCTGTAGCACGAGGCGCACTGACTGCTGCTGAAGGTCTCCCTCTAGCTCAGGGCAAAACACTTACTTGCAGTGTGAACACTTGCCCTGCACCCATTCAGCTGTGATCTCTATTTCAAGTCAGGGTTTTGCTGGACATGTGCTGGGCCTGTTGTATTAGCACCAGACTGCTTGGTTTCGTACTCTTTCTAGAACTTCCCTGGATGTCACTGGCTTGAGGATTTGGGTGCCCCCTTCGCCCAGCACCGATCTCAAACTTCCACCCACCATCTGTTTCCTTGCATCTTGCTCTTGCAAAATGGTCTCTGCACCTCAGCTGGGACAAGGAGAGATTCACATCAGTCCCCTCACCTCTCCTACCTAACCCATGAGCTTGGGCTGCAACTGCCAAATTGCAGTCAGTGAATTAATTGACTCGTTGATACACATCTTTTCTTCTGGTTATGGATGCAAAATAAGAATTCTTGGCCTGTTCCTGGTGGATACTCAGGACACAGACACCAAACGGCATTTGCTTCAGCTGTTTGTTGCTTTATAAAGAGAAGATGAATACACTCAGTGATTTTGTGACTGAGAGGAGCCTCTTTCTGTTTAGCACAGGGAAGGTCACCCAGTCATTGTGTAGGAGATAGTATAGTGGAGCCACTAGTCTCAGCTTGAAGAAAACGGAGGACCTGTTACTTCCACCTCTCTCTAATTGCAGGTGAGTTTGTCTGAAGAGGTGGAAGGTCTTCCACTAGGTGGAATAGTAGAAGAGAGAATTTCATTAATCGTTCTCTGCAGTCAGTTTGCAGAAGCGAACAACTTTGCAAGCATGTTTTTCAACAAGCATCACGCGTTCTCTCCATTCTGGGGTTAAGATCTGAGGGCAGAAGCAAACACTGAGAAGAGAGCTGTCCTGTGACTATAAACGAAGATCTGCGTATTGATACTGACATCTCCTATGGCTTGAGCAATCCTGGACGTGGGGCGAGGTCATTCACACTTTCATGTGCTAGCCAGCGAGTTGAATTCTCACACCCTTATCTATTATACTGGCTAAGGCGTCGCTCTGTTTTCTCTTCTATCTGCATAACCAGGTGTTGAGCAACTGGAATGTCATTCCAGAAATTCTGACTGGCTTGGGTGTGTGCTCCTTGCAGGAATTACTTCTGGGAATCACTCAGGAGGGCCAAACAATATGGTTTCCAAAAATTATGTTACTCTACAGCATGCATTTAAATGAATTGCATAATTTAACCAAACGCTATTGTAGAGTAGCAGACTCCTCTGCCTGCTGTTTCAGAAGGTGATCCAGCTCCTAGGAGCTGTGTGCTATTTACATAGTTATAATGTTTATTTATAGTGCGTATATGTGCCAGCGGGGAATTAGGGTTTATTTAGTATTTTCCGTTGTTTCAAAGTTGCAGCAGCACTCTTCATCCTCCCTCAGCCCCACGTCTTCGTAATTCACCCCCACCATTCATTTCACTCAGCTACAAGCAGGACACATTTCCAAATTGAAGCGACACTGCAGGAGGCACAGATGTTGGGAGGGAGCAGCCTTCGACACAGGTAAACTCTACGTTCTGTGGCTCTGGGCAAGACCCTGGCATCTGTATCATGGTGAGCAAGTGGGCACAGAGGCAGACGGCAGAACGAACCGCACACCGCTCCCGGGCACGGCAGCGGGAGCCCCCCAGATGGACCCAGACAGGATAGGAGCAGCCCTGAACGGCCCAGTCTGTGTTGCTGCTGCGTCACGTGGCGTTGCGCTGGCTTTGCCTACACCGCGTCAGTGTCTGAAGGCTACATCTCACTTGCTCATCATCTGTACTGTTTACAAGCTGGCTGGCACTTTGGCTTTCACCTGAAGCAAATCAGCTCACTCTGCAGGGAGGAAAACTCACTCCCCACAGTGAGAGCTGGGTGTGCAGAAGGTCCACCCTTAATGGCAGTGTGGCGGTCCTTGGCTGTTGGCTGTTGGAGCAGCAAAGCCCAGAGTGAGAACAGCTGCCAGAAAGCACATGGACCTAGCTCAGAAGAACACAATGAAGATTTCTGCCCTTTTTCTTCGCTGGATGGCTTCCCTTTTCAAGCTTTTTTTTCCTGGTACTTTAGGGGAAGCCAGGGGGTCAGACAAAGCAGCCGAGAGAAGTGGGACTCAAAGGAAAGCAGAGCTGAAAACTCTTTGGGTGCCTGTCACCAAATTGCAAGGGTCAGTTTGAGCACTGCAGCTCCAGGGGCAGGACACAGAGAAGTGTCTCCGGAGCGAATTACCCTGCACACTTTTGGTGGCAGGGAGCAGGCAGTAGAGAGCTGTTTGCTATTCAACACGACATAGAACCGAAGGGCTCAGTCTAGCTTGTACACACAGAGCTCCATCGAATGTTATCTGATGGCCCTAGAGTACAGCTGGCCTGATATTTTAAATGTGGTCCAAAGCTTGTTTATCTACAGACAATCAAGAGCATTTAAATGAGACTATGGCAAAAGAAGAGAAACGGGGCCTTGAAAGGGGCACAGCTGATGTTCTCTTAGCTAGCCAACGGGATGAGACAGCTGCACTGCCCAAATCTGCAGAAAATGAAAGAAATTCATTCCACACTTGTGTGCAACACAGCAGGCTTTAGCAATTTCTGTAAAGGTTGAGATTTACATTTTGTTAGCATGGTTCTGCTTGCGCTCATTGCCAGGGCTAGCACAAGGAAGTGACTGTGCAGCTGCCTAGCCTCAGCGGCTGGCTCGGCGCTTGCGTGGCTGCAGAGACTCCCTCCAAACAGCTGGTCACATCACTGGACCTGGAACTCCCTTCATCCTCTCCTGCTCTGAATCTCAGTGCTCAGGGCTCCCTGAGGGCTAAAGGACAACGTGCCGTCTCTGGTGCTTGAGCTCGCTGTCAGTTAGGTGCACTGAGGGACCAGGGGCCTTCTGGAGGTCTCCTGAGGTGTTGCTCCTGAGCTTTTGTGCAGGGAGAGCAATGAAGAGGTGAGCTCATACCTCCTTCCAGACCGTGGCCAGGCATGCAGCATTGAAGTGGAAGGTTATGCTAGAGTTAGTGGTGTGACTTTGTGATACCTTGAAACGTGGCCCCCTTCAGAGCATTTACAATCGAAGAGAAATTCAGCTGTAAGGGTAAGGAAAGCTACAAATTTCACTGGCAATCCTACCTCATACAGTTGGGAGATGTTCTTAGCTTACTGTACAACCCCATTTCAGCTGTGCGTTATGCAACTGCTATTAGCATTAATGAGTTACAAGGCTAATATACTGATACTGTTCCTAGAAACAGTCTGCCCAGGAATACACTCTTTTGGACTAGTTCAGGGAGTCAGATGGCGCAGAGGGCACCTGTGTGCTTTGAGGCTTTATGAGATACCTGGATCCAAACCCAGACGTGGGTCTGCTCTTCAGCCAAGAATTTCAAAAGTTAATTAAAAAAAAAAAAAAGCTGCCTTTGTCTGGGATCAAATTTGGATTCTGGTTAGGAATAATGTCTCCCAAATGCTGATGAGTTTGATATCCAACCTGACGTATATCTGGAGGACAAATTTAAAAGCAGCTACTTAAAACCTACTAACTAAAGAGAAAAATAAAATTCACCCCCAGATCGTAAAGATAACCTGCTGTGGAAATCCCATTTAATCCTGATTTTGACTAAGATGAAAATAACTGTCAAATGTTAACATTTCTAGTACTGGTGTACAGAAATTACACACAGAAGATTCCCGCCTTAAAAGGAGGATCTGCAAGGGTGAGGGTAGCTTCACTCATCTCTAATAGATTACTGATGTCAAGAAATCGGCATTGATTTCTAGTGACTGAACTTCTTGGTTTTGGCCTAGTAAAGTAAACCCCAGTTTTCTGGGGCTGGCAGACATGAAATTGGAGTCTCAGACCTGTATTGTCTCTCCAAAGGCTGCACTTGATCTCACCAAGGACTATTTGCATGTCCAGACTAGGCAGTGGTGCAGCCGTGTACTTAGCAGAACAAACCGGTACCGATTTTGCTTGTGCAAAATGCAAACACCCTCAATTACCTGTAGAAAATCCTCGCCAAGGCTGGAGATTTCTGATCTGCTTGGATGTGGCACTTCCTATCATGTGCCCTGGCAGCTGTGCAGGTCTTCATTTGGAGAAGAGCCTGGGGGGAGACGAGGGAGAAGACGGTAGTTTTAGTTGAAAGGCGAGCGGATCAAAGGCAGGTGATTAGCATCAGAGCCTCTCCTCGGGACAGGGCACCGGAGCGCAGCCTTCCCCTGTGTCGCGCCCCGGAGACGGGTCACTCCTGTGCTGGCGTGAAGGCAGCTCAGGTAAGGGGCTCCTGCACGTGGGTCACACGTCAAACAGGGCCCCAGACCGACCACGTGGCTGGGACCAGCGAGAGGCGACTGGAGGTTCCCAGCATGCTCTCAGCCAAGGACAAGACCTGAAAGACTGGTGGGAGGCGGGCAGCTCACCGGAGAATAAAACCTGGGGTTCTTGAGCGCGTAAACAATAGAAACCACGAAACAACCACGCTTGCTCTGGAAAATGGCACCACACTTTCGGGGCCAGACAGCTGGCCAGATGCTCAGGCTTGAAAGGCAGTGACTCAAACCCGGTACCAGCCGCCGATTCGCTGCCTCGTGCCTGAAAGCCACGACATCCTCAAAGCTGTTGCAGAGTGGTGATGAGGAGAGAACTGCCCCGTCGTATCTCTGTTGTCTGCTTTCATGTTGGAGATGCTGCGTGACAGGCTGCAGTGCTGAGCCCCATGCTGATCTGTGGATATGGATCAGGAAGAGCTTGGCTGAAGTAAACAATTATTCCAGAGTAAACTGGGAACAAGGAAGAAGTCTGCAGACTTCATTCACACGTTCTCACGCTGTTTTGCAAGCCTGAGCAATCCTGTTTTCCATAGCCAGACTGCAGAAGCGCATTTAGCTGTCTCCACGTAACTTGGTATGCAGCACCCAAGGACCCTGTGCTACTTCGGGAGGTTTGTAGAGATTTAAGGGCTAAGAGGCAACTGGGGGATTTTCTGAAGCACCAGGGCAGGTTGGGCACTCAGGCCTTGACAAAGGGCTGGCTGCCACATCAGTGCTACGGTAGGTGGTGCTTAGAGGAGACTCCCTGAGTATATCCACCGCTTCTTGCCTGCTCCCTTCGGGTTCGGAGAAACGTCTTCAAAAAGCCGTGCCTTAAGCACGTCACCCCAGGCCTGCCTTTCTCTAATTGCCTCCTTTAGGCCCACAGGGATTACAACCTTTTCCAGGTGGAAATTAAGCTGTTATTATAAACATGTAGACGGAATGCTCTGGTGTTAGCCAAATTCTGCTGCCACTGGTGTCACTGACAGCTCCGCTTTAGGGGGTCAGAGCTGGACCGCTGCGAGCATGGAGGGAGCCCTGCCCTTTGTCAGCACCTTTCCACCTAGCCCCTCTGCTTCGCCAGGGTGCAGTGCCAGGGAGCAGGCCACCCTTTCAGCCAGGAGCTCTGCCAGGCTGTATACGTCAGTGCGGTCCTGTGACTTGGTAGCACACACGTGGTACCCCAGCATTAGCTGTCAGCAGAGGAGACGTCGGGTCTCCGTTGTAGTCTGCTCTCAGCGGAGAGGTGGCACATTCGCCGGGGGGCAGTTCTTGCCCTGCGTCAGGTAACTACCAAGGACGGCATCCTGAACTCCGGGGAGAAGAGTCTCCCCAAGACAGAGATTGCTGTGTACACAGAGGAGGCTGTGAGCTTTCCACAAGTTCTATTTTCCTGACATGCGTAGCATGCACAGTTTTACAAGGTACTCATTGTTCACAAGTGTTCATAGTTTGGAAATACTCTTGTATTTTAATATTGCAGGGGGAAAAATGAGAAGGGGCACTGAAAATGGAGGCAAGTCTTCTGTAGGGCTGGGCATGTACCTTCAGCTCCCATTTTGAACCTCCGCAGCCCTCCATGCTGGGTATGGCTGTGGGAAATATCCCCAGATCTATATATTTACGCATAGTCAGCGTATACGGAATTACACGTGTATGCCCAGCTCCCATCGTCAGCAGAAAGAACATATGCTCAATGTTGTCTTGGGGCAGGCGTGCTCTGAGGCATATGTCTTTGCTCTGAAGTCAGCTGCCTCTCCACAAGAACCTGTCAAAGGAGAGTTTGGCTTGTAGGTCCCACAGGAAAGCCTCGATATTCGGACGGTTTCACACGCCCATATAGTTACTATTCAAAAGACTGGGATTGGCCATCTGAGCGCCCTGTTTGCATTCCATACGAAGTCCTTGCACAGCTCCAGACACCAACAGCCGTACCAATAACTAATAATGGAAATTTCGTTCCCACATGCCCTTGGATAACAGGGCAATTTAAAGGAGGTGTTTTTCTTAGCCTGTCAAATACCCGACAGGGTGTTGTAAAGCTTCAGCAGGAGGGTTGGACTAGATGACCCACAGAGGTCCCTTCCAACCCCGACCATTCTGTGATTCCATGTGATTCTGTGATTCGGTATGGGTGCTGTGCTTGGGATAAACCCTGTTACCTACAACAGAGGGAGTAGTCCTCTGTTCCTCTGTCGTAGGCCCCTGTGGGACTTTGCATTCATCTTGCTTGGGTACAGTTTTTAAAAGCTCCTACACAATTTAAGATTTCTTCACACAGTTCATCAGCCAGGCCCTGTAGTGTGGACGCAGTCAGGGCTCAGGGAGGCGGAGAGCTGATACACCTCACTGAGCTGACCAGCCTCTGAAAGCAATTCCAAGCATCCATGATCTTCAGGAGAGATCTTTCCAGATGAACTAGCTCCCTCAGAAACTGCCACTCCGTCCCTGTTCGGTACTAGTGCCTGGCTCGGTCCCCATGGGGGAAAGTCCATTTGGTTGGCCGTGTTGCGGGATTCAGCCAGCCCTCCCCATGGTGCCTGGCTATGCATTTGTCCAGACTGGTGCGGACAGGTGTTGGACAGCAGGCATGCTGGCATCACAGAGAAGCAGCAGGAGGAAAGGCAGAAATAAGACCTTCGTGTGTGAGGCCTTTTGTGGGTGGTGTATGCACAGATACCTTGGTGTTATGCACGAGGCAGGCAAAAGGATGGCATGGTGCTTCCGGGTGGGGCCTGGCACGGGATGAGCAAAGGTTCTCTTTTTTCAACCAGCTTCTCTTCAGAAAGCCTGGAGATACACAGGTGGTGGGGCTTTTGGCCCAGGGATCCAACTGCCCATAAAGGGCATGCAAGGCCCTTCTGTACCAACCACTCCAACCCAGATGTGCTCCTGTCATGCCACGCTCAGTGCTAGCATCGCCAAAGCCAATCTGAATCATAGGTGGCTGCACCCAGACGAACACGTTGGGGCTATAAGGTGTGTGTTTCCTCAGGTAGTGGGTGATCAAGGAAGTACCTGGGTTGTGAGAAAGTGTGCGAGAGCAAGTCTGTGGATTCTCCAGAACCAGCAATCACTGAAGAAGGAAACAAGCTAGAGGGATTAGCTCTGACGCTCATGTTTTAACTGTACCTTCTCCTCCCAGGGCAAACAACTGACATAGAGATGAAGACAGTGTCATTGTGGATGGAGCGGGCCATGGAAGATGAAAGACAACAGTGAAGGCAAGTCCCCACTTATATCACATCTCCCCTAGTAATCCTCCCACCACAGCTGGCTCCCTTTGGAATAACTGCACTAATGAGACCCTCCCTCTTCATATGGGAGGGTGGCAGCGAGACTCAGAGCAGCGGTTCCCAGGCTTGGGGGATGTCACCTCGAAGCCACCTACCTTTGTGGTTGTTTCAGATGGGAGTCTGATAACGAAGGAGCAGGAGAGTCTGCCAGAAAGTGCAAGGGCCAGCAAATAGAGCTGGTAGGAGCTGGTTGAGAAAGCTTGGGAACTGTTATACCTGACATCGCCCTCGTCATTAGTCTTCTTCTGTGGAAATGGGCAGGCCACTTAACCTTTTCGCAGACAAAGTGGGTAGAGTAAAAGTCTCAGCTTCTGGTCTTTTCTGGGCTGTGCCTTTTTCCTCATGGTCAGTGGGCTGCTCACAAAGCTAGTCACCAATGCATTTAGTGAAGACCTAATGGTTTCCATACCTAAAGCACACCCTGCAGAGCCTATTCTGAGCTGCAACTTTGAATTTTGCTATCTATGGTGGCAATGCGGTGATCCCAGGAAAGTCATGCCAACCTCTTGACTTCAGGCATCTTTTCACAGAAGTCTTTCCCCCAAGCATTATCGGTGCCTACATTTATGGTCTAGCAGTGTCACTGCGCTGGGGCCTCAGCAAAGGCCCTTGCAGAAGCAGCAGATCCCCTGTGACTAAGTGATCAGCTGCAGTTTTAGAGTGAAGGTGTTTTAAAGATTAGGACATGTTTGACTACACAGAACAAAAACAAATGTCACCTCAGTCATGGGCTTAGCATTTATACATCTGCATGCGGCAAATTCTTTTGCTTTGTGTCTCTTGTTTTCTCCTTCATGATAATAGCTGGGCATGAGTTTGTGGGTTTCCTTGTTTGTTTTTAAAGGCAGTGGATGGAGTCGGAAAAGGTTTCTGTGCAGGAGGTGTGAGCCTATTGGTTTAGCTCTGAATAAGGGGATTATGGAGTCAGAAACGTGGGGAAACCCTGTTCTGGTAGGTCCTGTGCACATTCCTCCGAACTGTTTTGGCGTCTCTCCAAAAACAATGCTGGTTTATGTAAGGTATTGTGAGAGAATGACAGGAGCGTGAGTATGAATCTGCCTCTCGGTCAGAGGAGAAAATATGCTTGCTCTTTCGTTCTAGCTTGTTCAGGGGTAGACAGAAGGGTAGGCAGGCATAACGCTGACTGGTAAGGTAGGCGTTGCCAGTATCCACTGAGGACACCAGGGTGGTTTCTCACATTAGTAATGGTTCCTCCTCTCATTTTCAGGTGAACAGTTCAAAAAAATTCTGCTTGACCATGCCTGAAACTTTAAGAGCCTTGGGAAAGGGGTCCAGTATCATAATTCAAATCAAAACTACAATGCTTAGGAACACCTTGTCTTTGAAAGGGTGTGAAGGCCGAGGCTGGGCTGAGCTTGGCCGTTCTAGCTGCAGCTGAGCTGTGCGGAGGGGCTTCTGCCTCCGTCGCTCAGCGCTGTCCCACCCGGGCCGGGGATGCTGCCCCTGCCAGGCACAGCAGACCAGTCCCCTGGGGCTGGTCCCTGGTCGTGGCTGCAGGAGGAGGCAGGCTCTCAGGGGCTCCATTTTCTTCCCCATAGAAAATTTCCCCCAAATCAATAGGGAAAAACTATACTGCTCCCTCCTTCTGCTTAGCACATGAATGAGCCGTGATTCTGCTGCTCCAGACCTCTTCCAAAGCGCCAGGCCCATTCAGTTTGCCTTTTGAATTGCATCGGTTTTACATGAAGATCCTTCGGAGCGTCCTGGAGCCAGCGATGCCGCAGGTCCTCCTGGGCTGTGCATCTCAGCCAGCCCACAAGGCCGCTTGCTGTCCAGGAGGACAGCTGGCTTTGTCCCTGCTCCGCGCCCTGGGGTGCCTTCGTCCCCAGCGCTCAGCCGTCCCCTCCCTGGGGTGACGACTCCCTGCAAAGTCAAGGTGGAGGCTGCCACCTGCTGAGGCCCCAGGGCTGCCTCTGGTGACACGGAGCGTGGCTGCTGGGCAGGCAGGCAGGCACACCATGGCCTGGCGCGGTGGGCACGCATCTCCGTCGGTGCAGGACGCAGCAGGATCCTTGGATCTCAGTTTTCCACGAGCAGCACCAGTCCCTTGCGCTGCATTTATATTTAGGCAAATTTCAGTTGGATGAAAGGACTTTGGTATGAGTTTGATCGATGCAGTCTTGCTTTTGAAGGGAGAATCATCTTCAAAACCACCCCGAGGATGTTACTCTGTGTTACCTGTTCATAACACAGGGCTCTCACAGGAGCTGTTAAAAACTGCTGCTGAGAGTTACACCCCAGGTGAAATCCTGGGGAAGCCAACCGCAGAGCAAGTCAGGTAAACACTCCCGAGCCTTAAATGCTGATGTTCTGACTAAAGTGACACTTGACAATTTGAAAGGGTCAGAAAAGAAAGAGCTTTTTCGCCCCCTCTCAAAATGTTGAGATTAAAAACATTTGGTCCCCAGGAGCTCTTGTTGATCCCTGTCAGTACACACACATACACAGACACAGAGTAATTCCTGTGTCTCCAGCTCTCCTGAAGAAGCTTTTAACTCTGCAAGGAGTTCATTCTGCTGGGACAGTGCCTCCTCAGAGCTGTATGCTGCCTGGTCTGGTCATGCAGATCATTAATTGCATGGCTGCTGAAATGTGCAGGTTTCCATTTCTGCCCCATGCACACTCACAGAACTTTATACTGGTCAGGCAAATCATACCAGTCTCCCCACCTGGAGACTGTTTCCCTAGCGTTAGGACGAGGCGTCAGTCCCCTTGCACTTCTCACATCAAATCTGAAGCTGGAGCAACCTCCTGTTTATTCTCACACTCGGGTCTCTGTGCACGTAAGGTGGGCTTTATAGTAGTCGACTGCAGTAGTGGGTAAGTTCAGCATCTCATGCCTGTCCTCCTGCATAGCCAGCAGAAAGAAGCATCTGCAGTGGATGATTCGTCTGGATTGTTTTAGGTACCTCATTTTCAATTAATTTCCCTATAGAAATGCCTTCTCCTTCACTGTCTCAAAACAGCTAACTGAAGTTTGGTACCTGTCCACTCAGTAGGTAAATATGGGGTGGGTGAACACAGCATTAGTTTCTACAGATAATTCAATACTCTCGAGCCCACTGAAGTGAAAAAGACCACAAGGGATAGACTGACTGTAGCAGCGGAGATTTAGCAAGTGAAGTCTTTAACAGGAATGGTACTAGAGGCCAGATTTACTAGAATCATATTCTTAAAGCAATTAAGATCCGATTGTATAATGAATGAATTAGAGATCACCACAAAGCTATGAGTTTCCCACCCTTGTTTCAAGTCGCAAAGACTGGGATCATCTCATTTAAGCATCTCTTGCAAGTACAATTTATTGTGCTGTTGCTGGGAGGATTATGATAAGAGAACAAAGCTGCAGAGTTAATTAATTAATGGAAGTCAGCGGTGGGTGGGGAACACTGCGAGGCTACAAGGTTCTCCGTACCTTTCGCAGGGCTCTGGAATGTGCTCATGGCTGCTGCCGTGAGGTGGGAGTGACTTTGATCTGCCTGCTTAGAGCCAGTGGGTGTGTTAGCACTCTTCTGTCAGGCTTGATGGAAGGAGCAATTAAACCCCATTTATGTAGGAGAGAGCCTCGAAACGAGAAGCCAACACCCCAAAAATCACATGGCATGGCCTGCGCAAAGCTAGGCTGTATGGGTGGCTGGAAGGGTCTTGCTCTTCTGCTGATACTCACGGGGGAAAGCATGCTGTGGCTGTTTGTCTTAAGCAAACTTGTGCAGGGAAAGACTTTTCCCCTGTTTTTTCCAATGCCTGTTTTTAATCAATAATCAAGTAAGCCCGGATGGGGTTTAGGTTTAGTTGAATGGGACTCTAGCCTGACTACCTGCTGACAGAGGCAAGGCTGAAGAGCTGAGTGACAGCACCAAAAAGGGAATGACAGCAGGGTGCTGCCTTCGGAAACTTCAAACACATCACTTTATCACAGCGTGATTCAACACATCACTCAGCAAGTTGCTACAGACGTAAGTTATCATCTGAATACCAAGTACCTTCCAATAACTGCTCTGAAATGAGAAGAGTACATTTCTTACTCAATATTGGTCAATACTACATCCTTCCCCTTTCGAACAGATGTGAGAACTTTTTTTCTTAGCAGAGATGATAGGCCTGGGATCCCCTGCAAGTTCTGGGAATGAGCAAAAGCTTCAAGCAAGAAGAGCTCAACACTTTTAAAATGTGCCTAGCTGTTTAGAAAAACAAACGAGAATATTTGCAAAAGCTATGGCAGTCCAGTGAGGAGCCTGAGCTCTCAGAGACAGAGAGGAACCACAGGAGCTGCTTCACTGCGTGCGCATGTGGACTGGTTTGCACTCTCCTCTCCCAGCAAGAGCAGTCTCCCCAGATTCAAACCTGAACTGGCCAGAGAGGGAACCGAGGGCTGGAAATGCTCTTTGTCTCTCAGCACGGGCTGTTGTGCAGGGAGTCACAGTGCGAGGAGAAAGCAGCTGTCAAGGGCACCAGGGGTGGCCAGCCTGCTGGAGGCACAGCTCTGTCCTGAGCTGTGCTGCCCTGCACCCCAGGCGCTGCTGGCAGGGGACGTGGTCGTGAAGACCACCCTTACACACCTTCCTCTCCTCTTCAGAGAGACAGCTGTCCAAAGCTCGTGTGCCAAAGCGCTTGGCGGTACAGAAGCCTCACATTACTCAGTGAAGCCACAGAAGGCCTGCAACAGTGCTGCATCACAGCGCGGTATCGGTAGCTGATTTTCCTAAGGAAGTGAGTCTTCGCTGTTGCGCAACACGCGTCTCTCATGGTCCCTTTCTAACAACAGGCCAAATTCAGACACACATCAGGAATCTCAAGGATGTGATGTTCGTGTCTGTCTCACGAATACAGCTCGCTGGAGAAAGAACAAAATCCCCCCAGTGCGTCCACGGCAGCGCGAGCTCACCTCAAAGAGCCCGCAGGCTCCTGCTCTAGACACCATCCCTGAGGACACCTGGGATCATCAGTCCTTTAAACAGGCAGCGAAGGGACAGACACAGGAGTGAACATAAGAAAACTGTAGGAAAAAGTCTTCCTAAAGCTCAAGCTCATCCTTCCTTCATTCTTGCTCTGATCACAGCGTTTATGCAAATGGTTTGATAAGCCCTAAGAAGCTGAACCGGTTGGCTGTTGAGTTAAGCAGTTGTCAGCTCAGCGGCTGAGGGCACCCACTGGCCCAGCAGGATGAAAGGTGGGTGTGAAGCTGCGCTCTGGGTGACACTCCTGGCCTCTGTCGGCAACACCGGCCAGAGAGAAAGTCGGTAGGACTTTTGCCATCGCCTTTCTCTCTGACACCAAGCCACTGTTTCACTTACAAGGCTCCGGCAGCTCATCTCCTCAGCCACAAAGCACAGCTGAAAGTGGTCAAAAGAGCATTCGACTATAGCTATACGTTATAGACCGCATCACGCAGGTAAAAACAAAAATGACTGGGCCTCATAATATTGATACTGCATAGAATCTGTATTATTCTCACAAAAATGTGTATTACAGACACTTTCTTATTTGCCAACTGATTTCTCAGCTCATTGGATGCACTGAAATCATGTTTTCAATGTTTTTGTCCTCAGCCCCGTGGGAAGGAAACCAGTTTTAAGGGAAAAAACAGAGATTCATGCCTCATTCAGAAATCCTCATCTTCTGGGGTCTTAAGGAGCCCTCAAAATATTGCCAAACTAGCAAGAACTGGAAATTCTTAGTCTAATATGTCAGAGAAGTTTGCATAGAGCATGCATACATATAGCGACGCTGTGCCAAGCGCTTTGTCTCCTGGCTTGAACTTTACTGATGCCTGGAATGAAGCTGTCTGCTCATCTCAGAGAAGCAGCCACAAACATGGCCAATGAGTCCCGGGCGTGCGAGGCCTGCGAAGCCCTCACCAAAATCCTCTGGCTCTAGAGTTAGGCTGGTGTGAGGCACTGCACCAAGCAGCATTAGCTCTTCAGTGCTTGGCTGCAGTAGTCACTGGGGCCTTGTTTGTTCCCTGTAACACACATGGAAAACCCAATTCCTTGAATTTGGAAAGTGGAGCTTGCCACTAGCAATGTCAGTTAACCCACGTGGAGCTGAGCGTTGAACCAGCATTCAGGCGGGTCAGGAGGGGATGCCTTTGGGGCTCTGATCCTTGTGGTGGTGACAGCAATCTGTGGCAGACAGCATAGGAGACTGACGCCCTGGGGTCCGTAGAGTGGTGTGAGCTCTGCCTGCCCTTTGTCGTTGGGTGCTGCTAGAGGTTTGCACGCTGCACTGGATTCAAGGTAGTGCAAGCAGTGCGCGGAGCCAGCAGTAGCCTGAAGTGAGCCGAACTCCGGGCGAGCGGCGCGTGTGGCTGGGGATCTCCTTCACTCGGTTCGCAAGCACAGAGCAGGGACAGCGCCTGAGCTGCAAGGGTCCTGGGCGACTGTTTAACAAATATGTTTTAGTCAATGCCATTCAACCTGGCAGCCTTACACACATCACCAGCCGTCTCCTCCCTCTCCACCCAGGGTCCAGGTGCCGTGAAACAGCAGACAAGGTTCAAAAATAAGATGCGTGGGAAAAGCCTACTCCTGCTCTCACTAAATGTGCTAAATGGGACTCCGTGGAGAGGTCACAAATCCTTTGAAGGGCTTCTCTAGAGGAGATACTTTTTCTGGATCAAGGCTCTGTCTGTTCTGCTCCTCCTAACTGATGAACAGCAGAAAGCTACAGCATCCTAGCTATGCATTTGGTGGGCGTAAAAGAATGACTCATTAGCTTAATGGAGACTTATCTGGGCAATAAATGTGTGAATAAGAATATGTGACAGTGAGTCACCGTCTGATTGTATGCCTGGGTGGAACAGATGCAGGTACCATTTTGCTAGGGATTGGTGTAGGGCAGAGTTCAGGATGGGTTCAGGGAAGGCAGGATGCTTTTTTATAGCTGAACTAAAACCCTTTACAGAATCACAGAATCCCAGCATGGCAGGGGTTGGCAGGGACCTCTGTGTGTCACCCAGTCCAACCCCCTGCCGAAGCAGGGTCACCCAGAGCAGGCTGCACAGGACCTTGTCCTTTAGCTGTAAGATACGGTTGCCCAGCTTCCCTGGATTCACTTCACTAGCAGCATCACCCAGATAGGGTCAGTCTTGCTGGATGGAAAGGTCTTGGAGCTACTTAGCTAGGTTTGCCCTGCAGGAACTATCTGCAGGGTCTCACAAAGAAAGCCCAGCCCTGTCCAAAGCATGCCCCAGACCGGGACCAGCTCTGAGTGCCAGCAGGCCCATTTGGTGCAAGCTGTGCAGAAGTGCCCTGCGTGTCCCTGTGCCAGAGGCCCTCCGGCTGGGCAGCAAGCCCCCCAGCCGCTGAGGCTGCGGGCAGGGGGTCTGGCTGCGTGCGGTGCGGCCGCAGTCGCTGCGCACAGCTCGGCGAGCTGGGGAGGTGGCCGTCGTGCCCCCGCACCACGGCAGACTCCGGTTTGCTGGTGGCCCCGCTGCGCTCCTGATGGATTGTCAGCTGGCAAACGCGCACCGAGGCGCTCCTTGCCAGTTTGCTGACAGTCCTGCTTGGGCCCCTCAGCCTACAAGTGTAGATACAGAGGCCTCCCAGTCCTCCCCTCCTTACCGAGAAGGCAGGAGCTGTTCAGCAAACGCTTGCCCGTCGCCCACAGCAGACAGAACAGCCGCCTGACGCGAGGAGGGAGATGGTGAGCTGATAGGAAGCACCACGGCTGGACTCATTGCTGGGGGCGAGGAGCTGCGCTCATCACAGAAGACCCCTGGGACCACAGATCCAACTCGGCCACCCAGTGCCAGCGTAGCGCAGCAGGGCCTTCCGGGCATCCCCTCGCCACGCTGTTTCCAATGAAGCACAGCGTGTGGCAGGACGGCTTTGAGGAGAGCATCAGTACAGTACCCCATGCATCAGTACAGGCTTGGGGTGGAGCTGCTGGAGAGCAGCTGGGTGTCCTGGGGGACGACAGGGTGACCACGAGCCAGCAGCGTGCCCTGGCTGCCAAGAAAGCGAATGGGATCCTGGGATGCATTAGGAGGAGTGTGGCCAGCAGGTCGAGGGAGGTTCTCCTTCCCCTCTACACTGCCCTAGGGAGGCCCCATCTGCAGTGCTGTGTCCAGTTCTGGGCTCCCCAGTTCCAGGAAGATGAGGAGCTACTGGAGAGAGCCCAGCGCAGGGCTACGAGGATGAGGAGGGGACTGAAGCATCTCTCCTACGAGGAGAGGCTGAGGGAGCTGGGCTTGTTCAGCCTGGAGAAGAGAAGGCTGAGAGGGGACCTTATAAATGCTTATAAATATCTGCAGGGTGGGTGTCAGGAGGACGGGGCCAGACTCTTTCCAGTGGTGCCCAGTGACAGGACAAGGGGCAACGGGCACAAACTGAAGCAGAGGAAGTTCCGTCTGAAGATGAGGAAGAACTTCTTCCCTCTGAGGGTGACGGAGCCCTGGCCAAGGCTGCCCAGGGAGGCTGTGGAGTCTCCTTCTCTGGAGATATTCCAGACCCGCCTGGACGCGGTGCTGTGCAGCCTGCTCTGGGTGACCCTGCTTGGGCAGGGGGTTGGGCTGGGTGACCCACAGAGGTCGCCTCCAGCTCCGACCATGCTGTGATTCTGTGATTCTGTGAGAGCGTTTTGAGGTGGCACCTGGCACCTCCCTGGGGGCTGTGTCTCGAGGAGGCTGCCAGAGGAGCAAAGGCTCGTGCGCATTCCATCAGACCCTCTGTTCAACCCTGCCCTGTGTCCCTGTGCCCCCTCACACGTTGTCCAGCCGGTTGCGTGAGCTGCAAAGCCTGACGTGAGGCTGCGAGCGGTCATGTTTTGTTTTGGTGTTGCCGCCAGCCTGTCAGCACTGCCAGGGCTTGTGGCCTCTGCCAACGCTGGCAGGCGGCCTTGGGTGTTCCTAAACCGTGCCCCTGGTGCCTGTGGCACTGCTGCACCTAAAGCTCGTATGCGGTCCCGTAGCTGAGGGAAGGATCCTGGGCAGGGATCTCTGTCTGACGTTTTGGTTCAGACGGAGCTTTTGTGGCTCGTCCTGGGCAAGTGTTAGCTCCGCATCACAGCCTAGGGCTTTGGGAGCGACCCACAGTTTTGATGCCTGTTGTGAGGAGGAGGTCTGGGGAGGAGGATTATGCATGCCTGCCAAGATACCTCAGTCTGGTGTTCAGCTGTCATGAGATCCTAAGTCACCAGTTGCTTTTTAAAGCTCTGACCTGGAATTTCTGATGGATGATAGATGCCAGAAAGTGAAATTGCTCTTGTGATCAAGTGAATCCTCCCAGTATGCAAAGGAGTTACAAAACTTCATTGGCACCATTACACAACAAACAATTGCTGCTGGTTTTGGGACAAGAGTCTCCACCCTGAAGTGTGGTCTGTGCCACTGCTCCGCTCACGTTTTTCCAGGGACTGAACTGGATTTACAGGTGCTGGTAAAGTTGCTTTATGCGAGGCCATGCAGTAGGCAGGGGCTGGAGCTGACCTGGTTGAGTTTGTGGGCCTTCTGATAACCATGGAAAGAGGGCAACCAGACCTGGTGATGCAAATGTGGGTATAGAACTTCACTTCCATGTGGTTATGTGATGTTTTTTTGCCTCAAGCTTAAAGCTGACTTGACGAACTCAGGTGCAGCCAGTACCAGTGGGGCTGGGGTGTCATCTGGACTGGTGGTGTTCGGCCAGAATCACTGTGCTCCCCACGTTGACCTCAGATCATTTGTGGAGGTCCTTCCCATCGTTCTCCTCAGTCCAGTGACATCTTCGTAGAGGATCATCTTCACCGAGCAAGCTGAGCCCAAACCCCTGGCCTAACAGGCAGCACAATCCACACGTGGCTCCAGGCGCCGGTGTTTGATGTGGCTGGCTTCCCCAGGGCCAGCCAAATTGCCACCCGCCCTGGCGCTGAGGGCAGCAGGACAAACAAGCAGTGCCGACGTGACAGCGCTGCCAGGTCTTTGACACGGAGGAGCTGGGGGAGTTCACAGCGGAACAGCAAACAAACAGCACCGATGAAAAAACACCATCCCTCTCCGTCTCACAACTCCGTAAAAGGCAGCAGACAATCAGTCCAAAGTGCCCTGCACAGATTCGGACTTGGTAGTTGAATGAAATCATACAGCCTTGTGACGACAGGGCCTGAAGTCTACAGGGCGTGTTGCTCAACCCTCTGAGCGCCTCTCTGTGTCTGGAGCGGCTGCTCTGCTAGGGGAGCACTGCCAAGGGTAGCTAGCAAGGAAATGGCCAAACTAACATGGCTCGCTGGAGCAAATACCTTCAATCCAACCTCAAAACTGGGGTCAACATTTACATACATCAGTGCTGTGTGTGTAAATTGTGGTGTTAGTGTAATTACGTAATGAGTAAATTTTAAATACAAACAGTCTACTTTTTTTTCCTTGTGCCACATCTGTGCAACATCCAGTGAGGTCAGGGAGTGCTTTATTTAGATGACTTCATATGTATTTTAGGCTTTCTGTAGGAATACAGGGCTGGAAGGTACTGCGTAGTGCCTCAAGTCCAGCCACTGGCATGGCAAACAAACACTGTAAATCCTGTTCATTCCTTTGTCACGCTCCCCTTTAAACACACTTCGTTTTCCTGCCCCAGCTCCCATCGGTGAAAGGCCGCGGCAGAACGTCGGCGTGCATCCCTGCTGCGTGTCTGCACACCTCTTACCCTGCATTCACCTGGTTTCAGGCACAAGTTTGGTCTTTAGCACACGTTCCACGTCCACCTTGCTGGTTTATTATGGACTCGGAAACTCACAGGATTTGATGAATCTGTGCCGAAGAGTTTGGAAATCCCTCCCGAAAAACACCCAGGCCACAACAGCCTGTGAAATTTGAGACTTCGGCTCACCAGAGACTCGAACCTAGTTCCTCCTGCTGGTTTTGTATTAGCCTTATACCTAAAAGAAAAATACTCACAGCAGAAATTCAAATACTTCCTTTCTACAAAGCCAACAGTCAGTGGAGGTGACACAAATACTGGCTGTCGCAGCGCTTCCCGGCTGGCAGTGCTGTGAGCAGCATTTAGTCTCTGGATGAAAGCAGCCACCAGCAAGACGCTCAGAAGTAGCAGTATCAGGTAATGGAAAATGAGCTTTTCATTGTTGCTTGGAATTGTGTGCCTCGAAGCTTGGTAAATGTGGTCCTGATGTAGAGTTTTATGTGTAAGGTAGTGATTCATTTTTAAAGGTGCAGTTGTCCTCTGGAGGCTTGATTTTCTAGCTGGTTTGTGTCTGTCTTCCGTGGTGGACCCTCGGCCCCTTTGTTTAGTGGGTCACGAGCAAATTGTCTGTAAGGTGCTTGGTCCATGAAAAACCAAAGGGACGTGAAATGCACTTTTTTTTTTTTTTAATTTTTTGAGAAGGTTTCTTTTTTTTTTTTACTTGTCTTTATGTACCACAACAAACATTGTGGTTTGTCATTGTAGGATCTTGTTCTTTCTAACTGCTTCAAAAAATGGTGATAACATCAGTAGCCTGCTAGGGAGCAACATCATCTGATGTCTGCCACTGGGTGTGTGTAGGGGTACAGTCTAGCTCTCCTGAAGTCCATACAGAAATTCCTCCTCCTCTCCGTGCGGATCAGGCCAGTATTGCTAAAGACAGGTTTTTGTGGGTTTTTTCAAGTGATCAGGACCCAGGAGCATTTCGTGTGAAGTACAGTCAGTGCATGGGCAAGTCCTTTGGGCACACAGCTGCAAATCAGGCGCGTGGTGGTTGTGGTAATTACGGCCTCAAATCCAGTTGCCATTAAAGCGGGCATTTTCCACTCAGCTGAAGACTTCCCAGGCCATCCAGCGCCAGCCCGGCCGACCCACAAGCCCGGTTCATTCACCTCTCTGCCTCTTCTCAGGAGCAAACTGCCGGGACAGAGCCTGCCTGCCGAGCAGCCGGATAGCTTCTCTGGCACCCCTGAGCCGTGGCACTTCCAGCCAGAAGCCACCAGCGCTGCCGCTGTGGGAGAAGGGCTGCACGGCTGGGAGGGCCCTTCAGCCCGCTGCCCGCGCAGGGACGAGCGGGGCAGAGACCTGCGTGCCGCCAGCGTCCGTTCGGAGGGGAGCAGGGAGAGCGGGAGGGCCCGGGAGCGTCCTGTCACCCCGGCTGTGAGCTGACCTTAGCTGCCACCGGCCACCATCGCCTCTGCCCTGCAGAAAGGGGAAGAGAGAGAGAAGGGGAAGAGGGGGAGGCCGCTGCTGGTGTCACGAGCGGGTCCCGAAGCCTGCAGCCCTCCCCAGTAACTCGTGGCTTCTCTGGGCATGGGGTCGGCGGCGTGCATCAGGCCTGCAGTAGCAGAGGCAAAACACGAATCAGGGCCCAAGCTCCTCTCCCAGCGCTACGCCCTTCCTTTCCAACCTCTCCCCTAAATCCAGGTTACCCAATTCCAGCATGATTTAGCTGACAGCTGCCACTTTGAAATGCTTTGCTCCTGTCACCCTCGCCTGCCCTTCACTGTTTCTTAACCACTCTGTCACATGCCTCGCATCGCATGACTTAATCATTGGAGACTTTGTACTCGATTTACATACATAAACAAATAAAAAGATACACACCTGCAGGTGCTTGGGCCAGCTGGCAACTGCCTGAGCAGTGGCTGCATTCCTGGATCATGACATTTAGCAGGGCAGCAGATGTGACTTACACAAAGTGCTCCTCGTTGACAGCCGTTGGCAGCAACCAGTGCCTTTGCTCCCCTTGGCCCTTCGGCCGTGAAGATGAGGTGCAGCGAGAGGAAGGCCCAGAGCACCAAATCCAGCCATCTCTGCTCCTTTTTGTGCAAGCACCTTGCATCTGCTCCAGCACACAGCCCAGGAAACTCAGTCAGGACTGCGGGAGTGGTTGGGAGTCTCCGTGCAGGAGCCGAGATGCAGCTGCATCCCGGTCGCGCGCACAGGTAGCAAAGACAGGGCATGTTCCTGAAGCCTCCCTGTCTCCATCCGATAGCTTGCAGTGCGAAAGCAGATTTGGAAGGGTGGGATGAGAGAACAGACACACTGGTGTCAAACATCGACTTCCTTTAAATAATGAACAAACCTCCCTTTGCCTTCTGCATATGGGCAAAAACCTCAGCTATGCTGTCTCTATGATCTGAGCCAGCTGCAGTCACGGCCCAGGCTACCCCTGTGTCCTACCGTGTAAGCTGGTGGAGCATTTCATCTCAGCTGTGAGCTCATACACAGCTTGAGAAAGCATGTTGCCACCAAGGGCCACCGTCAGAGCGTCAGGATGTTTACATTTGGTGTGCAAATGTCAAAGCTTGGCTTCTGCCTGGAAAATTTTGACAAAAGTGGTTCCAGATATTACAGACCCCAACTGAATGTGGCTCAGAGGCAAACCAAAATCTATGGATAGATATTGCACTGACGAAATCCAGACATTTCTTCCTGCAAGACCTAAGGAAAAGAAAGGTCTAGTTAAAGCCCTGCCCAGTTTCAGGGGCACATGAAGTGCTCGGCACTTTCTGATGAGGGATTTTGAGTGGGACATGTGAGGAAATGAGTTTCATAAATGATCGAACATGTTTTTAATAGTTAACAAACATGGTTTTAATAGTTAACATTTCTTGACATTGCATGAAAAGCATTGGTGGCTCCTTTAGCAGGAATGAGAGTGCCCACATGTTTGAAGTCAGGCATGTGTTTAAACGCTTGAGTCAATTAAAACTCCAGGGCAGCACAACTTTCATTAATAACAACCCAGTGTTTCACCCCAGGATACTCTAATTGTTCCTCCTCAGGAAGATGTGATCCCAGGGACAGAAAGATTCAGCTTTTGAGAAGCTCAGATGATAACATTCAACGCGCTACCCTGAATGATCATGAATTGCCTGTTCATCTTGTAGACTTTGATGATAGCAACCATAACACACGAATGTTGGGCAGCTGGTTTCGGGTCAGACTTCCCCTGGAGGACAGCGAATCTCTGGATAGCAACCTGTCATGGTTTAAGGAGTCCCAGTACGTCGTGATACTTTGTTCTTCCGGTTCAGTTTTCATAAGACCCCCAGGAGCTTTGCAACCCACTAATTGAGCCTGTGTGCTTTTACTGAGAAATAACCACGTCGGAGCAGCGCAGCAGCTCAGCATAAACAATGAAAAATGTAGATGGTAGATGTGATTTGGGAAATCGTGTGGCATCTGTCCCTAGTCCCAGGTGGCCTCTCTAAAGTTTACCCGGTGTGGTCATCCCTGCCACGTGGTCGCTGTGCAGAAGGCGCTGGCTATGGAGACGCCTTTGGAATTAAAACAGCAGATGAAAGCAGTAGAGATCACCAAGAGAGATCCAGACTGTCTCAGGGACATCTGAGGAACGCTTTCTAAGTCAGGATTCATCCTCTCCACCTAACCCCTAGCCACCCTGGCCTTCTCTCTGCGCTCTGCTCCTTGTGACTCAAACACCTCTAGCCAGGAACTCTGCAGGAGAGATGTCTGGAGCCAGCGTGCAACCACACGAGAGACCAGTATGGGGAGTAACTTCTCTCTCTTTGTTCCTCACATTTAGAAAACCTCTGCCTGCCTCATCTCCTCTAACCTCTGTTGGAGAACCAGCCGTCCACTACATGCTGCAGCATGAGGTGAGGCAGGTGAATACGCGTGACACAAGCGACAAAACAAGTCAAAGCATTGATCGGCACAGTCCCTTCTCACCATGGCCCTGGAAGGCATTTACTCCTGTTCCCTGCAGGGCAGCTCAGACAAGTGACATTTGGGACCAAGCCCCAGGTGATCGGCCTCTGAGGGGACACAGGCAAGGACAGCTAAGGTTCTCCTTAGCTGTCTCACCCAGCAAGTTACTCCTCTGGCAGGATTTTATCCTGTGTTGTGTTTTAAGCTAACACCAAGAATTCTCCTGCTCCTCGCATGCAGAGGGTTGTAGGCAAAACGCACGTTATAAAGGCAAAGAAATTAAAAAAATTACTTTACTGCAGTATTGCAAATGAGAGGGAACTGAAAGCAGGGCTGTGAAACTGCTGGGAACCAGACTAAAGAGCAGGAGAGTTGCGGTGCGTTCAAGGGCTTGGAAGGGTCTCCCCGGGCGTGCGTGGTGCTGTAGGCTGGGCAGAGAGGAGCCATCCCAGCGGAGCGCCTACAGATCGATGGCACGAAGAGAGCACCTGGTGTGGGTAACAACTGGAGCTTAGCATCATGGGCAAAGTAATTAACTAATTAGAAAATACAGGGTAAACACAGGATAGAAGCTGATAGGAGGATACATGACGGAGAGAAGATGAAACAGATTCAACCTAGATGAAGGGCGATCATGGGATACGTTCAGAGGGCTGGGCAGATGGTACCCTCCGCACGTGCTGGCCAGCCACCGCCTGTCACCCGTGTCACCCGGGATCGGCGGCCTTCCTGTCAAACCCTCTTTGGAGTCCAGCCCTGCGGCTGGGCAAGGCTGGGAGAGCTGGGTCAGAAACATCGCTTGGGCTGCAGCCAGCGGAGGAGCAGCTGCCCGCTGGGGTGCCGGTAATGGCAGGGGCAGACCCTGGAAGCAGCACCCGCCGGCAGCACCTTGGCACGTCAGCACACAGCACCCGGGCACCTGGCTCTGCTGACTCGCTGGGACAGAAAATGTGCCCTTCTGCACTGGGAAAAACTCCGGGGCTCCGGCCCCAGAGCGGAGCGGCTGCGGTGCCCAGGGCTGCCGCACGAGCCAGCAGCAGCCGCGCTGGGCGCGAGGCAAGGGGCCGAGCGTGGAGGGAGCCAGGCGGCTGTCGGGGACTGTCCGGACCAGCGCCGCAGCACGGGAAGCTGAGATGTTTTCCCAGGGCAGGTTAAAGCCGGACAGAAGTCAGCATTAAAGACAGATCCAGAGATAAAAAAGCTCAGATTTACATAGATTTACTTTGCCACATCATTCACAAGCACACTTTGATCTGGAGTCATGTGTTGCTGTAATTACTGAAAGGTGGTTGGTGCAAACACACTTCCCACTGTGGCTGGGTCACTGCTGCGGGGACTTGCTTGCTCTAGCACTGACCCAAGCCTGCGTTCCCAGTCCTTTCTCTGTTCAAAGGGCTTCACACCCAGGGGTATCTGACAAGTAACCATTCTTTGGATATCAAACCTTCCTGAACAGCAGTCAGTTAGCCCTTGCCATGAAGCGATCGCCATGGAAAGAGGCTCTGGTACAAGGGAGAGCTGGAGAGAGAGCTCGTCAGGGGCAGACGAGCTACTAAGCCGTGCCTGGGGGTAGCTCAGGATCAGACAGTTCGGGTGCTTATCTGCGGATCATCGCTGCACCTTTTGATGTTCCCTTGCTGCTGTCAGGACAAGCCCATTCAGGAGCGGTTCCAGAAAAGCCACTCCACCTTACGGTTTTAGCAGAGTGAGACAGGAGCTGATCCCCGATGTAAAGATGCCCTCAGTGAAACAGGTGCACTTCGTATTCCGCAGCTCCCTACCTCACCGGCGAGGTCAGCCCCGCGTGCCTCCCGCTGCTCGCGCTGCCGCGGACGGCATTGCTTCGGGACAGGCCACAGCCTGCCCTCCTTCTCTTTGATGCTGCCTGCAGGCTGCAGAGGATGTGCTGATGCAGGGAAGAAATCACTGCTTCGTGAAGCAGGGAGAAGGGAAATCGTTGGGAGTAAGGTTGACAACAGAAGAAGCCTCGAACCTCTTGGGGACGAGAGGGAAAGGAGGTGCTTTAGAAATGCTGTCTCCCTCGAACTGGCACGCAACTGTTAGTCCAGGGGCTGGAGTTCAGTCTTAATCAGAAACAGTTGTGGACTCCAAAGCATCTTGATAGAGCAGCCAGCACTGTCAGTGTTTTTCTTGAGATATGGCTGGTGTGAAATGGGTACCAACCCAGCTCTTGGAAACAGCCAGCACTGGGAGAAATCATCTGCACAGGCACAGCGACTGCTGAGGAGCAGGTTCACATCTGTGGAGAGTCTGCAGGGCTGGTGCTGAGATACAGGCCCACACGTCCCGAAAGGCCACCTGAAATAAAGGTACCATTGCTCATCCCAGAGGCAGGACCAGAATGAGATGTCAACATCTCCGGGTGCAGCAGGGAAGAGGCAAAGGCCGGCGGACACACCACTCACGCATGGGACCTTCCTTTAGTAGCCACCTGAAGGTTAAAATACTTCCAGCAAAATATTCCTCTCCATCCCGGGCTGGATTCCTCCCCGTCTCGGTGCAAAGGTCTTGCATGATGAAGCCTTGCAGAGAGACTGTGCAGAGCACAGCAGCTGCTCATACCCAGGGCGGAAGAGAGGATTTGGCCCCAGTTGTCTTCTGTGGGGAGGGATGAGGAGTTTTAACGCGGAGGCGGTCAGGGAGACGGGACACCGCTACCTTCCTAGAGTTTGGCATGTGACAGCCCACCACTTGAGGTTAGAAATTGCCTTGGTCCTGTCTGAACTCACTGCTCTTTCTCTCTTTTCGTGCCAGTAGCAGGAATGACATCAGAGGCGCTGAGTCACGAGCAGATGTGCCTGAGACTCTGCCACGTTAGCCCCAGTGCTGTGCCCTCTGGTCTTTCAAAAAAAACCCTTCCTGAAGCAGGTCACTGTCACCTGTGTTAAAGGCCAGTTTGCCAATGTAGTCCATTGCCAGTCAGGAAAGGAGGCGGCGTTTTATTGGTTTTATCAGTTTGCACTTTGGCGTATCAGTGGTTTCCGTTCCCACTTACTTGTCGTCGTCCAGGCAGTGTCGCTTGCTCCCAGGGCAGTTACAGTGAGATTATGCGTGTTAGCAGTTGCCACATGCTGACTTGACTTAAACAAAGAACGCAACAAGTAGCAGACAGGAAATGAGAGGACAAAATATTTATGGAAAGGCATTTTTGAGAAACAGGCCACTCAGCGAAGTTTGTTTCAGATGCTTTGTTTGGAGGCTCTTTTGCTTATATGTCATTTCTTAGGCAGGAGAAGGGGGAATTCCCCTGTATATGTAACTGTAAGATTTTTATAATAGAACTACAGAAGAGGCTCAAATGAGAACACAGACTTTGAAAGGCCAAGATTTCACAAGCAGATCCATGCTGAAAGTTCCAGGTTAATGCTCACAGTTGCAGTGGCGATGCAATCCCTGAGAAGTGGTGCCTTCTCCAGGTTTATTTTGCCTTGGATCCAAATCTGACTAGCTTGTTCCAGTAAGTCATGGTCTGGAAAGGCTGCAGCTTGTCCCAGGCCTTGTACATCTGTGACATCCTCAGAGCTGAGCGCCGAAGCCTGGTGTATCTGTGGTGTAGAGCTGGGCGCGAGTTCCTCGCCTTGCCCCCATGGCCTGAGGGTGAGGGCTCCCTAAACCCTTCTGGTGTGGCAATCCATCCGCCCCGGTGAGGAGGTAGCTGTCAGCAACCATCACAGGCGAAGCCGCTGGGATGTGAGTTGAGCAATGCCATTCACTGTTCCAGCTGCTTGAAACCTGAGTCCCGCTTCACTCCCATGCCGCCCAAGACAGCTGTGCCCGCTAGAAATCAAAACTGCTCCTGCAGAAAATCTCAGGAGTGGGGCCCTGAGGGAAGGATTCGACATAGCGCTGGCCCTTCACTGCTTCCTGCTCCTCTGCCGCTTCCTTCTGCAGATCTTCAGCCTTCCTAGGGAGTCCTCAGCCCCCTTCCGCCCGGTAACATGACAGGAGGGGTCTCTCAGGCCCTGCCTGCTCCCTCCTGAGACAGCCCTTCCAGGGAGCCGTTCTCCAGTCCCACCACTCCCCTGCCTCTCGCTGGATCTTCTGCCACGCACAGCAGTCAAGCCCTTGCTCCCGGGAAGCCAGCTCTAGCGTGTCTTCTGGATAGAAAATTAAAAAATGACATTTTCTATCCAATCTTTACCCCTGGAGACACACAAATGCTTCCTGAAGGCAAAATGTTTTGTTGGGGCGGGAAGCTGAGGCACAGGCTGCAGTCTGGGGTTGAGATGCGGTACGGGAGCGTGCTCGTCTTTCACGCCACGGTGCGTGTGTGCACCAGCGGTGACCAGGACGCGTGCATCTGCGTGGCAGCCAGCCTCCTGGCTTCCCAGCCACGCTCCTGTGCCAGGTATTCACCCTCCTCCTTCTCTTCAGGTGTCCGTTTCATGGGAACTGGGTCCCCTCGTCCTACCCCCAAGGACCCTACTTTTCATGAATCTCATTGTGTTACGATTTGCCGTTCACAGTTATGTGTAATACTGTCTCAGATCTTAAATGCAACATATCATTACTACCTTTTGACAGGCAAAATATTTTCATCATTGTCAAAATGAAATACACTAATGTTATGGCAACAAAGCAATTGCATTGTCAAAACAGAAAGCTCATGTTCTTTAGCATTCTCCTCCTGTGGGAAATTGCCAGCTCTGGAGTTTTGCTCCTGTCAGACCATGGGAAATGCTAGAGAGTCACTGCTGCATGAAAAGAGGCTCCGCAGGCTTTAACCCTCATGTTTTTCAGACATCTCCAGTGACTATTAACACCAATCACTGAATATGTATTATCTAGGCCCATTCCAATTCAGCTGCCGGTGCTTTCTGGAAGGAAGGAACATGTGAGATCTTTCATACCTGAAAATAACCCACTTTGTGTTAGTATCACCAAAGCACTGAGGAATTCCAGGCCAAATCTGACCTCTGGCTCTGTGAGGATCATCCTCACTAAAGCTCATACGTGTCGTAACAGCCCAGTTACCGGCTCCCTGGTAGGAAAGCAAGTGGAAAAGTACTGCCAAGATGGAATTCCCTCACCCCCTCATCAAGGGCCGATGACACAACATAGCACGCCTGGTATCCTCCATTTCTCAAGCATCCTCTGTGCTAGGGAGGGACCTCTTCGAAGTCTGCAATCGATGGAGCTGATAAAGTGTGCCCGCAGCAGCTACGAGGAGTTGGTAGGTCACATGAGGCATAGCGCAAGATGGCACCATCCAGAGTTATGTCACATTCAGTTGATCCATGTATCACCACCTCGATTGCAGAAAGGATCAAAGCATCTATAGATAGTTTCAGTAACCTGTGCCCTTGTGAAGGACTGTAAGGAATACTGGTTTTGAGGTCACAAAACAAGCAATTATGTGCCAAGAGGAAATTGCCCAAATACTTGCAATGCAAGGTTGCTTTTCTTAATTTCACCTGCACGGTGTGTCAGTTCCAAAGGGTCAATTATGTTTCCAAAAGATGCATGTTTCTGTAATTGTACTGGGTCTGCAGTTGAACTGAGCAGGGCCCTGCAATCTGACACTCGAGTATGGGAAATACCGTGGGTATGGAGAAGGCTGGCCAGGTAACCCCCGAGCATCCTCCCGTAATGACTGCCTTTCCTTGCATCTAATTGCTGCTCTGCCTCGAGAAGCACCACAGCGTTCTCAGGCTACCGAAGAGCCAGGCTGTCTGCCCCTGCCCCATGCCTTGGTCGTTTCCCAAAGCCCACCAGGGACCCAGGTTCCTGGGGGGTGCCAGGAGGCAGCAGAGAAACACAGTGGTGTCCTGAGCCAGGAGTGAATTTCACCGGGAGAAGAAGGGAGCGTTTTAAATATCCATAACCCCAGAAAGAAGGCGATTCGGATCTTATAACCAACACGAGGCATCTCAGCTAAGGAGCTGCAATTCCTTTACGTTTGATTTTCAGTTTTTAATTCACTGGGTTTGAAAGAGTTTGGGAAAATCAAGGCATATGATGCAAAAGAAGGCTTGGCCTGAGAGTCACACCTGGCTCGTCCTTCCAACGTTCACAGAAAACAGCTGTCACGTAGGAACCCACAGGTCCCATTTTCCATCTTGTGAGTGGAAAGGGATGCGTGAAGTGTGGCATCTCCCTGCAGTGTCAGCACCGGGGGCTGGCAGTGCCCTCCTCTCCTGGGGGCCGCGAGGCAGAGGGGTGGCACAGCAAGAGTCCTTCCCCGCTTGTTTCTGCTCTGCCTGTTGCGCCTGTGTCCGGCCAGACGTGCGCCTGACGTGCCGGCCTCAGCGGCCCTGAGTAGTCCTGCTTCTGAAACGAGTAATGCTAACTGGGAGAGAGGTGAGAAACAGCAGCCCACTCCACAGAACCGCGTTTACTCACGGCACCGCTCCGAGGAGTTGTGTAATTCTTCCAGCCTCTGCTTTGAGGCCTGCTGCTATAGCCTCTCTTTCCAATATTTATTTTTTATTTCTACAGCTTTCTCGTGATTCATGAGGCTATTCTGCCAGGAAGCGAAGGCAGGAGAAGCCCACCCATGGGGAGGGCCCTGGCAGCAGGAAGGAAGCGATTAGCAGGTGGCATTCAGAGCTCCCACTCGCAGCCAGCCCTCCCCTACCAACAGGAAGTGCTCCTGCTTTGAAGTCTATTTGGAAAGCTTTAAAAATACGTACTAATTGCCTTGCACAGACCTATTGATATACAAGGAACACTTTGCAATGTAAATATGCTCCCTTGGTACACTGAGAATTAGATAACAAGCCCAAGCTCATACCTCTTGTAGGAACATAGCTCGTCACCACCACAACCCCTGTCTCCAGAGGCTCTGAGTTATTCTTTTCCCTTTATCCATAGTGAGTGGTTTCTGTGCCGAAGAAATGACATGTGAAAATGTGTACACTTGGTGTCTCTCTGATCAGTTTTATGTCCCACCTGTAGCACTAGCCAGACAGCTCTGAAATTCACCCAGCCCAGTCCGTCTTTGTCAGGAGAGAGTGAAAATGAGTTCCCATCTCCCAGCCAAAGTGTACCTGGAAAGCGAGAGGAGTAACTGGCCGTTGTGGAGACACGCTCCTTCCCCGTTCCATTGCAGGGCCTAACCCGTGGCTGTTGGCGCTGATGCACGGAGCTGGGAGCCATGGCAGAGTCTCCAGGAGGACAGGGAGCTCACGTAATACAACAAACTGTAACGGAGCCAGGTGCCAGATCGGAGAACATCCATAAACCAGAAGACGTAAGTGATTGATTGTTTCTGCAAGATAAATACACATGGAGTTAGCTGGAGCCAGTCTGAACTAACAAGGGCATGCTGGGGCAGGGGAGGTGTGTGAACAGGGAAACGAAAAGTTGGCTACTAGTTAAAGTGGGTGGATTTCAGAAATGATGTGTTACTCTAGCGAAGATTCAGGCCAGGTGAGATGGGATGGCAGAGAGAAAAGTACGGGACTGTTGCCCCAGCCAGCTTCCTCCTTGTGAGTACTGGCCACGTTTACGACTGTTTTGCCTTATTTGTAAAACATGCACCTCTGTCTGTTGCCCTGTAATCTTTGTTGGCTTCTGGACCTCTGTGAAGGAACAGTAAAGATGGGAGCAAAGGCAGTTTATGGAAGCAGCAATCCTTGAAACATCACAGCCCGGTTCTACCAGGAAATTTAGCCTTCCTTGCAGCTCACGGACATAATTTCCTTTCCTCATCCCTCAGCCAGCCCTGAATGCCCTGAGACTGTGACCCAGCTGTATGGAAAGATACAGGTTGGCAGCAGTGCTCCTGTGACACCGGCATCATGGCGAAGTGCCATTGACTCAAGGAGACCAGGATCAGGTCTTCAGAGAGGAGAGAACCTACCAGTTAGAGCAAACTGGAGATAGCAAGGGCTAATTTTTCACACATCTGATAATGTTACTGTAGAACGAAGGGAATTAACGTCATTCACATTCAGTCATTTGCAAATAATCAACCTAAAGTTGACCGTCCCCAGTTACTTCTCCTCCAGGAGTAGGCAACTTCCAGGTCCCGGCTGGGTGGGGGATTTCCTGTCTGCACTTAGTTTGTACCTCTTCCAAGGCTTGCGGTTTGCTGGGTGGTTCGTGCCTTCCATTAACACCTGCTGGATGTTCAACTCATTTTTAATTTTACAACGGGGGGGGGGGGGGGGGGTGAGCCCTGACTTCTGCAACTGGCAGAATTCATCCTGGCAGCTGAATCTGTGCCGCCGCCTTCTGTCTGCTGAGAGCCAGAGGCTTTGCTCAGTTTTGTTTCACCAGAAATTACCCTGATAGTTTAGAAATGAAAACTAAATAAATAGAAAGAAAGGCAGCAATGCAGGAGCATAGCTTCCAAGTTATCTTTGTTAGTTTGCCAACGGGCTGTGCAAAGCTTGCATTCTTTCTGCAGACTCTAAAAAGCACCTTCCCAAACAGAAAGTAAAACTCATGCAATCTTCGCAGTCTACACATGAAGCTGCCTCGTATGAGGCTGGGTCAGTGGCACAGTGGGAAAGCTTTTCATGAGCACAATGAAGGAACCAAAATCTTCCTTTTTCAAAAGACTGTGAGCTGCCGGTATTGATGAGTACACATAGTCAGTGTGTATTCTGAATTCATAGGAAGCTGGCTTAGCCCTTCTTTTACCCAACACCAGATCACACAAGATCAACAAGACCAGCCACAGAAGCTGTCTGGCTTTCAGCTGCAGCCATCTGCTTCCCTGAGGAGGACAGGCCCTTCGTCTCGGTCTGCTTTCGGTCAAGCAGCATTTGCACCTTGTCGTCTGGTGGAGCTGCCTCAACTTGGAAGTGCTGCTTTTATTTTTCAGTTTCTACTTCACAACCTCACAGGCTGTGAATAGATATATTTAAAATACATCTGCCATGAGTAGATGTATTTAAAAAGCTAGGTTGAGAGGGGCATTTTTGTTAAGGAGGAATGAAAAAAAAATCAAGGAAAATACTGTCTTGCGTCAGCCTGAAAGCATGTTTTCACCAGAGTGAAAGGAAAACTCTTAAAAACTTTGTTTGGTGTTCACCAAAACATTTCCTTTTTTCAGCATCTAATCCTAGCTATTTTCACCACGAACACATGTAAAAAATCCAAAGGGTTTCCTTAAAAAGAAATGGCTTGATATGAAAACAAAATGAAACGAAAATTAAAAATGTCCCCCCCGCTGGTCCTTGACTCTGCCAAACGTATTTGCCAAATCCAAGCCACAATCCTTCTTTCCTGAAAGCGCATTTCTTTGAGTGTGTAAACAATCCACTGGATTAAAATAATATTAATGCATCCAGTGGTAGCATTTAAATATATTCTAGCCGTAGTTTCTTTTCAGGTTTCACACCACAATAGAGATCTTCATGGTTTTGACAAATATTAAGCAAGACACAGGCTTCTCACTGCAATGGGAACTCCTCCTCAGAAGCTGTGGGGTTCGCTGTGGCCCAGACAAGCTGGTCCCCTGGGGATGTCCTGGGTGCAGTTCACCCCAGCACTGCAGCATCTCTCCTTCCAGACAGCTACTGGAGAGCAGCCCATCATCAGCACAGAGTTTCTGAAATAACAGGGAGGTGCCCCCGCCCCGCTGATGCCAGCTAAGATCTTTGCATGGAAGGATCTTTGGGGCACTTGGAGGTATTTCGTTTGACCTCCAGCCACAACGACAAATTTTGATTAGAGTCCTGGGTGATTTAAAGGTACAGTCATGGATATGTGTATCCCTACTCACGCAAAAACCATCTCTGAGGTGCAGTGTTCCCATCACGTGTCGTAAATCCATCTCCAGGACACATTTCAGTCCTGTATCATAAATATGCAGTTGGCATGAATTCAAGGGAGGTGCTTTTTAAGTACCACCTTTTCTTCAGCACCATTCGAAATGTCATGTGATAATAATGATAACAAAATGCTTCTGCAAGGCCCCTCTTGTAATTACTTTTCTAATAGCACAGAGAGGAACTGGAAGGCATTAGCTGACAGCGTCCTAGATATGTATGTCAAAACTGCCACATCTGATCTGCATTTGCTGAATCCAGAGCAGGCTCACTTTGGCTAACCTGTGGCTTTTCAGCAGGATAAGCAAGTGTGTCAATATATACACACACACACACGTATATTATAATATAATATATATGCAATTGGTTTTGTTGGGTTTTGGAAAACTGTGTAGTCAGGTTTGGGGAAATCCATGCTCGTTCAAGCCTCCTCACTGATACCAGGTTGGACTCTAGAGTTCTGGCATTTCGGTGTTAGCAGCCCTCCCCGAGGCGGAGCACAGCCCGGATACAACAAAACTGCTTTGTGGGGAGCCAGGAGGCCCCCCAGAGCAGCAGCACACCAGAGCTGCAGTCGCCCTGTCTGCCGTCCTGGTCTTTAGAGCTGTCGGGTCTGCAGCTCCCAGGGGGCTTAGTGCTTTCAGGAAAACAAAGGCCACGACAGAGGAAGGCAAAACTACTTCTTGTAGTCTTTTACTCTATACTTTTCAGTCAGCACGGGGTGTGCAAGGTGTTAGTATGGAGCCATGTCACCTGTAAGCCTTTATTCTGCGGTGGCTGGAAGTTTCTAACGCAATCCTCCCCTCTTTAGGGCTTGGGCGATGGGAGCACAGTTGAGCCAAAGACCGGCTCTCGGCGCCGAGGCCTGCGCGGCGCGTGAAGGGTGTCTGCGTGGCTGTGCACGCTCGGCTCACGAAAAGGCAGCAGAAGGACCAGGAGGTGTCCGAGCAGCCTGGGGTTCTCAGGTGCCTTTGTTCACACAAAGCGAGCAGCTCCCCCCTGCCGATGGCGACGGGACAAGACCCAGCTCCACACAACACAAACAGCACAGCGGAAGCTGTGATGTTGCAGAATACCTCCTGCCACCAAGATCTCACAGGAGATTGCTCACCCTTGACTCAGTAGGCAGAGCTTGTCTTTGCCCACTTGGTCTTCTGCCAGGCACGCTCAGGCACTGGCTGCTGCCGTTGCTCCAGCATCATGACTGTCTTCCGAGGTGTTACAAGAACCCAGCTTGCATGGGGCCAGCTCCTTCCTCCGTAGTTTGCGTTCTGCCTTGATCCAGAAAACACTGAGCAGGCAAGACCACTCCTGTTCTCCTCTTGTCCAGCCGAGGTACTGGAGGGGCTGGGCAGCAAGGGGCCACACACAGGCCACGTGAATGACGTTGTCTTTAGGCCACAACTGCAAGGTGGTCACCATTTCGCTCCCCATTAGGGTGGCTTTTCCATCACACCAGCAACCCTCTCTCTCTCTTGTTGTTTGGACAAAGAATGGAGACACGAAGGGTTGAAACGGTTTTGCTCTGTGCTCATCTGTGTCCGAGGGAACTGGACATAATGGGCTGCTGTGGAAAGCAGACATGTGGCACATGCATGGTCTGAGGTCTTTTAAGAGAGAGGCCATTTGAAATGTGGATTTCCCTCCCTCTGTTTCTTTGCTGAGGAGTCTAGGGCCCGGGTGTTTCTTTGGGGCCTAGACGGGTGCAAGACATACACACACGCCCAGAAATCTGGCTGGAAAACCACAGACAGACATGCAGGGAGAAACTGAGCATGGGCTTCACGCTGCAAGAGTGCTCTGCCTCCCGAGCTTGCTCCTTCCTTCCAGGCAGCAGCACGGCCTCTGGCAGGTGTGGGTCTCGGGCACCGCAGGTGAGCAGAGAGCTGAGGCAGGCCCGGAGGCCTGCTCGTGCACATTGCTGAATGCCAGGCACAACAGACACCGAGAAGCACATCTTCGCCAGCAGCCTCCGAGGAAGGGGGTACCGCTTTCCCCTGCTGGCAGAGAGGGCTGGATGTAAGGACTGGCTTTGGCAGAAAGCAGGGATCCTCCATGCAGTTCCTGGTCTCGTGTTGACTTGTAGCTGCTGTCAGTCCTGTGGTCCTAACCTGGAGTTAAATCCAGCTGGCGGCCGGTCACGAGCGGTGTTCCCCAGGGCTCAGTTTTGGGTCCGCTCTTGTTTAACGTCTTTATCAATGATCTGGGCGAGGGGATCGAGTGCTTCCTCAGTCAGTTTGCAGATGACACCAAGCTGGGCGGGAGTGTCGATCTGCTCTAGGGTAGGAAGGCTCTGCAGAGGGATCTGGGCAGGCTGGATCGATGGGCCGAGGCCAACGGTATGAGGTATAATCACCCTGCTGAAAGCTTCTAGCTGTGACATTGAGGCTGCTTGTTACCCTGCTCGTGCGACAGCGCAGCGGCTGTGGGACAGACGCAGCAGTTGCTCTCGGTCCGTGGTGGTCGCAGGAGGCAGGCAGAGCTGCGGGGGCTGCCCAGAGGGTGGCAAAACTCCCCGCAGTTCGAGCCCCTCGGACCCCGGTCCAAGCCCCATTAGTTCTGGCCCGGCAGCCAGTCCTGTGGCCTGCCGCCACGCGTGTGGCGAGAAATCCTTTGAAAAGCAACTAGCCTGGGCCCTGCCGGGAAGGGGAGTGAGTAATCGGCAACCTGCAGCTGAGGCTGCTCCGAGTGGAAGCCTGGTATCAGTTGCCCAACCGTCACCCTTCCTTCCCATTGAAGTGCGTAGCGTGCAAGATAAAATCTGCTCCAGACAGCTTACGACAAGAAGTCGAGTGTAGGTGTCTGAGATTTAAAAAAAATAATAGAGAAAGTTTGTTCTTATCCAAGCGGATTTCCTGGAGCGATGAGTGAGCCTGGCATGTTTCTGCTCTGCCTTTGGCATGTGCCTGCCCACCTGGGCGGGCTGCCACGGCCGGGTCCGTTGCTGCTGAGGAGGGAGCAGTCACCCTTACGCGCTCTTAGAGCCGGCTCTGTCCTCGCCTCTGCAGCCCTGGGCTTTGGGTGCCCTCGCTGGGGCGGCTGCGCTGCGGGGAGCCGGGCTGCCAGCCTGCGTGGAGAGCGTCCGGCTGCCGGCACCGCGCGTGCCGTACCTGCGGCCTCTGCTCGCTGCTCCGCGCCAGCACCCATGGCCGCTGCCACCGCAGCGCCCGTACGCCAGACCCCTGGCAACCTCCCCGCTTCCCCCCCTCGCTGGTGGCCGTGGCAGGCCGGAGAAGCCCCTTGGCAGTCACCAGGCATCCCAACAGACGCTCTCTTCTCTAGCCACCTGGGAAAATGCATTGCCCCCCAACAGGCGTTTGGGAGAACCGCTCCCCCGAAAAGAAACCCAGGCACAACCCTGCCCACAAGCAGACGGCGCTCTGCACTGAAGCCCTCCAGGCAGCCCGTTCCGGTTCCTGGTCTCTGTGTGGGCAGAGAGGGACACGGGCACATTTTGCAGTGGAAGATGTGGAAGACTTAGCACTGGGTTTATTTCCAGAATTTTTTTTTCCATTTTGGGCTTTCACATAGCTTAGAAACCTTTGAGAAGAGATCTCCCAACACTTTCGCCTGCCGCTCACGCCCTGGTGATCTCAAGCATGCCGATATTTCCGCTCAGATAACGCTTTTCATTCAAGCTGGGTGATCTTTTATGAACTCCTTGGTTTACTGAGACGTAAGTAAACAAGCAGTCCTCCAGTCACCTTGCAGTGAACTCGGGAGAGGTGATTCAGCGAAAAGGAGCCGGTGAGAGGGGAGGGGATGGATGGGAGGGCAGCCTGGGAGCCAACTGCGCTGCGTCTCGCCTGCGTTTCCCAGGACCCCCAGCCATCCCTGTCCACGCGCAGCACAACGGGCGGCACTGGAGTTCGCAGAAGCCTGGGAAACGAAGTTGCGTGGAGGTTGAGGCAAATCAAGCCGCTCATCTGCGGCGGTCACACTGGATCAGTGGCAAAACACGTCTGCTAACTTGGTCCAGGATGCTCTCTCGTAGGCGCTGTTGCTTCTCCACCAACGAGCGGGAAGGCAGGCCTGCAGGGTTCCAGGCGCGTCACCACAACGCTGAATGGGCGTTTGGAAGGTTGGAGCGCGGTGTGACAGAGAGTGGCTTCAGCCTGGCGCCTGGAGCATAGACAGGGCGCTTTCTGCTCCACCTCAGGAGCAGGGACAAGGGCTCCGACCACTTTGAAACCGCCCGGCACGTCCATCTTTACTGGGGAATTCAGCAGCGGAGCCTTGTTCGCCGCTTAACCAGGACACAGCAGAAACCCCAGGAGTGCAGAGGCTACCGGGCAGGAGCACGCTAACGGGGAACCCCTGTGGGCACCCAGAGTGGGTGCCCTGGAGCCCACCCCTCCTGTGGGTGCTGGCTCACCGAGCATGGCCCTGGAGCCAGCACCGCTCTGCCCGCGGCTTCAGATCAACTTGTCCTCAAACTGTGCTGGCCGCTGAAACTGTTTTAGGTTGAGAATTACCAGGATTAGGTAGCAGGGGAGTGACTTGTATTGTAGCTGTTTGCCTACAGCTGGGTTTAAAACCAAAAGCAGCCATCTGGTTAGCTCGGCAGCCCTTCCTTCCACTGGTGGGACCCGGTCCCTGCCGCGCGTGGGCTGCCCGGCCGTGGCTCAGGGCTCACAGCCGGGTCCCTGCCATGCGTGGGAGCACCGTGAGCTCTGGTGGCTGCGTGGCCGTCGGGACAGCAGGCATCAAGGCACTGCCCGGGACTGCTGCGGCCGGCCCGGCTGGCGCAGCGACGTGGCTCCGGGTTAACCAGCGCTCACTAACTGCCTGGGCAGCTTGCTCCCACCCAGCCGCACACCCCGTCCCCGCGGCACCGGGAGAAGCCTGCAGCCTGCAGCACACCCGCTGTCCCTCGCATCATCACCCGTGCGGCGGAGAGCGCGCAGGTGAGGGTCAGGGGTCCCCGGAGCGCAGGGGCACGCACAGCTTGCGGCGTTGTGCTGGCATTTCCCAGCTTGCCTGGGTCACGGGGGGTGAGGTGAGGTCAGCATTTGGCTGTGCTTTGGGCTCCGGTTCGACTGAACCTCATTGCCAGCGTTCAGCAGCAAGCATCTGTCCCCACATGAGGTGCAGGAAGGCTTGCACTGGCAGCTTAAACAAGTACTTGCCTGAGGACTCCCCTAATTGGTGAGGAAGCCCCGTGTCTCCTTTGCTTCTGGAGCGTATGCGTATCCGGGAGCGAAGCTCTTTCCCCAGTGAAGTGTCCATGGTGGATTTCCTGGTGTCAGTACACACCCCAGAGGCAGCCTGCGGAGTCAGAGCTGGGAGCGTGCCGCAGCCTGGCCACTGCCTCCGCTGAGGCGGCAGGGAGCCTACCATGGTGTACCTGCTACGGGTCTTAAGCTGCAGACAGCAGCGTGCAGGCCCTTTGTCCCATGCTGCACTTTATTCTGAGAGAGGAGATATGAATGGACAGGATGGGCTAAAACTTGGGCAAAGTCAGATACAGAAGGAAGAAGAAAGGTCTTTCAGGCAATATCCCTGGAAATATATTAACATACAGGCAACAAATCTGTCCACAGGGGGAGGAGCAGGTGATTGGCAGTTCAAGAAGCAAATTTAGAGTAGTGCAAGTGCTGGCAAAGCTTCTCCTTAGACTGGAGTGCTTCCGCAAGTCGGCTCCTGCTCCGCTGGAAATCTGGGGCCAGCACGATTGAGAAGTGCCTGAGCACCAGCTCTGTCTTTGGCCCCAGCATGGCCCGAACGGAGAGCCAAGAAGCCGAAGAGCAAGCTGGTTTCCTGCTGTGGATGCAGGATTTGCCTTCCTCGGGCTCACCAAGGCTCCTTGGTGTGAGACAGGGTGTTCAGAGGTCTCTGCCCTGCCAAGAGCCCTGGCTGCACCAGACAGCTCAGCAGCCGTCGGGGCAGCTGGGGGAACCCCGCACTGGTGGTGACACTGAGACGAGAGCCTTCCTGCTCTCTGGGTGCGGGGCCCGGACCTCCCGTGCTGGCTGTCTCAGGGGCAGGCAGAGACTGCACATACAGCCCCGCTGATTTTCTTGGTGACGCTTCAAGGCACAGCCAGGGACTTGCATGAAAGTCAGACTGTTCTTCCCTTGCCTAAATGGAGATGCAGCAACAGAAGAGTCAGAAATGGTTCATTCCCATAGCGTGGGCCTGATTTTGTGAGCTGCGTGCTCGGCGCCAGCCCTGTGAGCTGGGAAGCACCTCTCTCACCCAGCCTGTCACGTAGCCTCGACAGCCCAGGTCAGTCAGGAGATACCGATCTGGCTGCTGACATGGCTGAGGGGAGTCTCGGCTGCCCTGCGCCTCAGGTCTCACCAACCGTCGGGGCTAATTCATTTTTCTTGGTGCTGAGCTCCTCTGTCGCTCTCAGGGGCATCGGGCCGAGGCCCCTCTGTGACACTAACCCCAGAGCACGTGCTTTCTCAAGGACCTTCCCATGTGCAAATGCACTAGTCTGAGGAGCAACGGCTCCCCTTGACTGGCACTGATATCTCCCTGCGATCGAGCAGGCTGTCTGCCCTGTGATTTATGGTGCTGCTGCTGGTGATACACAGGCTGCCTGCGAGCAACCGGTAATGACCACTCACTGGCCCCTCTTTGCCCAGCAGTGAAATTTTCAGCTTCAAGGTTCAACACTAGGCACCAACGGTATTTTCAGCCTTGGCCTGACCTTCAGGTTAGCTTTAGGCTCCGAGTCCGTTGCATCACAGTTTGCTCCCAGTAGGATGTCCTATATCAAGAACAGTGTCACAAGGTGATTGGTTTCTTATAGAAGTGGTAGGAAGCCATCACAGGCTTGCCCAGACCCATGCCTTATTTCTGAAATGTCATTTCAAATAAAGGTCACGTTCTGCGCCTGCTTCATGGAGCGAAGGAGTCGGATAGGTATGGGAAGACCTACAGCGTTCACAACAGGGCTGTAAAATGAGCGGAGAGCGGTTTGTAAGCGCTGCAACCATCTATCTAGTGACATAGATTCAGACCTTGCCTCCGCAGAGAGCGCCTGTGGTTTTTGAAAAATCAGTGTGGTTGGATCAGCATGCCAGGTGAGCTAAACATCTCGCCTGGCAGGGACTTGAGCTCCCAGCACCCGTTTCTGCCCAGGGTCCAGGAGGAGCCGGTCCCATACAGACCACAGATGCACACACAGCAGTGCAGGTTACTGGCGTGCTTTATAGAATCATAGAATCATAGAAAGTTTTGGGTCGGAAGGGACCCCTAGAGGTCATCTAGTCCAACCCCCCCGCAGCAAGCAGGGACACCGCTAACTAGATCAGGTTACTCAGAGGCCTGTCCAACCTGGTCTGGAATGTTTCCAGGGATGGGGCCTCCACTACCTCTCTGGGCAACCCGTACCAGTGTTTCACCACCCTCATTGTAAAGAATTTCTTCCTTATATCCAGCCCAAACCTACCCTGTTTTAGTTTAAAACCATTACCCCTCGTCCTGTCACTGCTGTCTCTACTAAAAACATTGTCCCCATCTTTCCTGTAGGCTCCCAAATGGTGTCACAGAGACAGATAAGTCGTATGACAGCAGTCCCACCTTAAGTAGCAATTGGGAGGGATAGTGAGCAAATAAAAAACGTGTTTCTCTTCTGGCTTCACAACAGAGTTGTGCTGCAGAAGAAAAGCGCACAGCTCGGCCAGCCACAGGGACCTCGCTCTTGTCTGATGGCTCCTGCCCTTTTGCAGCTGCGGTCCTTCTGCGCATGAAGGCACGAGGCTGGGGTGACCCAGTCAGCTGTTTATTGAAAGTGGAGATGCTGTCTGGCGAACACTCGGGCACTCAGGAGGAAGAGGAGAAAAGGTCCTGGTTCTCCTCCAGTGTCTGCTGGGGGCTGAGGGACCGACTGCCCGGTGGGACGACGGCGAACCTTGCGCATGGGATGGATTGGTTCAGCGAGCAGGGTGGCTGCAGGAGGACAGAATGGTTGGAAATCCTCTTGACGGAAGGAGGCCGACACTGAGTGGTGCTACGGGAGCACCCGAGAGCAGTGTCAGGTTTGCCAGCACTAAGTCCCGCTCACGCCGCTGGCCACGGACCGCGCTGGCAGCCGCCCGAAGGGCTGTAGGGAGCGGCCGCGTTTCGTGGACACCCACACCCGCCTCACCTGAGCACGCACAGGCCGGGGACGCGATTGCTCGGCAACCAGCTTCCCCCATCAAGCAGTCTCCAGTCTCTCCCCACACAAACTTTCCCTTATTCCTGTAGTTCAAAGAAAGGGAGACATTCTTTATAATAAAGTATTTACAAAAAAAGATCTCTTAAGCCTGTATGCACTGTTGAACACTTTGACTTTATTTTCTAGGAAGAACTTCACAGAAATGAAGAAGGTTTGGCAATTTTTGAGCTTGGAGAAGACCCGCGGCAGGCAGAGACTGCGTAACACAGGTAAGGCTGCTTTTGCTTCCCAGAAGTCCATACTTTGCAAACAACTGATCCAGAAAATGCAAGCTGCCTTCAAGAAATTACAAAGACTTCCCGTGTTCAGACCAGGCAGCGCTGGACCTCTCCTGAAAACCCTTGCACTGAAGGGGTGTGCATGAAAGGACCCACTCTGCGTGGCCTGGACGTGGCACACAAGCACCAGCTCTGGACTCCAGGTGGGTTATGGCGTTCTACTGTTGGCATACAATAATCAGAATTACTTGCTTCTGCTCTTGACTCCTGGCACTCTCTGCAGCTCACCACTCTCGGCCTGATTATCTGTACCAATGTCAGTGCGTGCAGCAAGCAGGCTAGAAATCTGTGATGTGTTTACCTCCTCACTATCATCAGTTCCTTGCTTTGACAAAGAGACTATGTGGAAACGATCCAAATGCTGTGCAGCGTGAGGAAAACCCCCCTGCATTCATGATGTCCCAATCACGGGACAAGAAAAGATTCCAAAGAATTTAGAATAGGTCTAATTTTCATGACACAGCCAAGAATGCACAGTGAAGTGAATACCTTCTGGGCAAAGGCCACCCATTTGACAATACTACAGTTATAATCCAGACACGTCTACTACCAGCAGGAAGATATACCACTAGGATGGTGCAAGAAAATAATCCACAAAACAGGTTTTCTAATTGGGAAAAGTGCTTTGAACAGGCTTCTTTAGAACCTGTTTGTAACCAGTTTCTCTGTCTCCTGAACTTCCTACCCCACCTAGTTATCTCTTCCTTCATTTTTTGCAATTTCAAACATTCTGAAGTTGCATCCAAAAGGAAGAACTTCCCAAGCATAACACTGCAGAGAAGAGCAACACAACTTTGCGGCATGCCATCTTCTGGGGAGTGGCACTGATGTCCAGGTAAGGCTGCCAGATTAACAGCTCCTGATCAACATCAGGCCAGACCATCAATCACATGCCTTGTGCTTTCACATACCCAGCCTGTGCTGATGTTTATTTTTCAGGTGATTCCGTCCCATCAGTGTAAGGGCAAGGTTCGTTTAATTTCCCCTACCTTCCTCTATTCCCCTTCCCTCTACCCTAGAGAGGCACGCTTGCCTCCTAGGGTATCCTCGCATACTGAAGAACAACTTCCAAAAATATCTGTTCATTTCTGCCCGCAGCATTTTTAGAGACCTCACAGAAAGGCACCCAGAAGCCAATAAAGTGAAAACATCTGGGGCAAGGCAAAAGGTGCATGGAATAGACAAAAAGCCTTCCCCGCTTTGCAACGAAAAAAAATAATAAAGAAAAAAATTCAAGACCTGTTAGCTGTCAGTGCCACTAATGTACCACCTTCTGCTTAAACAGTGGCCACGAGCTATCTTCTTTCTTCTGTCTCACGTCAGGAAACGAGCATAGCCATACCAGTACGAGAGACTGGGCTAAGTCACAGACTGGGGCTGAACGCACGCCATGTGTGCGAGATGGGGGGGTGCAAGCAGCAAAGCTGGCAGTTCCTTTAGCGCTCGCTCACAGCCCTGAACACGCAGCAGCAGCACTTCAGGCCTTCTGCGCTGGCTTTTTTACTTGTAGTTTGTGCATCTCCTGCCTTTAAAAAAAACGAGAAAGTGGTGACTCAGAATCAAAGTACTATTATCAGTGAATCTATCTGCTACTCCTGCTGTGTAAGTAAACGTGGCAAAGCCACCCAGAAGAGCTTTCTGGGGCCTGCGTGCTTCTGCCCTCGTTCATGGCTTTGCATAGAAAGAGGGAAGGTGCAGAGGCAAGGCCTGGGTGCTGCTTGCTCCCAGCCCCTTGTTGCTGTGCAACGCTCAGCAGAAGGCACATCACACTGAAGAGAATCAGGCCTTGGTGTATGGAAGCCCCCCACAGCCACATCGTATTTCAGCTCCTGTTTCACCATTGCTTCTCACCCTTGCTCTTTTGCCCCAATTCCAAAAAAATCTGCCCAAGGAGGGACTGCAAGAGCGGAGCTTATTTAAACTACTCCTTCTAGCAATTTCACATTAAACACAGGCTGAGTGTATAAGGTGACTTCAAAAAAAGTCTTTCTTTCCTGGTCTTCCTCAAATTATCATTTGATTAAGGAATGATTTTATTTTAAAAAAAAGCTCTGAGGAAGGTAAGCAGCTACTGAAGTCTGTATTGCTGAGAAATGCAGGAACTGAACCAGCACCCCTATATACTCCTGTGATGAGAGCCCCAGCACATGCTACGCTATTACTTTCATCTGCCACTCTAGACTGGTTTTAGACAGTTTTACATGTGGATTAAAATGTATTTTATTAAAACAGGACACGAAAATTAAACAAATGAGTACTAAGTGGACATACCTATTTTATTACCAAAAAAATTAAATTGATGCATTTACTGTATTCAGTTTTTCCTTTTAAAATTTTATCTTTTATTCACTCGTCAAGAGCCAATAAGTTATATAAATCATAGTAGTTTTCATTTCCTTACCGAAGTAGTCAACAAGTTTTTTTTACTTATTTTTATGCTGACTGGGTAGCACATCAGACCTTTAGAAAGAGTGTATGGGTCTCTGTTTTTCCAAAGAGATTCTTCTTGAAAAGGCTACCTTTCTCGCGCAGGTTTCTGTGAAACCTCTTCCCCGTCATCAGCGTAGCGTTGCGGTTCCCCGGGAGGTCCCAAACGCTGCCGTATCAGGTGTCAAGGCACTCGACGCAGAGCAGGTCCATGCGCACCCAGAGGACCAGCCCACGAGGCCAGCGGAGCCACCCTGGCCCTTCCAAGAAGCCACGAATCACACCGAAGCTCCACGCTGAAGGCAGGGCCAATGATTCCATTTGACAGATGTTAAACCAAATACTTCTCTATTTAATTATGTTACGAGTTCCAGAAGGTTAAAACGGTAGACACATGCACAGAGCTTCTGTCAGTGACAATGAACTGAGGCAGCAGCATTGTCATCCCTGTGCTTTCAGTGTCTAAAGCAACTCCTAAACAAGTACAATTTGGGATACTCATGTCGAACTTAAACAGAGATTGTTGTTTGCTGTACTAGTATGAAGGGTTTTCAAACACTTCAGTAACTTATAACTAGTCTCACCGTTGCCACTTTCCCGTCTGCTTCTCATAAGCAGATGCTTTGCTTTGTATGCCAACAATAGATTTCCCCCCCCAATAACAATGCAATCTAGTTTTCATGGTAACACACAACAGCATTCTAGTCTTGCTCCTCTTCATCCCCATCCTCATCTTCATCCCCTTGATCTCCAGATTCGATATCATCTTCATCTTCAACCTGAAATTAAGAAAGACCTGTTGTGAGCAGTAACATCCCTGACTGATCCAACCTTTCGAAGCCAAGACAGATGCCGAGGGAGTGAAAATAAGCTTAGAGCTCACCTAACACGATCACGCGGTATCAGTTAGCGCTTAATAATGGCAACTGCCATCTCGTAATGTCACAGTTTTCACTGCTCTGCTAAGGAGGGCTGACTGCTGGGAACAGCCACCTCTGCCCAGCACCATCAGCTCTGCCCTGGACGTGCGAGCAAGCCGTGTCATACGCGCTGCGGGTTCCCACACAGCTGCGGGAGCTCAGACCCGCGTCCTTCACCAAACAGGTGGAGGAGGAAAGCGTCTGTCCAGTGCTTTGCAACGCCACGAGTGAAGCTGCTCATGTCTCCTAGGGTACTTTCTCCCTATTTTAGTCATTTACAAGTTGGACTCAAGGATTGCTTGGCTACACTTACAGGAGCTACGCTTGCTACAAATGCTTTTCAAGACAAAGAATGCCTCTGCCCACCGCAGACTCTTTAACCCCTATTCCTGCAGCTGAAGCTGAACCAGAGGACTGCTGGCTACCAAAATATAATCCTCCCTTGAAGACAGACTGCACGAGTGACAGCACGATGGTTTCCTGATAGGAAACCCAGGCTCTGGCCTGGCATTCAGCCACAATAACTGCAGCACAACAGCCAGTTACGTCCACCTTATGGTCACACATGCAGCTGCAAGTCACAAGGATCCTTGAAAGAAACTGCCCAGAAGATGAGGCTCCCAGACACTAACCTGGCTGTCTGCAGCACTGCTTAAGCAGAGGACTAAAGCTTGCTTTCTAGTTATCACTTGCATTATCTGTGGAACGATGCCTTAGGATTACAGAACGGCCTTCATCTGCTTTCTGGGCGGCAGCCAGGATAAGCTGCAGCAAGGCCAGGCAAGTGGTCAGATACCATTCCAGACACATACATGACAAGCAGTTTTCCTCACTGGAGTTTGTCGGGTACCTCTCAACATCCATAAGCTGAACAATTCTTCCAAGAGGCAGTCGTCGTCGTCTTTTATCGGTGGCTGCCAATATAAGGCTCAGAGGGCGACTCTGGCAGATTCAACAGCCCTCTATTCGTAGAGAGAGCCCTCACCAGACTTCCTGGATCGAGTAACGCCATACCCAGACTGCTCAGGCCTGAGAACTCACTTGACCCATTGTTCTGCTTACCGGTAGGCCAAGATCCTTCAATTTGATCTTCAGCGCAGATAGTTTCTGATCCTGGTCAGCCAAAAGCACCAGAAGATCATCCTGTTCTTTCTTGGATTCTGCAACTTCTTGCTGAAGTTTACTTTTCTCATCTTGCAAGACAGCAACCGTACTACTGGATGAATCCAAGTGCTGTTTTAGTGATTCTTTTTCCTCGGAAAGGGCTTTGACTTCACTCTGGCAACAGGAAAAATCCCACACCAAGTTACACCATAAGCATAGGAACAGGTGAAGCCTTGTTTCCTACAAACACATTCCACACACTACCTGTAACGCTCCAACCCCACAGAGTGCCCTGTGGCCTTGCTCCCACACACCTCCTTACCCAAACTCCCCTCGATATCAACCAGGAGTAAGGTCGGCAGAAGTCTTGGCAGTGGCTGCCTTCCTCCCAGCCAAACTGGATTGTCCACGTCAGCGTAAAGCTATTTCCTAGAGTGTTCTTACGAACTCTTTAAAGGCAGACAAGGCCTACATTTCCCAAGTGAAAAATGAAGGGGGAGATGCATCCAGCTTCCCCTACGTAGCCTGAAACACTTAGGATGCTGAGGAAACAAACCACTTCCACCCCAAGCCTCTTCTACTGTAGCAGTCCTCCTAAGTGAAGGCTAAGTATTAAGTGACTTGGACTGGTGTTCACCCACTACCAACCTTCAATTCTTTTATTTCTTGCTCAAGTCTTCCCTCCAATTCAGAGTTGTTTGCCGCTCTTGCACCGCTGTCTCCTAACGCAGGATCTGCAGTTGTATTCTGTGGACAAGAAATTCAGTTTCAGAGCACTGACTGCCTTGCGTACAAAGACAGCAAGCTAAGATGCTATACAGTCAGTTCTAGAATTTAAAAGCCGATTTTCTTCTTACAGTACATCCAAGGTGTGGTACTTACACACATCCTGCACTGCAAGGCATCAGGAAGCAAATCTGGGCTTCTTGGGTCTCAGTGAACACATGTGCACACGCACACAAAAAGGAGAACACAAGGTACAACCCTTCTTTCACAGAAGCTGCACTCTAAAGAGACTGTTAGGGTTTTTTTCTAGGCAGACCCTGTCTGTTACAGAAGGCCACCAGCCTTCACTCAGATGCTTCTGAAGTGCCAAAGTGTGGTTTTTTTTTTTTTTGTTTGGCTAAATAACCAAATCTTTGTGTGCGACTACTAAAAATAGCAATAGCTTAGCCTCAGCCAGCCCTGCCCACCCAAAGTTGTTATTCCTGCAATGTGGCAGCTGTCTTGCAGCTACAGCTGCGCCACGGCATGAATTCAACACAACTGCTTCCCCGTTACGCCCCGTGTGAGCCAAAGCCCCAGGAAAGGCAGGCAGCCGGCAGGACGGCAGCGCGGCGCTCTGACGGAGCACCTGAACGTGCCTCTGCCTCCGGAGCACACACGGCCAGCGCACGTGCAGTGGCACCTCCTGTCCCAGCCGCTGAGACTTCCGACAGCAGAAGCGCTAAAAGCCTTCCTCTCTCAGATGAGCTGTACGTACCGTACTCCTGCCCAGCCTGGTGTCACCTGCAAACTGACTGAGGGAGCCCTCAATCCCCTCATCCAGATCACTGATACAGACATTAAACAAGAGCAGACCCAAAACTGAGCCCTGGGGAACACCGCTCGTGATTTAACTCCATTCACCACCACTCTTTGGGCCCGACCATCCAGCCGCCTTTTACCCAGTGACTTATTTGTTAGCCACTTTTGAGGACACAATCGCATTTACTTAGCTATTCTATAAGGCTTTATGGGTCAATCTTTTCAATATACAGCTAAAATAGCTCAGAAGCATTTGGAGGTCTGCAGAGACAGATGCACCTACCATCTGCCATTCAACTGTACATCAACTTTTTAGTAGCCTCAACAGCACGTAGGAATAATGATTCCTCTAACGTACATGATATCACGTATTTGTCTCACAAGAGACTACTCCTTTGATTAGGGAAGAAGCTTAAAACACTGAACAGTTGGTGTTCCTTTGTTGAAAAATACCAAGGACCAATGCCACATGGAGCACTAACTTGACAGGAAGTCCCCTCTCTCCTCATGAAGGATTTGTCTAGGTAACACGTTATTCATTTAAAACACTGCTGGAATCACTTGCTGATGTGTATTCTTAAAACAAGCTTGGTTTAGGACAATAGCTAGAGACAGCATAAGCAGGAAAGCAAAGTCTTCAAGATTTAGCCCCCTGAGAGAAAATAAGGAACTTGTTCACTGGTACCATTACTTGCAGCTTTTGATTCTCAATCTGAAGCTTAGAGATTTCAGCAGACTGTAGTTGTATCTGACTCCTGAGCATTTCCAATTCCTTTGGGAAACAAAGACAAAACAAAAATTAGTAACAAAGTTAATTTGATAAAGCCAGGTAGTTATTCACATTAAATTTTTCTGAAGTTAAATGCTAGCATACTAACTGGTTCCTACTAGCAGACATGAGAGGAAAGCTGCATCTCGGTGAGAGCGCAGCAACTGTTTCTCTAGAAGACAGAACTAGTCAGCAACACGCGCCATTTTCCACCCTGCTCTTACGAACTCCTTTCTGTGGAACACGCAGCCAAGGCACCTGTCCGAGCCTCAGTCGCGTTCATAGAGGTGCTTCACACCACCAGCACTCCCGTTAGCATCACCTACACATCACCATTCCTGGTGCAGAAACCCATTATGGGCTTACCAACCCAGGCAGTGTTAGTTCTCTAATCGGAGAAACTCTGCCAGGTATTTTCTGAGCAAGAGTTACCTTAAAATTACTGAATCTGCAGATATTTAAACACGCTCTATGCTGTACTTCTAACACCTGGAAGCTTTCGTATCAACATTTAGAGACATGTTTTGCAATGGATAAACAGATGGATTTGGCAAGTCTGAAGAGTCAGTTGAAGTGTCTTCTGCTGGCTCGAACCAGCTTAGTAAAACCAACTGATTCATTTTTGGAGGCAATAACCTTGATGCTCCAAGCTTAGTACCATCATCACATAAACACATTAAAAACATCAACAACGCTCAGGAATCAATGCTCCTCCCTGAAGCCTGACAAAACTCCCTTCCCAGCCCGAGCTACCACTACTCAGCACAGCTTTGCTGAAACACCACAAGCTCACCTTCTGTAGTTCATTACTGTGCTCCAAGCCACCAGATCTGCTGGTCTCTGAAGGCTGCTCTGTTGTTCCCATTTCCAGCGGTGCAGACTTCTGTAATAGCAACAGGAAAATCAGCCATAGACCTAGACAGACTAAATACAGTCGTGTGGTCAGAACACAAAGCAAACTGTGTGCTTGCATGATCAAAGTTCCCAGCAGAGAAGGTGCAAACAGGCTAAGAAATGCACGTCAACACTCTCCAATTACACGAGAGCAGTCGGATGGTCTCCTCTGAGGTGGATGGAAAAGCATCTTTCACCAGTTCAAATGCAGAAGACATGCACAAGGTAAAAGAAGCCTGTGGCATCCTGCATTTTCACAAGCAGGCCACCATAAACGTGTCTTAGGCATCACTCCCACTAAGCTCCTAGGAGATGCCTACAGATTTTTCCCCACCTAAACCACGCTAAAACCCACTGATTCTACAGTACAACAGGTCAGCTGCACAAATTACTCTTGGGAACAGTGTGAAGCAGCAAAGGCTCTGCTCAAGCCATCTCCCACCATATTTGCTATTTTCAGCATGCAGTCAGTTACGACTAACTGCCATCATAATGATGAGGACTTACACAACTTAAGGCTAATGACATTTGAAAACAGGCATTGGAAGCTGCATCAAGTTCTGCTGAGACAGTCAGCACTTACCAGTTTTTCAATCACAGAATCCTTTTCCCTTAACTGCCCTTGCAGCAGTTCATGCTTGTTTTTCCATTCTTCCAACTCCTCTCTCAATTTGCTCACTTCTTCCACCTGAATGCCATTCATCTGAAACGTGTCGCTGTGGGAATTGTGATGCTGAGTGTCCTTTCCTGAAAGGCAGAGTTTATAACAAAGGTCACAAACACCAACATCATTTTGAAGTTAGCTTCAAACACACCAATTAAAGTATTCATTGCCTGTCGTCCTCCTGCCCGTTCTAACTCAAGAACCAAAGCAGAGTATTTGCAAATTCTCTATCGGAAGCTGAATGAAGAGCTCTAATCTGCCATTCCTCCAAGTGTGTATTTGTGGCTGCACTTGCGTGCTGCTTCAGTCATTCAGCTCATCCAAAGTTCATAGACACATCATTCTATAGAGGAAGGACAATTGTCTCCTTACGTATTTTTAATCGTAAATAATCCTGAAGGCAGAATTACTTTTTGAAATCCTGTCATATCCATCTTATCAGGCATCTTGACCTTGGAATAACTCGAATATATTGTCCTGATTCAAGCATTCAGCAGTCTCTCTAGTGACAGTCGTAGGCCTCAACTTGCACATCTGCCATACCGCAATTCGTCCCTAATTCACGCTTTCATTCACAGACCCAAACCTCAGCGCACACCGTGGTCCATCAGCTCACGTTCTAGGTCTGAACAGGCAACGACGGTTTCGGACTGACTTAAGAAACAAAGGTGCAGAAAGCCTCTGCCAGCAGCTCCCCGGCAGCCACCAGCTCCCACCGCAGCCTTCGGCTCCTGCCCCTCACCAGGCACACCTGCAGGCAAGGAGCAAGGCAGGGCTTTGCTTGTCATCGTGGGCAACCAAGCTGATACTGGGACCAGGTCAGAAGCTATTGCTAATCCTGGTGTTTCCATGTGTCCGTCTAAGTGAACTGTCTGGTCTACAGCGGTCTTCAGGTGCTCGTTTTCCCCACGAGCAGGCTGATGTGGCAGGGAGGCCCTAGCTCAAGTGCTCAAACCGATCTTGCAGGAAACAGTACTATTATTTCAAGAGACACAAGACTTCAGCACAAAGCAACAACAAATTATACCTCATTCGCATTTCCACGCTGTCCTCTCAGTCCTCACTGTGCTTTATTCTGTAAGTTTAAAGGCACTTAAAGCCAAACGTAGTATTTTTAGTTACTGAAGCAAATCTGATGCTTCAACAAAATTGTTTGCAATGCTCAACATCAACTTGACAAAAAGTGTACTTTATCTCTATGGGAGTTCTCCCGTGCTGCAGAAGACACAACAGCACGCCTGCAGCGGCAGAAGGTTATCTGCTGGAGCTGTGCGGCAGCTTGCCATGAATCACACAAGATCTTTGCATTTTGTATGATTCTTTCTGAAGCCTACCTAGTTGTACTTTAAGGAGATTATACTGGTCCTTATGCTGTTGGATCTGCGACACTTGCTGTGTAACTGTTGCTTGGAGCTGTTCATTTTGCGATGTTAAAGTATTAATTCGTTGTTTTAGTTCTTCAAGCTCCTGGTCCTGTGAAATAATAAAAAAGGCACTTGGAGCAATAACACTTTTGAATACAATACTATCCAGAAGGCAGATAAAGACAGAAAAACCTTAACTCCACCATTACACGCTACTGGTTAGTGACATTGTCAGTGCTACCTGTGACAGATGAGCAGAAAAGCCTCGTGCAAACCTACCTAGCTATTCCTAGGAAAAAAGCCTGGGAAAGACAGAAGCAGCCTGTCACACCAGGGCAATGCCTTCCGAGTCTTCTGGAAGAGACCTCCAGCATCCCCACACCAGGGACAGCAGAGGACAGAGAAAGGAAGTACACGACACCTGATGATTGTCATTTTTCTCCATCACACTGAAGCCTGCACGCATGTGGTCCACTTCAAAAGTCTTTAAAGAAGTCGTGGTAATTGCAGTCATCACATGTTCAATAAAGCCTCACTGGCCATTCAAAAGTGCCCCTTAATTCCTCATGTACCACTGTATTCTGTGTCCATTCCACATCCCTGAACTAACAGCACCTGCTTCAGTTCCCCATGAGCTGTTTCAGTTACTTCAGTTTGCTCCTCTGCTTTTCAATCTACGCTGCGGCAACAAAACAAGTGAACTACTGTTGGAAAAAAAAAATTTGAGAGTCCAACCACAGCAGGTATACCCAAACTTCATTTCTTCATTCAGCCACATTTCATCTGTCATCTTTTTAAAGGTGAGAGCACAGAACTAAGAATTGTATCTCTCTGCAAAGCGCTGCAAGGTCTCCAGTTACTCATTTGAAAAGAAACACTTCAGAGGAAAGAGCAGATGTACCCCAGACAAAGAATTAACCTTAATCAGTATTCTAAGCACTGAATTACAGCTGAACCAGAACTTGGCTTAAGTGTTTGTAGAAGCGTTTCTCCACTGCTAGATTCTTTGTTACTAGTTTTGGAACATCAGGTATCAAACTGCACTGCCACCAAAAGCCGGAACAACCAACTCCTGGAGGCACCTGCAGAGCATTAATTCCCTCTTACCTGCTCTCTAATGACTTTTTTGTAGTGAGTCACAATGTTGTCATGCTGTTCCAGTGTCTTCTTGACCTCCTCCTCCTTTTTATCTTCCTCGCTGGACTTGTAAATGGCTTTACTTATGACACCTGTCAAGAACAGTTTCTCTCAGCTCAAACCCAGTTCACGTATCTTTTCTATCCTCAGAAAGGTCTCACAGCCTCACCTAGTTTAACTGAGTTCATGGCATCAGAAACTCAGCCTGCACTTTAAAAAAAGCAATTGTCACAAACAGGTTTAAGAAAATAGGAAGTGGCAATGTTTTTATAGCAAGGTTTGCACACTTGCTGCTTTACAGTTTCAGAAAAGCCAATGAGTGTTTTGGGTCCTCCCGATCAGAAAAGGTGTGTTTTACTTGCATTATGGCTCCACGACAAGTGGTGCCCAGGCGGCTGTGCAAATGAGTGAAAGGCTGAGGACTACCACAGGGCAGCACGCAGATGAAGCGGATGGGGCAAAACCATCTCTACTGTTGCTGCTTTGAGGTTTTTCCTTCTCTAGACTGATTGAAGTTGGGCAATGTTAATAAACAGGACATTACATGTTAAGGATGATGACAACCTGTCTCTTTTGTGAAGGACAGAAAACACTAAAGAAAGTCCCTGTCATTTTCTAACAAGCCAGGAAATTCAGCATTCATCATTTTTCTTACTGCATCAGTTAGAAACAGCAGATAACCAGATCGCACACTTCCATGAATCAGGCTTTTATGAACATCACACGTGTTCAATACTTCAGTCTCTATACAAGCACAGGAAATACACCTCTTGGCCACAGTGTCACAACGTGTATTATGAATCATTCCACCTAAGAATATAAAGTTATCCAGTTAGTACAAGCCCCGATTATGGGCTTGTACTGGGAGTATTTTTACTAGATACTTGAACTGCAAGCTTGGGTATGTGATTACTTACAGCTATCACTGTAACCTGTTTTTCAGAATACTCCATTTTAGTACCATCACACTACTTTGAAGAGGGTTACATTCAGCAGATTTGGTAGTTTAGTCATCAGTTCACCACAAAAACTACGGAAATGAGCATAACATCTCACCTTCCAATTCCTTTACAAGCTTGGTGAATTCATGATCAAACATCATATGGTCTGGGCTAGAAAAACTAGGCTGTGGCTTCTGAGCAGCTCTGGAATAAAGTTCATGTTTGCTAATGAAGCCAAGCTTCTCAATGAAGTTCTCCCTGCCAATCCTCTTCTCAATCAGCTGTTTCAGCTTCTCTCTAAAAGGAAGAGATAAATCAGTCACAGTGCAATACTTGGACAGAAATGAACCCATCCCTCCCTCAAGGTGCTTGTCACAGTTACAACTCTGATTATCTATCTCAAGTCTCAACTGCAGTAGATGCTTCACATTCAAGATGCAATTTTTCAGTTGCTGCTGCCGTCTGTTCTCAGCCCAGGAACACAGAGGTGGGGAGGACCCATGCAAACCTACTGCCTGCTTCGCCTAACGAGAGGTGGGTCAGCGTCCCCTCAGGAGCATGCACAGAAAACCTTCCACCGAACATATGTGTGATGGCACAGCCGCTGGTCCGAGCCTCTTAAACCACCATCTGCCATTCACAGGACCCTTCCCTACAGTCCTCTCTTTCTACATTATACTTACTTCCTGTGATTTTCAAGGGAATTGTCATTGTAGTAGATGGAAATGCCAAGCAAAAGTGCACACAAGCCTTGGACGAGCTGCTCCTCTTCTCCAAGGTTTTCAGCTATCTGCCCTGTGAGCTAGAGCTCTTGTTAAGGATATTTGAGGTATTTCATAAGCACAAGACATGTAACATACTTCTCCCTGTATAAATTCCCAGTTAAAATTCTTTTCACATGTAAAACCAAGCTTGATTAGGAAGTATGCAAAATTGCTGATGAAACCCTCGCAAAGCTAGTTCCTATGTTGGAGGACTTGGGTAATCAGTAGTTTCCCCAAAATATCTTTTCCCAGTAACTGTCTGCTCAACCAAAGAGATTTAGTTGTTCCAAAACAGACTTTCTGTTAGGTAAGGTGACAGTTTAGCCTTATGTACTTTAGTCAGATTTTTTTCCTAAGCAAGCATAGAAAGAAGCTTCAACAGAATTAGGAAGCATTCGTCCTACCTCTTGGTTATAAGCACAAGTCACACTAAAAATATCAATGGGCTTGTTGCAGTAAAAAAAATACTTTTCTGGCAGAATGACCTAGCTTTCTGCTGCACTTTACACGCACATCTTACAGACAGTTCAGCACACGCAGAGCGCTGTCAACAAGAGGCTGGTCGTACCTCTTGCCCCAGAGCGTTGTCTTTTGCGTCATGCAGTATCCCTGCAACCTGATCTAGACCAACACTTGACTTGAACGTGAATAATCCAAGTATTTGCTAGGCAAGCGGTTCTATTCTGCGAGCAGGTCAAGGATACAAAAGGTATATTGGCTGGATTGTGAAGGAAGTGGGTGACAGCAATCGAGCAGTTGCTTAGCCACGTGCAAAGCAACATCAGCAGTCCAACCCTGGTCTGTACTTTGCTGCCCTGAAAAGAAGAAACCCCCCGGTTGTTATCCTTCCACAGGGGAGGACTAAATACCAAAAAAAGCTGTACTGATTCAGAACTCACCCACTTTCGCCTCATCATTTCAGAAACGACAAGTCATGTCTTTCAAAATACCCATTTGTTAGTTACACTGAACACAGCTTTAGTGCTTTGAGGAAACAAGTATTAAACCACTCCTATTTAACTGTTTTCAGAGCAAAACAACAAGCAACACAGATGTGAAATATGACTCAATGCAAATTAGCACCAATATAAAATCACAACAAATTAGTTCTGCATTTATAATTAATACTATGAAGGAACACACACACAACTCCTGTAAAGAAGGAACAAGGTGTAAATTCAGTCAGGTAAGGATTCCCTATAAGAAGGGATGCATCACTAAGCCTTCCCCTGCTGGAATACAAATTGCCACGTGCTCCCAGTGTTATCTTCTAAGTACAGAAAGGTAATACTGGGCTGGCTTTTGGTTCGGACAATATGCACAGTAAGCCAGCAAGAGAAATGCTAACTGCAGTCTTTGGTTTTCTTAGCTAGGGAAAATTAGTTTTCATCTGTAAATTGACTGTCTGCTCAATTCTGTCCCCCTTGTCTCTGCTGCAGATATCGTGGGCACAGCAGTGTTAAGACAGGCATACGTCTCTTCCAACAGTCAACATTCAGAAGGCAACCCAGAAAAGTGTTCCCTGCATGGAAAACCAAGCTTCACACAAACACCCAGTAAATTGGGTAAAGTCACTGGAAGCTAAAGTCATGTCTCAAAGGCAAGATGAGATGTATGGAACTGCTGGGCTATGTTCAAAAAGGGGCACAAAAATACACTGGAATGAGGGGTCCCAGGGATGAAGACAGTGGCAAGAGAGAGAAGTATTTATCACCAAAAAAGAGTCTGTGCTTGAGAGTCCTCTGCACTTGAGACACTGAACTTCCATCCTTGCCTCTGATAACCTTTATGTTTTAGAGCTGAAGGCACTGTTGTTTTTAACTTTAGCTAAGCTTTCAGGAAAAAAAAAAGCCCCCCCAAGGTCTTTGAATAAGCCAGGCTGCCCACCGAAACAGCCAGTGAGCCGCAGCCTGGCAAGAAGCTCTTCTGTAGCAGCTCCCAGCTACCTAACTGCCACTGCGGACCACAAGACAGACAGGAATTGAGTCTAGCACCTCTGGAAGAGACCAGCAAGCTGCGAAGAGACTGCCTTCAAGGACTTCCTTCTGAGGTGCTGCGATTTGCCGCAGCACATCGCCATCACCAAGATGAAAGGATCTCCTTAGAGGAGGAGAACACGGCTTACAGACACAGACTGTGTGGGCATCCCCAATGCTGCACACATAGCAAAGGGGGCATCTGGCCCTTTTTCATCATTACCATCGTCGTTACTTCCAGAGACCCAAGTGAACACTGTCGGAGCAGCAGAGGACACAGCCGTCACCACCAACTCGCAGCATCTGCCCGCTGTGTGTCACGGTGAGTACCACGTGCCCTGCGAGCAATCCTTGTTTAGTCTTTGCTCTGGGTTTGGCTGCAGCTTTGCTGCGACCCTGTCGTGCTGCTGTATTAACGCACAGACTATCTTCCTTGCTGCTGCCCTTCCAGCTGAATGCCACACTGGTTTCCACTGACCTACACCTCACTGAGTCGCCTAGTCCCCACCAAACTCTGCCCTCCGCTTGTCCTCCCCCTTCCTCTGGGCTGGCTCATTTAGCTTTCCCCATCGCTGTTATGCACTTCCCCTACCCACCCTGCACTTGGCAATTAGTTAGTGACTTGCATGCAACACTTTCAGATCTCTGCTCGTGAGTGACACTATTTCCAAGAGAGTCTCATGACAAGACATGCTGAAGAGATACTCGCTAGCATATAGCAGGTTTACCCACGAAGGCAAGACAGCACGCCCGAAGAGCTGTCCCACTTCTTACTACCCACTAGGTAAGGCTAAGAACTGTGTTCCCACTCCAGTCTTCAGGCAAAAAGCGAATTAAGACACAAGGTGACAAATCATAGGTCTTGCAAGCTCGTACAGAAAATCACCTGCCACACCACATCGGCGTAGTGAGCTGCAATAGTACTGTCTTGTCAAGCAGCTTGGCTGAAGAACCTTCTCCTCAGCCCTCCCACTCCTGAGGGAGAGCTATGCCCCTCCCTGTGCTCACCCTTAAAGGCTCTAGCAAACCTGAGAGCAGGCCACCGGGCTTGACCAGCTCCACCAAGCTCCTCCTTCTACAAGTGTCAGACTTTGCCACACTTCATCAGTTTAACTGTTGGCAGTCTGCATTTACTCCCCTGCTAACCACCCATGCAGCACTGCTTTCACTCTCCTGGACAGACAAGTGTCACCTGGAGTGACCAGAGTCAGTCCGGGGAAGGTACAAGTTCAGACTGAATAGTTACTGACAGAATGACCACGACACCCATTAATTAGCTGCGCAAAGACATCCGTCACGCCACCTTCCTGCTTGTCAGAGGATCGAGGCAAGTTCTCCCCTAACTGCACAAGAACTGCGTGCTTCAAACGCAGCAAACACCAACACCAGAAACCCTTCTGCCCTCACATTTACAAATGCTGGCTCTTGTTGTCCCAACACTATTAGCCAGGTCGTAGACACTGGGAATAGCCACCGTAACTGGCAGTCTGCCCTACAGCACGCTGGCACACCTCGTGCTTCCTCAGAGAACACCGGCTGAAGTGTCACTCATCTTGTCAGAAACACAGCGTTACTTCTGCTCTGCGCCCGGGCACTGACAGCGCGCAGTACCTGCTGGAAGCAGTCATGCACCACATTTATTCTCAAATGTTGCATGCTTTTCTGAGGTCAAATTAACATATTCTGCCTAAGGATTTCCACACAGTACACAACACTATTAAAAAAAAAAAAAAACACCACGCTGCTATTTTCTAGACATACCATGGTAACGCCTACTGTGATAGACGACAGCTCTCGGGCCGCGGCTCTACAGCTCAGGGCTGGTAACAACACAAGCCCACCCCTCAGGCCACCTGGGATAAATGGGGTAAATAATGCAGGCAATTGCACAGCAGTGGCGTTTCAGAATTGTTTTTCCTGCTGCTGATAACCAGCTTAGCAGTGATTTCAGTAACTCAGCCTGAAAGTCAGACAGCTCACTTCAGGGGTCATTTGCCAGCAATGAGATGCCGCTATTCACAACTCGTAGCTCCAGGGTTAAAACTTCTGCTGGTCAGCAGGACGTACAAACTGGCCGGAAGGCGGGTTAAGCACAGCTTTTCTTCCAGCAGTCAGGACATCAGCAGCATGTTCCCACTTCAGATTGTACCAGCTGTTTGCTACAGGCCAGTCAGGAAACAGCATTTCTAACAGTTTGGATTTTTCTGACAAGAAAGTGCATCTGTTAGGTGAACAGATGGTGAGTGAGCCTGCCCCACTGGAAAGAAAGCACCCGTGCTAGCCAAGATCTTTATCCCATAGTTTTGTGGAGCACCCCCAGAGAATCCCCTGGAGACACAGAAAGAGCTTGTTATGGTAGGAAAAAACCCAAACCCAACTGCAACAGAAAGCTGTAAGTGGAAACACATCAAAAAAGCAGTTAAAGAAAACCTCCCCAGCAAAACCCAAGACAAGAGGAAAAGGCCTGCTTTTGGCAAGAAAATGCCAAAGCTGTGCCAAAAAATACATACCCGTCTGTCGATCTTATCACCCTGCAAGTTACACACATATTACTTGAGAACCTTGAAGTGGAACACATTTCAGAAACAACCCCCCAAACTCCGAGTCCCTTGTAACATTTAAGGCTAAAGAGCCGCAGGCAGTTTTACTGACTCAAATTTACCTTATACAAAAATACTGAGAAAACGATAAAAAGAAGTATTGTCTATTTTCAGGTAAAGCAGATAAAAAGCGTCACATGAACCAGTTCAAAATTCCAGCATTCTGCCAGCATTCTCAATTGCAGGAAAGTCTAGTTGCTGCCAGAGTTAAGTAGCTCCTCGTTCTTCCAACCATTTGGGGGATCGGTATGCGTAACTGAGCGAGTGTCACAAGGAAGCGTGGGCGAGGAGGTGAAGGGCACCCACTCGTCATTTGCAAAGCCAGGTGTTAACGTTGGACAAGTTCAAAAATAACTTTTAGCTTTGAATAGCAAAATGAACAACTATCAATACATGGGAGCCTGGTATTTTTCAGAAGTTTCAAGGTAGCAGTTACAGGTTAAATACTAACTAGGCACTTCTTCAGCAAGAAAACGCGACTGGGGATCCTGCCTGTTTGCCTTGTCTTTTCAACCAAGTCTACGGTCTAGATGCTTTAGTCTCAGCCTGCTGAGAGCAGACACCACCAAGCAGCAACCACTGATTAAAAAGCAATGTTTGCTGCTTTTCTCCTCCCCTTGAAGCGCAGAGTGCTTTAAGCACAGCTTCAGAACAGCCTGTGAAAGAGAGAACCCTCCCTCTGATGACACTCGCACCGAGGCCTCGCTGCGATGCGCCGGCACAAGAGCAGCGTTCCTCCCGGGCTCGCAGAGCTCCAACCCGAAGCGGGCAGTCGGTGCCATACCTGCGAGAGGATGTTGGTGCACTGCTGCAGCAGCGACACGGGCGGGTTGCCGATGCTGGTGGCTAGCTGAACCCGCAGGAGCTGCTCCTTCAGAGTGGCGTTCTCCTGCAAGGCGTGGGCCAGCGCCACGGCCGCACACCAGTTCGAGAGGGAGTCCGTGGAAAAGAGGCCCCCGCAGAGCAGCTGACCCGCTGAGACAGAGTTACCTGTAGCTACCGGAACAGCCGAGAGGTACAAGTGAGATTAAAACGAGATGCAAACTGGCAAAATACTGGAGACATCAACAGACAGCTAAAACCCACAAAAACAAAACTAGTAAAGTTTCAGAGGAATCATAAGCCAAATCATCTTGCTTGGATCAGATACTCCGTGGCAGGTAACTAATTTTGCAAAAGACCCCAGCTGATGCATTAAACATTTGTGCTAGTTCACAGCTCACTGCAGAGACATTCGCTTTGCGTACCGTCAATAGTGGATGGCAGAAGTGTTGACACGATTTCTCCTTGTCCTTTCTGGTTTTTGTATAAAAAGCACTGGAAACAGTAGAGGACAGCACAGCGCAGCACAAAAGGCTGCCTTTCGTTTACCATGGACATCAGAAGTACTACAATTGCAGGCCTGTTTGAAAAGGAAACAGAAAAACCGTTAGGACAAAGCTGGGAGTGAAGGCAACCGCAGACACACTACTTGGAGGGTATTCTCCAGGGACGGAAAGAGACTTTTGCCTGCTCCATCTATTACCATTTCAAACATTTGAGTTAAACCTTTAATACCAAAGTTTTTCAGTTAGTTAAAACACAAGCCAGTAGATTCACTATACAGGACCGCACGAGCTAGTGTTCCCCCGCAGTACCTTCATTTCCCACCGAGCCCCTGCTGCTCCCTGCTAGCTTCAGTAATGCTGCAGAAGATGCCTCGTAAGGCCACTAGCAACTCGTAATACAGAATGCTCTTTTTCTGCCCTCACATCCGAATGTTGAGATTAAGTCTCATTAAGCATTCCCCGGCAAGTATCAATTACCCTGCTGTTTTCCTAGCCTCTAAATCCTTTCACAGACTGTCCTCTGGCTGACAGTCGCAACCGAGGAACTTCTCAGCTATTGCTCGTTCACTTTTCAGGTATCAGATACCAAATCAAATCAGTTCTAGGCCTCATCTCCACGGAAACACACCTGACATCTTATGCTACATCTAATACACCCAACAGGAACTCAAAGCTGTTGCTCTGTATCATAGTTCCAAACTCCGGATCTAAGCATTCCTTTGGATTAGACTGCCATTGCCCATACCAATACATCATTACCTAACACAGTTAAACACTTTTCTTCCTCTACCTTGGTGGATTCGAAGGTGCATTTACAGAGGCAAAGTAGTCTTGATTCATCTGGCATCCTCGAATGACCTCTGATACAGTATTAATGGTCTACAGAAAGGGCAGAGGAAAAATAGAATGGATAGTTAAATGTGAGCCATAATCTACTACCCACATCACACAAAATTATTCAAGGTTACCCTGACAGCTCAGTATTGAAAAACATATACCAAGTCTCAGCATAGAGATTTATTCAACAAAACCATTGCAGCTGAAATCCATACAACAGCTGTGAAAGGTGCTGAGCAAATGTTAAGGGACAGAACGCTCAGACGGCTCTGTCCTACCCAGTTCCCTCCAACTTCATTTTCTGTGTCAGTTTGGCTACGACAGCCAGTTAAACTGGACATTTTAAAGAAGTTGAAAGTGAAACCTTTTAAGAGAGAAAAGAACTGGAATGGAGGCTGCACCACAGGAACCGCTCTGCGCTCAGCCTAAGCACATCGTTTCATCGAGGGAAAACACACCCCCCCTGCACGGCTTTCCAGGAGCTAGAAATTCCTCACCCTTGGAAACCTGCCGAGTCAGAATACTTCTAGACTCTCTCAAAAGAAAGAGACAACAACAAAAAACCCACCCCTAGAACAGAGAAAAACATGAATCAGTTCAGCCACTCTGGGATATGCTGAAATTCAACAGAAAAAGAAAAGAAAAAAAAAAATCAGCAAATCCGAATGCTCTCTGGTTGCAGAATAGAATGTACCAGACTACCTCACACGTATGGTGCCCACGCAGGAAGCTGACATCTCTGGCATCTGAAATACCTTTCTTAGCAAACACTGTAAATTCAGTTTGTCTCTGCAGCAGCCGCTTATCCCTGTAGAGTCCCACTTTCACCCCTCCAGCTGCCCCCATCCCTGTGTCTGTGTACCCCCCTTACCTCCGTCAGGATATCAGCAGGAACCCCAGTTGCCATCAGGATCGTGCAGAGCTGCTGCAACAGCCCGCAGTGAAACATCGCCTTCTGACAGCTGCTGGTAGCACCCGGAGGATTTGTGGGAGACACGAGGACCCGCACAAGCTAGAAAACACGAAATATTTCTATGTGAAGAGAGCCCAAGACCTTCTGAAATGCAAAACAAAACAAATTTACCCATTTCAGGTTTAGCCATGAAATGGGATTGCTCCTAAAAATGGAGATAGACAACAATTAAACAGCATCTTCGCCTCGTTACTATGTATGGCCCTTTGACTTGGAGCTCGGCGAAACCCTCTAAAATCTTCAAGTATCCGACTCCTTTGCAAACTTCGCAACTGATGAGAAGTCAAGTTGTAACTATTCTATTATTTGGCTCACCATTTGTCAGAATTACATTTCAGAAAGTGAGAAACTACCTTCATTGTGAACGCTCAGCTTGCACACAGAGTGCCGCAGAGCAGGAAAACCTCGCTGCGTGTCTTTGGACGGGCGAGCAGCGGGGAAGACGCCCACCCACCAGTAATTATGAACCTACTGCAACTCGGTTAATACGTGCATTCATACAGGAGGAGTCTCTATACAGAACACCCCTAATTATGTATTTAACTCAAATCACTGTTACATCTTAAGTTACATGACATGAAGTTATGCGATATGCCAGTCATTACAAATTCAGAACCTGGCAACAGTATTTGTGCTGAACGCCGTACATCTCAGCAACATCGGCAGCTAATTCTGAGCTAACGACAACACACGGATTTCGCAGTTAACTGTTACATCACACTCACTCTTCATTGCAAGAAAGCTGGAAAGTGTTGACATCGGTACTTAGGAGTTAGGTGAAGTGTTTTACCTGCAGCATTAGGTGAAGATTAGTTACTTTCTGTGCAGACCACCCACAGTTGTCATCTCCAACTTCAAACCACGGCTTCATACGCTGAATGTATGAACCTTCTTTGAAGAAATTCTGATTGGAATTATTATTCTTCAGCAAGTTCTGCAATAGGAGGAGACAGTCTTCCACCACTATTCCTGGTGAGACAAAAAAAAAAGATTAATCAGTAGATGGCACATGGAAAACTAACTAGCTTCTCCACACACTACGCACGTTCCAGATGCAACAGAGCACACGCTTGTGAATTCTTCATTCTCAACACACATTAGATTTGGATCGAGAACTGCGAACCTCAGTAATCAAAGGTCATTCAAAATTAAATACATCGATGTTGATCCAGCGTATTTCTGAGGAAACCATAACTGTGTGTCTTCCGCAAGTCTGAAGCAAAAACGTTCCTTCCAAAGAATATACAGTTTGTATGAGTTAACTGGCTCGGAAGGGGAAGAACTTCAAGCAAAGCCTCACAACCACTTTGTGTGCCTCAAAGCATCCCTGCTTCGGACGCAGGCTACAGGACTGTCTTTGTATTGTAAGCTCTAAAATGAAGTTCCTCTTAACTGCATCACGATGCAAATGCAGCGGTTCTTACTGGATTACACACTGATTCTCTGTCATCACTGGCTACACCTTCAACTCATTTCAAAGCTACTTTTTGGGTTGTTTTGGTGCAGAAGCAATTCTTAGAAATAGCCCTCACAATGACTTGATTCAAACAACTCGGTGGAGTTGCAACAGCTTTTTTTTTTTTTTTTTTTACCCTCAGGTTTTACCTGTACTGAAAAAGCAGGACAAACAGTAATCAGCTATGTACTCTGTGCAGAGGAAATCCCCAGACAACTCTCTCCAGAAGACAACACGAGTAAAGGCAGCCTGCTGCTGGTACGCCTCCAAATCTGGACTCCGGACACAGGAGCGGGAAAGCGGAGAGAGACCAGCTGCCACGCTCCCCTTCCCACTCTGCTGCAGAGCCGCGGCTGGTCGGCCAGCCCCGAGCTGGGCTGCCGACGGCAGCGGGGAGCACAGAACTCTCAGCCCTTCAGAATTTACACACCAAGTCTCCCGAAATTATTAACTGCCTGAAAATAGCAGCTTTGAATCAAAGGCTTGCTTCATCCTTCCATGCCAACACAGCTGGAATAATCCAGCTGGGACAGAAGCATTAGCTGCTCCTGCAGCCCACAGAAAGGTCACGGAACAGCAGCCTGTCTTGCGACTGAAATAGATCCTGTAGCAAACTACAGCTGGTGGTAAACTCATTCAAAAAAAAAAAAAAGAGCACCCAAGGGCTGCATCATTTTTGCTTTTTTTTTTCCTCATCCTTTTTTTTTGTTGTTCCGCCCCCAACAGGTAGAAGATTTGGCAAGGAGCTGACCAGAAAACTGAGGTTATTAGCAGGGCTGAAGAAACTCAGCAAGCCATTACTGCCGGGCACTCCAAGACCCAAGGACCTTGCAGGAGGCAGGCAGACGCTGAACGCGGTGAGTGACGAACGCAGCACACACATATCTGACGCTGCCATTCAAAGTACACGCATTCACAGACCTAAGCCAAACAAGAACATACAAACTCATGCACACGTGTTCAGAGAAATCAACTGGTGTTTTAACTAAATATCTCACAACTAGTTTTCAAAAGATGCTGAAACCCTACCTACTTGCTGAGTCTGTTTCTGCTTGTTTTGTTACAACCAGGCTGTGTGTTCTGATCCTTCTGCCCACTGACCTGGCTCCAATTACATTCTAACACCAGCCTGTACACACTGCCACCTAATAGCTTGTGCAGAAGCCCAGGACTATGAATAAGTCTTAGACTTTTCTGTACCTCCATCGCTGTTTCCTTCTTCTGTTATGATATCCAGAAGTCTCTCAAAGGCATTTTCGAAGGCAACAATCTTCTGTATGGCTGCGTTACTTTTTGTCAATTGCTGTAACAACAAGACTCCCTTGACAGGTGAGGGAGAGAAAAAATTGAACTTAGTTTTACTAGAACCACATTGCTTTTCACAAGTCACAGCTCCTAGGAGGATGCTAAGTCAGCAGCATAACCCTTGGCCAGAATCACAGGACAAAACTGCATGCCCTGCGACTCGGCACACCTAACAAAACCCATGGGCACCACACAATAGTTCCCTCATGCCTGACCGCACTTCAGAATAGAAGCACAGTACTGCTAAGAAGGATGGTAAGCAGCTACAGAAGAAAGAGGCAACTTGTAAAGCACCTCATCTCTTCTGTAGTAAGTAATTAGATCATTTTGGCATCTGATGAGTTAAGAGGAATAACTGAAGTGAACCTGACAGAAGGCCAAGAGAAAGATCAGCTAACAGACTAGGAAAACCCTACACAAGTGTCAACATTTGCATTAAGTACACAGTAACAGTACGCCTTCCTTATGTGAATGGTGGCGAGACATCCAAAAGCCACCCAACTCAACTGAAGAATGAAATATTCCCAATTAGCATCCACAATAATTTCTTCACATGCATTCGTTTAACTTAAGCCAAATTCTGCAGGAGTACTAAGCAATTCAATTGACAGTTACTACTTATTATGAGGATAAACTGCCTTTGCTGTGTACTTACATCATTTCGTATAACCTCCCTAGAGTCTGCTAGTAAATCCATGAGTCTGGAAACACCTGCAAGAAACACATTAAAAAAAAAGCATAAAAAAGTGCAGCTTTTTCAGGCTGGAGGTCTTTAAAACACCTTGCTTGAGACTCCTCTGTCCCTCTGCCATGAGGCTTGCTAAGCTTCCAGCATCAAGTTTACCAGTAATAAACTCAACCACTTACCCATTGGGCTGACAAGAATTATCTGCTGCACTTGAGGTCCTTGCTGCTTTAAGAGAGATGTAAGTAGTTTCACTCCAGGCCAACGAACATGGAAATCAAATTCCTGCAAAGATGGGGAGGAGCACATTAAGTAATAAATTCCTCAGCATTCAACTTTCTCCTCTAGACACCAAGCAGATAAGGACTGTCATCTCCTGTCAATTTCTTTTTCCATCCATCCTATTACAGCACATGGCCAGCAAGACAAAACACTATCCCGTTCTGTGCTTCTCTCTATTTGATTATCAGCAACATGACCTCCCAGCAGTCTCCTTTCCTCCCTCTCCTCAGGGGTACTTTCCTAGCTATTTCTTATTTCTAAAAACAAGCCAATCTGATCCTCCAGGGATCAGCTCGTATTACCCAGAAACCCAAAAGGGAAAGAAAAGCAAGCCCTTATACATCTTCCTCCTGTGCCCAAAGAGTAACAGCAGCTTCTCCGTTAAAACTGGGTCTTGTCAGCAGGAGAAAGCTCAAGAACTAATGAGTCCGTGGACAGACTTGACCAACCACAACAAACCTGTGGGCTCCCAGGTGAGCTCAAACTGATTCAGCAGCTGGTGACTGGTCCCACATCTCAACTGGGTCACCTCACAGAGCTTTCTGTATTTCTAATCCCGCTGGCTTTAAAGCATCACCTCAAAGTAAGCCAGTAGATCACTAATTCGAACAAGCAGTCTTATTTTAACCCTGTTTCTAGCTACAAGTGCAAACTGAGGCTGTGTTATCCTTTCCTCAGCATCCTACGTACGTACCTCAGGCACTGGCCAAGATAAACACCTCTGCTCTACTTGCTGCCAAAGAGAGGTGGTAGCTAATCAGTTTTCTGACCACCTCGCCAAAAAGGCTAGATGGTTTATAAAGCTTTTACCAAAACTGACTCTTGTACAGGACAAACCCCGAATGGCATGATACTGCTAGCAAAGAGGACGCTGAACTAAGGCATCTGCACAGAAAAAGAACGGATAACTTGCAAGCCACACTGCAAGGTGCCAGCTCTGCACACTGCTGCGCACGCTTTCATCAACGGGCACTGTGCAACTGCAGAGCAGGCGAGGGGCAGCAGCCGTGCAGCCCACCCGCACGTCTCGCCTGTCTTTAGGACAGACGCTTGCTGGTGTGAGCTTGCAGATCTCAGATTTGGATCAGTAACATCAACAGAACCCTGGTGCTGAGTAAGGCCCTACTCCAACTTGTAACAGATACATCCATCACGTATATCCTGGATATTCCTGAAGTACGTATTGCATTTATGCATCTCAGGAGTGTATTTATCAGCCAGCCTTTCCCACTCATTAATTTTATAGGACTGTCAGCCACCAAACAGAAGTTTGTAATTTTACTAACTCACTAACCATAGTCTACAAAACTGTGCTCCTGATTTGCATGTCCATCTACTGCGGGTGACATTTGGCACTCAGGGATTAAGCCTCAGATATACTGACAAATGCTTAACACTGCTGAAAGCAGGGCATAAGTTCCATATGGGAAGAGGAGAACAGCATCTTTTTACTGAAGATGGACTGTGAAGAAAAAAAAAATTAAAATCAAAAGAGATTCTTGTTGCTCTTTTTCTCTCAAGCACAATCATATGCTTAGTTCGGAAACAAAATTTTTTAACAGTTCAGAATAGAGGCAGTCCTTGCAGGTAAAACCACTGGGAAATGAGTTAAACGTATCATGATGATGGAAAGCAGTCACCCTTTCTACGGGAACTGCATCTCAACAGACCTCACTATCTCGCTGGCATTTCAGGATCATCTGAAAAATCATCCTTGCAGGAGTGACGGCAGCGGCTGTTTGTGGAGCAATAACTATTGCTTCCAATCGAGTATCTAAAACCCTTTCAGTGTTACCCTGGTTTAACAGGCGCATTAATGGCGTTCATCCAGGCCATAGCCTTCACTCACCTCCAACCCCACCTTCACTACGTCTAAGAATACCTCACATTTGACACAGGCTTCACTAGAAAGACAAAAGCGTGGCTTTACACATTCATACGACCTCCCCGTACGGCACGACATATCTCTCAGGGCTCCAAGCATGATACTGTTACTCACCTCCACAAGAGTCAACAGGAGTGTGACATTTTCTTGCTGTTTAATGAAAATCTCTGTGAACTGACTTCCCAAATCATCAACTTGCTTTGGTAAATTTTCTTCTGTAATGGTAAAAAACAATGTGTTACTACACAACATCAGAAGAACTTCAGGTAGTTGTGACTTTTATTCTTACTAAAACAGGGCCATGGGTGACAAAAAGGTTTAGAGTTACTGCTACAAGTTAATTTAGGTATTTTCTAAACAAATGCTGACACAAGCTTTGCACAAAAGAGAAAGCCTACCTTATTCTAAACCTAACTTGTATTGAGAGGTATTTTCTTTTAAAAACAGGAGGGAACAAAGAATCTACTAAACAAATTCATTTCAGCATTAAAAGAAAAAAAAAAAATCCTATTTCCACTGATCATATCCAACCAGATTCACCGTTCTCGCCCCCACGGGTGCCCATGACAGATATAACCAAGCACACTCTGAAGTGAGCAGAGAAGTTGGAGAGAAAAAGCGAACGCTCCCAGCAGAGGAGGAGCAGCAAGCCTCCGAGCAGCTACGTCCACATGCAGCTGAACTGACCCCGCAGAGAAGCTCCTCATCAGGACCATCCGCTGATGTGCAAAAGCAAAGCAGATTTCATACCAAGAGGCCTGAAGCCAGCGGTGGGGAATACAAACCACCTAAAGCTAAATGGCTCCGGCACCTCATGTATTTATTTTAGTTTAACAATAGAAAAGACCTAAACATCAGGACAGGAGAGCAAGTTTGAAACAGGTGAGCACCGAAACCTCCCTGTCCCGTAATCTGCCTTAATTTCACGGAGGAAATGAAGCGCCGTTCTGTTATTTACTCTCCAGTTGTGCAGAACTGGGGTGGCACGTGAATGTCACCTTACGCAATTATTTCCTGCGTCATTGCTGCACAAACAAAAAACAAATGCAAAAGCATCCCACAGATTCAACGGGAGATGTTTATGATACTGTCATTCTGGAGCAGAAGAGGAGGTATGTCGTTCCAGCGCAGCCCAGCTGCTGAGACTCGGCTTTCCCGCTGCCCCGCAGCAGTTGCGACGCAGTCCCCCACAGCCAGGGCAGGAGTTCAGCTGTACAGGGACGGCACCAGCGGCCACCCCGCAAGGACCGAGTCTCTCGCCGAGCCTAAGAAAAAGGCTGGCTCTTTGCCTGGCTGTGTTCACACCAGGCTTCCCACAGCAGCGCGGAAAGCCCATGAAGGCAGGTGAACTGCTCGGGGAGCAAGGTGCAGGACCTCACTCGGGCCCAGCGCCGGCCAAAGGCCCCTCTCCCTGCAGGGCTCCACTCGTCCCCCCGGGACAGGCAGCCTGCTGCCCTCCACAGCCCCGGCTCTGCACCACGCCTGGGGCAGCTCCGGCAGCCCAACGCCTCGCTGCGGAGCCGCAGCAAAGGCGCTGCCGCTCGGCCTCGCTGTCAGGCCGCCCTACGGATCGCGCGGATGCGCGTGCAGCTCTGCGACACCCTCC